>NC_079526.1:12743924-13091424 GCF_003711565.1 Takifugu flavidus | reverse complement strand
GTGACAAATTTAAGTTTTGAATCACTTTGAAGAGATTCAGCCTCCGAATACATTTGTGTCCGTCTCATTGAACTGGAATGATAATCAGAGATCCGGGGTGCTGAGTCCGTCCCTGATCTCGGCTCTGTGGCGCTCTCATCACATCACTCAGAGGACAGCGGCATGATGTGATGAATAGCTAATCAGGTATTAAAATGAAATCGTGTGACATTAGCAGAATAAATGGGAATAAGACGGAGAAGATAGGAGGGGTAGCGGAGCCAACGTGTACGGTTAAAGCCTAAAATTAGCACCTTGATTAAATGTTAAAGTTTCTACCTATTCTGGTAGCTACCATTAGCATTGACGTTTACATCTATATCAGCTTGTAAGACCACCGGTGTGAGGTGTGTTTGGTGTCGTCAGCATGGAAACATGTTCCCAATCTTTAGTTGTTGTTTTTTTTGGGATCCCTTTGTTGGTGTTTCCTGCATCTAAATGATACGGAACCGCAGAAAATGTCATGAGGGAATATTTGGCGGAATATTCCTGCACGTGTGTGAGATGTGTCTGCAATAATGTGAGATGTGAGCACGGAGAGGAGCGCCGATCCACGCAGCTGTTGTTTGTTTGTGTGTCCAGGGAAGTACGGGCGTCACACCAGCCTGCCGTTCCTCAGGCCTCCTCTCACCACAGCTCTCCTCACTCTGGGAAAAGCACAGCAGGTCAACTTCCCAGCATCCGCGTGCGCTTTAATTAGTGGGTTTTTTTGGGTTTTGTTTTACAGTGATGTGTGTTTGCCTTGCAGAGCGCCATGCTCGGTAATGGGCTGGTTCTCCAGAACCTCCTGCACATGCAGCTCGCACAACAGCAGCTCCTGCACATCAAAGACAAACGCATCAGCAGTGTAAGACTGAAATATCTGGACCATCGTGTGGGTTTGGTACAGAGAAAACACTACGGGTGCTACAGGCAGAGCTTTTGTTTTCTGATGCGCATCCAAGACCGAGCGCAGCTTCCATAAACAACTCTTCCCTTTTCGATCCTCTTCTTCCTCCTCTTCCTCGCTGCAGGTCTCCAGCCTGCTCGGGGACCCGTCCAGGCTGCTGGTGCAGAAAGCGTTGTCTCTGCGGCCTCCCGGCCTGCTGCAGCTGGGGAAGGGCCTCCTGGGAGACTCCCCTTCAGGTGAGAGCAGCGATGTTGGAATGAGGGAAACCTGAGGGGACCTGCGGAGCGGTCTTCATGCCGTAATGGCACAGCGGCGACGTTAAAACAGGAAATGAAGTGAACAGAAGCATCTGTGTGGAGAGATGGAGAAACACCGGAGGCCGACGTTAAAATGAGAGAAAAAAAGACGAGAAAACAGAAGAATCGGGGAAATTTTGGGAAGTGATGAAAACAAATGGGTTACAGAGAAACAGTTCGGGGTAAAATGAGTCCCGTCTTCAGAAATCCTGATACGTTGATGATTCTGGAAGGTTCTCAGCGTTAAAATACATCTCATAAATAGATTTCTGGGTTGGGGCTGTGCAGTTTTTCATGAAAGTTTTTATTGATTTTGGTTTTGATTTATAACCTCCGACGTGATTTATGCCAAACCCAAATGTGTGGGGTGTGTTTTTTTTAAGTTACATTTAAAATAAATAAACGTTGCAAACACTATTCAAAGATGGGATGGTAGTAAAAGTTGTTTAGTTTTGGTTTCTATAGCAACAGCTCTGTTAATTCATCCAAAGGCATGACGCTGTTTTGCTTGGTACAGTCAGTTTTTTGCTTCAAGGTCGGGAGAATATTAAAAAAACGTAATTAATTACATTAAATGGAGGAAAGTCCAAAACTTTCGATTTAAATCCCAGATAATAAAATTGACAGTGACGTAAAAGTAAGAATTAAATGACATCTCACTTTAGAATTGTTTCCCTCTCCTGCAGAGCTGGGCTCAGAGTCAGCGCCAACCTCTACCCACAATTCCTCCGTGGTGGTGTCCACAGCAGGCGTGCCGTACCTGCAGGCCTGCGCTGGAGCTGGGGAGCAAAACGCTGCCTCCACGTCCGCTCCCTCCACCTCCTCTTCTTCCTCCACCACCACCTGTGACAGGCAGCCAGCTCCTCCCGGCACCATGGCGAGCTCTCACCCGCAGGGGCAGGGCTATTCCCTGGGTATGAGTAACTCAGGCCTGGGTCTGCCCCCACCCACCCCCACAGGAGGAGTTTATCTGTCAGCAGGGCAGCACAGCACCTCCGAGAGCAGCAGCCTGGCTAACATGGTAACATGTCACCCACACACACACACACCCTCTTCCTTTGTGTCATCTTCTTAGTATGTGAAATTTACTATTAAAGCATATTTAGTCTCTGCAGACAGAAACACACGCGTCACACACAACAGCAAACCGCCCTCATCCAACTGGGAAATTCCCAGAATTCCCTTTGGTGTCACCCTGCGACCAGGCCATGGGGGACCGAGGTTATCACAGTGCTGCAGATTAGGGGAGCACGTTCCAGCCTTCTCTGAAGTCTCCCTGATGGAGGGGGCGCATAATTAAGAGTGCAGTCAAAAAATGAAAGATTTTAGTCCAGGTTTCCTCCTCCTGCTCCAATCCGAGTTTCTTTCAACGTTTCTGTCACACAGGTTCATGTGCACAGGTTCTGTCTTTCCTGTTGTCTGCAGAGGTTTGTGCACGTGAGTGAGGCATAATCTCTCTTGCTCTCTGCACCCCCCCCTCCCTCCGTAGGGCGGCAGTGGTCAGACCTCCCTGCTGGGTGATCCACCTAAAGAGGTCAGACTTCCCTCTAATCCGTACCTGAATCTGGCCAGCGTGATGCCAGGAGTGGTTCTTCAAGGTACGTACGCTCACGTGGACTAAAGAAAAATCTGCTCATTTGTTTTTAGGATTCTTTTCTAAACTCTCTGACCAAAGAGGGTCAAGATGAAAATAAAGTCCAAGAATACTGACCCAGGAGAAAACGGTGGATAACAACTCACATCCATCAGCTCACACAAAGAGCTCGCCGTCTTTTTTAAATTAAAACTCAGCTTGTGCTGCACAGCAGACCAGGTTGAAGTCCAACCTCGAGAAAGGAGGCAGCGCTCTAAAGGGAGTGGCAGCGCAGGGTTAGGGCTTCATTAGGGAAACTAATTATTACCCGTTGCCCAAGCTGACCCTGAAACTTGTGTTTTTCTCGCCGTATCTTGTAAGTTCTTTGAATGCTTGTCCACAGTATCGTCTAACAAACTCAGGGTTCCCTCGTGTGTTGCCTAGGATCACTGGGGAGTAAATCCCAGGTGGGACAGCCCAGCTCAGGGGTCTACGGCACTCCAGCTGCTCCCGTCGCCTCCCAGAGCTCCAGCTCCTTCGCTCACAGCTCCACAGCGACGACTACAGCTCCGTACAGTGCCGATACCTCCGCTGATTACAGCCAGTACAACCAGGCATACACACAGGTACCGTAGCCCCCCCCCACACACACACACACACACGACTCTCCAGGGAAACCAGAACCTCAACCCTCCAGCCTGAACAAGCCATAATAAACCTCCCTGGTGTGGATCTGTCTGCGTCTCTTCCTCATTTTCTTCCTCTCATGTTGTTTCTCAGCCTCTCCTCCCCCAGCAGCAGCTGACATATCTGATATTTGCAGACCGATACAAACCCAATTTCAAATGTTAATTACGCTCATCGAAACAAACAGATCCTGATTAGATAACCGATAAAAGGGTCCAGGCGGGGGAAACGGGACAGCCGGTAGCAGGAAGGAATAGTTAATGAAAGACAAAGGGAGGAAACACTGAAGAACAAACAGTGATCTGGAGTCTGTGGACTCTCCCTCCTGATGTCTGCTTGTGTTTACATGTTGAAGGAAGCCATGCAGCAGTGGTACCACCATTACCAAGCAGCACAAGCTCACACCTACAGCACGGCTGCTCCACAGGACAGCGCGCCCACCGACTACAGCAAGGAACACACCCAGGTACGAGCTGGCTATTTCCTTTTCACCACCCCTTCAAACTTCAGTCTTCAGCGCACGGCGGGTGTGAATCCTCCACCCCGGTCCCTCAGCACCTTACTGTCATGATGGCAAAATGGCCACCGACCCTGATTCACCCATCCATGGTCTTCAGAAGGCCCTAGGACCTAATCTACCAGTGACATTTGTTAGTGAGGTCAAACTGTGAGGTTGGAAAAACTGTAAATTCGTTTCTAAGGTACATCCAGTTACGGCAAAGAATCCAGATCCAGAGTAAAATGAAACCCTTCATTCTTGGTTCTTGTCAAAGTTGAACCCGTTACATTATTTACACGCACGCTAAAATATAGCCAACAATCTATTGTTAGTATGGGTCAATGTTATCTTGTGTTTCAGGCGCCGCCTGTGACGACATATGGGGATTACAGCTCCTACATGCAGGCAGTTACCCAGTATTACTCCCAGCCTGCAACAGCCAGCCAGGCCTATGCCAGCAAGGTACACACACACACACACACACACACACGCGCACACACACACACACACACACGCACACATGCAGGGGTCTGAAATCAAAGCTGTTCCTGCTCTCTTCTGTTGTCCTTCAGTCAAGATTAAAGAGCGTCTGTTGTTTTTTTGGTTTCTTTTTCATTCAAATTCTCGTCCTTTAAAGGGACAGAATTGAGACTCTTAATCACTGTCTCCTGGCTCAGGCTCTGGCAGGAACAGGACAACTGTCTTGAGAGCAGCCTCAATACTGCTGCTAGTAATCCTGCACAAACATTGGGCAGGTTTGTGAAATATTTGGTGATACCTGCTTTTCACCGTGAACACCTGCCTAAAGCAGCATCCGCTCCTCCATATTGCCGTTATAATCACCGGGAGCTTTGGCTCTTGAAGCAGCATGCTGGTATTTATAAGTATGTTTGCCTCTGTTTATTTGGAGTTAGTGACCTGTCTGTAAGACACCGATACCCCTGTTAGAAGTTACGCATCACTCGCCTCCCGGCAGCTGATAGCAGATGTGTCAACGCAAGGCTGGCAGCCAGGTCCAGACCTCCCCGCTCCTGCTCCTTGAGGCTATGTGAGAACGTGTGTGTGTGTGTGTGTGTGTGTGTGTGTGTGTGTGTGTGTGTGTGTGTGCGTGTGTGTGCGTGTGTGTGTGAAGGATTTACATGAAGACACGGCCATCGATCTTGCTGTGAGACAGAGTTACTTTCTGGTCTGCTGAGCTCGTTCCTGGTGGAGTATCCGATCTCTTAAAGAAAATGATAGGACAGGGTTTATTTTGAGCTCGAAATGGCCCCTAAACATGACAGTGCAGAATTTAGTTTTGGCTGATTCTCCAGAAAGAGAAGAAACATATAAAACCAGAGGCAGCTGGTGCAGGAGGTATCGTGCCCATCTCGTGGTGGCCACTAGGGGGCGGTGTGCACAACAATGACAAGTTTAAGCTGGAATTAATATTGTCATTGTTGGCTAATTAATATTGTCATTGTTGGCTAATTAATATTGTCATTGTCAATATCAGCTAGAAATCCACACTGAATCTTGTCTTATGAGATATAAAAACAAACAAAAAAAACTACAAAACAAACAAGTCTGGATGTCCTTGCTGAATGCTTGGCTCTGATTAAAAGTAAAATCAAATAAAAAGTCATAATTTAAATACATTGACCACTCATCTCTGACCATTTACTACCACTGTATTATGATCAGGATCCCCTTGTGACAAATGTATTTAGAGTTTATTACTTTGGCTCATATACAGCAATTAAACTGGAGTGTGTGTCTTTTCCAGGAGGTCGATGTGTGTAAGCCTCTCGGCGTCTCCCTGCACGCTGTCAGTAATGGAGCGGCGCCTCCGTCGGCCGTCCTCCCGGCTGCCGCCGTGCTCCCAGCCTACAGCACCCTGCCTTTAATGCCCGGCTTCCTCGGGGCGCCACACCCCGCCGCTGTCACACCAAGCCCGGTCCCGCACACACACGCGGCCGCCCCTGACTGGAACACCTACTACTATGTGAGTAAAGAAGTTTTCCTCCTCCGAAACACTGTTGGTGTTTTTATTTTTCGGATATTTGGCTCGAGCGATCACACCCAAAAATCCAAACGTTTCATTTTGTGGCACATTTATTACGTCTGATACTGCGGGAACTTCGGGTATTTGAAATTAAATCTAAAACGTGATTGTCTGTTACTGGATGGATATTAGTCGGAAGAATCATCTTCATCTCCTCTGTTTGGGGAAAAATACTTCTTAGCCATCGTTTTGTCCCGGTCGCAATGTTTCTCTGTGACACACAACACAAGTATTGTTGTCAGTAATGTACTGTTTAAGATTACTGTGTTAAGTGTTAATATCAATTTAAAATTCCCTAATTAGCATGATAAATGAGTTACTTATTAAAGAATCCAGTTAAACAAAACATGACTGTGTTTCCAGGGTTGTGATGATGTTGATTAAACATCGAACAGTTTCCTGTCAGATTTTCTATGGAATTAACGTCCTCTTCTCGCCCGTCTCAGCAGAACCAAACCCGGGGCCATAAGAGGGAGTACCCTCAGCTGGCGGTGCAGGAAGTGACCCCATCAGATGGCGCCTATATTGGGCAGCACTCCCAGGGTCTGGGAGGACAGTACGCCGACTACTTCAAGAGGAAGAGGCTCTAGTATGAACCAAAGCCCCTTAAGCATAAAGTTTCTGGAAGGCGGCGCACACACCACCCTCACCCCCCTGCTGGATGTCACAGCTCCCTCTAGTGGCCTTTCTGTGGCAGCCATCTTGCATCCTTATTGAATGTAGGGCTGCAAATGGCTCAGGTGAAAGTAAGCCATAGCGCTCTGATTTCATCACAGCACACACACGCACACACACACGCACACGCGCACACACAGCGTTGCTTTTGTCCTGTTTAAGCCTTAACTCTCTAAACTGTCCTTGTATTTAACAAATATTATCTTGTACATTTTCTAATGTCATGTCAAAGCCAACTGTGCACGTATGTAATGGCTGCTTTTGTATTTGCAGCCAAGTGAGCTACAGAACCTCCCCACTGTCCATTTTCAAAGAACAAAATATATCCGCTGACGCACTCAGATCTTTGATTAGTCAGACCGATGTGTTTTTTATCTGATCTCTGAGTCCATTTTCCCTTTACTTTGATCTTTGGAGTGTGTGTGTGTGTGTGTGTGTGTGTGTTTTTATGGGTGCTGATAATGCTGTTTCTGTAGGAAGTGTCAGCCATTTCGATCCCAGCCTTTGGGAATACATCAGGAAATAAAAAGAAAGCATCAAAGGGCCTGAGCCGATCATGGCCGTGATTGTGACGACGTACAAAAGCTTCCCTTGGTGAATGAACCTTTCATAGAAATAACAGGCGGAAAATAATAAGCTGGTGTAAATACAGTGTGATACACGCTATCTAAAGCCATGTGTAACAGACGGTAACATATTTAATGGACTTTTTTTGGCTCCTTTATGAGCAAATTGTGTGATGTAAATTAGAGACAAAGGTTCTTTTTTTCTTTACATACAGTATATTGCTGTCTCTTTGTATTATTATGATATTCTTTGGCAATTGGGATAATTTATTATCACTGAATCTGCTTTTTTCCCATTTAAACCAAATAATAGTCCAGTCTCGCCATCTCTCTTCTTTGTGATGTATATTTTTTATTTATCTTTTTGATGAGAGCTGATGGGACTGTCACAGGCTTTACTTTCTTTTCCAGTTGCCATGACAACATAAATGTTTTACGCTGGATCCTATCGTTGCATACAAAGCACAGCAAGCTGATTTTGTGTGTGTCGGGCACCAATTGCTTTTGTTAATTCGTCAGCTGCTACGCTTGGCCCATACATCAGGATTGTGTCTGGTTCGTAGTGGACGCTGGTAGAATTCCTGCACTTTAATTTAATATTTTTAGGTGACACTAATGTTCGTATTTGCAGAGCCGCTTTTTTTCCCATCTGTTATCACCAAGGGACTGCCAAAATAGACTTTAGTCCGGGCTTTTGATTGGTCTTTAAATGATTCAGTTATTTCTTATAACATTTTATTATTAATATCAAGGTTTGTTCTGTGTGCATCGAATAAACTGGCAATAACTACAGCAGGTGTTCGACTTCTTTAGGAAGATGAAACTGACGTGTTGCTGTTTTCTTACATAAAGTCCATAAACTGCAGTCGCATACAGGTGAAACATCAGGTGAGATCAGAAAATGAGGCCAGTTTTGATGGTTACAGGTGAGTCTGCTCATGTCACACATACACACGTCAAATGATGGATAAATCCTTTGATCTGAACAGGGAATCATATTTAATACAAAGCAGCATGGAATATTTGACACCAGATACTTCAGGAAACAGCGAGGGAGGTATTGTTGTCATTGGTGTGGATTTTAGAGGACACATTTTATAAGTTGCTGTTTAAATGATAGTTCTGCAAAAAGACGGCACATTGTTTGTAACAGAAATCCATCGTCGAATCGTCTCAGAAACAGCTTCCATGACACCGTCTGAACTCGAATGCTGTCTGGTTTTCCACTTTTAAATAGCAGCGTGAACATTTGAGGACCAGATGTCTGGCTCAACACGCTGCCGCTCCTGTTGAGGATGAGGGTTTGGCCGGCAATTGCTGTCAATTTTCTCTTTTTTGGTGACCTATGTCAGACTCACATTTGATATTTTAAGGGCCAATTGGAATGTCAGGACTTGTTCTTTCGTTTTGGTTACTAAAATTGCATTTGAAGCAAGAAAACAATGTTTTGTATTTTAAGTGGTTACAGTCAAGGACACATGACAAATTGCAGCACCTCTGTGTGTGTGAGTGTGTGTGTTTTAAAAGATGAGGTAGCAGAATTGACAGGGCTGCTTGACTTTTTCTTCTCTAGTCTGCCATGCTGCATTCAAGGGGCTTCAGTTTTTTGCTGGCTTTGTAGTTGGTTTACCGCTTTGTCTGACTTCATTTTCATCCTTGTCATTGTCAAAACTATCTTAGAAAATGTACTGGAGTCCAAATTCCAACTCTGATTTGATGCTTGTGTACCGTGAAACTAAGTCTAAAATGAGCGAATATGCCAATTTAAATCCGAGCACATCTCCTGTTTGGTTTTCTAAATTGCACACTGGGTCAAACAGACGCCAAATTGTCTCTAGGTGTCGGGGGGTTTTGCATTATTATCACATTTATCTCCTTCCAGATAACCCTGGTTCAGATTCAAACGTGCACCTTTAGTATTCGTTTGTTCATCGTCAGGCTGCGAAGCACCCAGCATAATGAGAGCAAAACAGAAACTATATTATAGCATTTGTCTAATCACAAGAAAATGAGTACATTTAAAGTCAAAAGAACGCAAAGTACTTCAGTACCGCTGTCCCAGAACTAAAATCCTACAGGAACTGATGAATAACGAACCCATTCTGTCCGGAAGGATTTCGACGTGATGCACTTAATTGGAATAATGAAAAGTGGCGTTTAGTAGTTTGAAAACGGCAATTTATGTCGAAGGTAAGAGTCGCTGTCTAGTTATGAGCACTTCTGTTGTTAGATCTTTGTTCCTGGATGGTTACGTTAGAATTTCTTGCCGAGTTACTCTTTTAAATGCCCGCGATAAAGAAAAAAAAGACCATTGTTGCTTGGATATAAATCAAAACTTCAGCCGTTCGGTTGTTTTATTGTGTTTTGCATATAAGCTGCTCACTTGTTTGTGTTGATGAGGTGTAATTTTGTGCATATCGTAGCGATAACTCACAATTCACAAGTCGACGTTGTTTGTTGAACGCGACGATCAAAACGATGTGCTGCGCGATGGCGCCCTCTTCTGGTTGTCCAGCGAAAATACAGTCAAACAGCCATGAATAGCCAAAATTACGTTTGATTTAAGTCAAATTTCACCGTTCATTAAATTAACAGTGCGTAGGTCATTAGGCCTTTTTTAAATTAGCAAATAGAATTATAACCGCCTATCAGATTATTCCAACAGCTACAGATTTTGTGAGATTTGATGGTGCTCTGCGTGTTTCAATAGGCTTTAAAATGCTCAGATTTAGTTAGTTTTTCCATCTTTTGTGCTTTCAGAATGATCATCCCCAGGCTCAAAATGACCCAGGTATTCACCCATGTTCAAAAAGGATTCTGAGTAGTTTTGTCAACATGTGTTTCCACATCAGCTGAGTATTATTCTAAATTAATCAATTATTCTGTAGCCTATATAGTATTTGTATTTTCCAGCTAGGGTGTCAGAATATTGACTGTAGATTCTCAAGAATAACACATTAACACACCTCATTATTTAAGTCATTTCGTATTATATTCACTCGCCTTTTGTGGCATATTTATTTAAGGTGAGTGATTTTTGGGTGAATCAATATACACTAGCTAGGTAAATATCACGCGTTTTCTGTGTATGTAATAATTGATAATTGAACTTTGGGTCTTGTGAAATTTAAGATCGTTAAGCTCGCTGGTTTCCACGAGATTGGCTCCACGCTCTTCTGACACAAGGAGACACTTTTTGCTGCATCTTTCACCTTTTGTTTTTCTGACATTTAGCTTGTGTCACTGTTCAGAAGGCAGTTTTTGACGGCACTTGCAGCCATCTTCTCATTCTGGATGATCCAGTTTTTGTGTAATCAGCATTTTTCTTTTTTCTTTCAAATACTGAAAATAGTTTTGTAGGCCTTGACTTAGTTCTCCCAGTATGTCTGTGGCAATATTACCCTTAAACTGCCTTCTTATTATAGAACAATAAAAGTTGTGATTCAGCATTTTTCTGTGTTTATTAGGAATTGTTGTGGGGAAAATGTGGGCTTGATTTTGTTGTTTTTTTTTGTGCCTCTGTGAGGTCCTCTGATGATTGTACCTGAAGGGATCTGCTTCTCTGACCTGAAAGCACAATCGCTCACTCTCTCACACTCACACAGTCATACTCAGACACACACACAGTCACACACACAGTCACACACACAGTCACACACACACACACACTCACACAGTCACACACACAGTCACACTCACAGTCACACACACACACTGTAAATGCTTCTGGTGAGCCTGCTTCCATCTTCAGGACTGATGAGTTTGTGTAAAGGCGGCCTGGTGTTGGTCTGTCTGACGACGCTGCCACTACAGTTGCTATTTTTACTCAGACAGGAAATGTGTAGCGAGGCTGACTTTGCTGTAGAGAAGTGTGTGTTGATTCTAGAGCTTTTCTGTAGATTGATCGAAATCTGCTGTGATTTCTGCTTTCTATCCATGTATACTCCTTTGACTGAAATATAATGTAGATTTTACAAAAAAAAACCCTCTAAATGGGACTGCTGTGATTTTACTGTGAATGAGGTCTTTCCAGAAGAGTTTAAGAATGCCGACCTACAAATGTAAGATACGGAACCCTTTTTAGGAGGTAAAACATTTGGAGTGACACAGACATTAAACGATTGCTTTATTATTGAAATGCGTAGTTATGCGTGTTTATCGGCCTTTCCAGGTCAAAATCTCTCTTTAATGTTAAAAAATATGTGTTTTTTTTGGTCTTGTTTGGAGCAGAAGGAATTGTCTTAACTAAAACTTGCCTTTCTCCCAACACCCGTGATTAAAGCAGCGGTTGAATTACACAGAATGGACCTGATCCGACCTCAGAACAGCTGAGAGACCAACAAAACCCTTCTGCTCACACTATTCCTTGTACAGATTAAATGTAGATAAGTGGGGTATTATGTGTCATTTAAAAGACAAGTAAATGGATACAGTTAAAAGAAAATATACATTACTGTGGATATTCCGTGCCCATGAAATAAAGGTATCGAAGATAAACGTGCAACTAATCCACCGGTTCCTTGAAACCACCGTCTAACAATGGCGACTGTCCTTTCTTCATTATACAGAACAGTGAGTATAGAGACATACATCCGGTGGGTGGAAAAATTATACTGTCTAAAAATGTCTGAGTTTTAGGTGCTACTAAAAGAGCCCACGTTCAAATGACTGATTACCCTGCAGACGTGTGTGATTAGCTGGAAATTGACGTATTTAGACCATGAGTTCTCCTCAGAAGGCATCCAGGGAACTGGGAAAATCTCATAAACCCTCAGATTCCATTTTACCGTCTAAGGTGGCAACGATTCCTAAAGCACATTAGTCATTTTCAGAATGCTACTAAGAATGTAAATGGCAGTAAATATAGACGAAGCTCAGGGGATTCAGCTTGACTGATTTGTTTATCCTCAAATAAAAGCGCTCCAGCCTGAACCATTAAGTCTTTGCCTCGGCCGGGGATGTCTGGCGGAGCTTGAATGTGTGAAGCTGCAGGACAATCTCCATGTTGTTTCACATTCCTGATGTTTGATTTGAATTCCAAGGCCTTTAACGTTTGTGTGGTCGTGGTTGCGGCTGCTACAGCATGTTGCTCAGCTCCTTGATCAGGGCTGTGAAGGTAATTCTCCTCTCAGGCTTTTGGTCCCAGCACTTGCGCATCAGCTCGTAAACCTGCCAAAGAGGAAAACATGGAATGGCTGCTCCGACCAAGCGTTCAGGAGGTTGTAAATCCCCCCAAAAGCTATTAAACGTTTGTATATTAAAGAAGCAGCTTCTTACAGCCTCGGGACAGCCGTCGGGCTGGGGCAACCTCCTCCCTTCATTCAACATCTTCACCAAACGCATGACTGTCATCTGGCCGTGAGTGCTGCCGATCATGTCCAGGAAACACTGCGGGGGGGGAGCAACTTTACTCATTACTGTCTCACAAAGGTGCAGCACACGTCAAGATAAAGCAACAGGGGGAGGATGTGACCCACTGACCGTCATGGGACTCTTGGAGGAGTCACAGTAGGTGATGAGTTCATACAGCGTCACTCCAAAAGACCAGACATCTGAAGCCAGATAGAACTTGCACTGCGTCAGACACTCTGGCGCGTACCTGGGGGAAAAAAGAGACACTTCTGAAACCAGCACCAGCAGTTAATAAACTGGGTTGGAAGGAGTCCAACATTTCACTTGTATTTATTGAAATGTTCTCTTAACCCCGCCTCCTTCCCGTCTCGCCACCTACCAGAAAACGGGGCTGTCGTTCTCGTCTTTGACGGTGTAATAGCCCTCATTGTCTTTGATGCACTTGGTGAGGCCAAAGTCTCCGATCTTCACCGTTCTCTCATTTTCCACCAGCACGTTCCGAGCGGCCAAGTCCCGATGGATGTAGTTCTTAGAGCCCAGATATTCCATTCCCTGAACAACAATAGTTATGAGCATTCAATATTTAAGACCAGACCCATAAAATCACTTCTTAAATAAAAATGACAAGGTACAGAGCTTCATATGGTCACAAGCAGCATGTTAAAGTTTTGGGTCATTAATAACCAGGTGAAATTTCTTGTCCCGTTTTGACACAATAAAAGATAAGGAATTGCCTACTGATTTACTTATATGATCATTTATTTATTCCTGATTCAACACACACATCACGTACTCAAAAAGCCAGAAGGTGTGTAGGCATGGCTGTTTTTCTTTTCTGGCTCTAAAGCCTTTGTGGCCTGGTCCTGTCAGAGTTTGTAATGTCTAATAATTACAACTATTTAACACTCAGGAATCAGGAATGAGGAAAAGAACAATCCTCACCTTGCAGATCTGAACAGAGTAGCTGAGTAGAGTAGCCAGACTGGTGTCTTTCTTATGCCTGGGGAGATAGTCCTTCAAACTGCCCAATGGGACATACTCCATGATCAGCTTGTACGCCTGACCGCCTACAGACAGATTTAAGGCACAAACACAATCAGAATTCCTCAACAGACGTCATGCATCCGTACGAAAGAGGCTTACCTTCTTCTTGGCAGATGCCCTTGTACCTGACGATGTTTTCGTGGAAGAGCGCCTTCAGGATGTCTATCTCACGTGAGAGGTTGGTGCCCTGCTCCTCCTGTTTCTCAGGCTTCAGTGACTTCACCGCCACCAGCTCGCCTGTCTTATCTCCTCGAGGGTCGTAACGGCACAGCTCCACCTTCCCAAAGTGCCCCTGTGGAAGAAAATGGATGTTTTATTCCTATTAACCGTAAGGTCTGATGTACAGAGGAAAAAGGAAAAAGCATGAGTTGTAGAAGGCCGCACCTCTCCCAGAGCTCGATATTTCGTGAGGAATCTTTTTTCAAATATAGTCGGATCCACCTCTGCAGTGGGTTTGGGTTTGATGGATGGATCTGAGGAATGCAAACATGTTGAGATACACACATCTTTGCTACAACCACATGAATGTGTTACAAGAAGACTTGGCGGTTTTCTAACAGTCACCACACAAACTCTACTTTGCAGCAGTAAATTTTAGTTTAACGAATTCAGTTATTCAATCGTATTTTTAATTAAGTTATAGTCTGTCAGTAGACAGTGTTGTTGCAGTTGCGCGTTACAGCCAGCAGGTGGAGGAGTAGAGGCAGTTCAGGCCTCACCGTCGTCTCCAAGTGGCTTTTGCGGAATAAAAGTGGAGCATGCTAAATATGGTAATATTTGTCAACAGACCTCCCATATTGTTAATTCTGTGACAAGAACACACAAGTACTGCAACTTCTTACAGAACAGATGCCATAACTGCAGTGAGGCCATAGCTTAAGGAAGAAAATTCCAACTTACTCTTTTCTCCAAGCATGTCTATGTCTCGGACAATAGCCCTGAAGAAAGGTCTCTTCTTGGGGTCATAGTTCATGCAGTGGGTCATCAGTTCAGCCAGCTCTTTGCAGTCCGGTGTGGCAAGTTGGCACTTAGTTTCATAAAACCTCTCCTTCTGCTCAAAATAATGTTATGCAGTTACTAACATGTGGAGCAGGAAACTATTCAGGAAAAAAGACATCCCAACTGTAACGTCTGTCACTGTATTTGAGCCTCGAACCTCTGTAAGTTTCTTCTCTTTGAGTGGGACCTCTCCATCATAGCAGATCTCCCACAGGGTGGTACCAAATCCCCACTTGTCAGCTGCGACGCTAAGCGACGACATATTCTTCACACACTCTGGAGCGATCCAAGGGATGCGATGCACACACTCTGCACGAGCAAAAAAAGAATAATAAAGTCATCTTCAAGAGGTTGATGATGATCAGAATGGCTGGAAGTAAAGAGGAGAGGTAAAAGCAACAGAACTGGACAAGGTTGGAGGAAGGAGATGATTGTTAATGGACAAAAACAAAGTGCAGTGGTCTACTGGCAAGAGAGAAACACCCTTCTTTTTTAGCACTTTATCCCCTCTAGATATGCATCAGTGGTGTCTAAATTATGGGGACAGAAAAAACGTTAAGAGTTCTGGGACCACAAATGAGGGACATCTGATGGCCATTTAACATTGAAAAGTTTCTAATTTCATTTCACCGTCTGGTATGCTGCTCCATACGAGCATCAACACTGTGTTCTTTCACGCACACTCTCTAGCTCTTACAGGCAAAACGGAAATATGAGGCCATCGTTTGAGGGGAATTGTGCAATAAGAGAAATGGGTTGGCCGTGCCATTTCCCTGAAGTCAGATTACAATTTTACACAAACTCTTAAGAGGAAAAGAAGCAGAATATGTACAGATTGTCTGACAAACAATTGACTTTACTCTTAAAGTGATCAGCAACACCTACTTTCTAATATTCAACTTTAATTTTAGAGTAAAAGAAAGTGGAAGTTATGGAAATTTCCAGAGAGCTGTTAGGTAACCATTTAGGTTTCATTTTTACTACACAGGAGTTTTTACTCACCCTCCCTTGTGAGGACTGTAATTGGAATGCCTGGGTCACTGAGCTTGATGAAAGGCCCACCTTCATCGATGCCCAGCCCATCTCTGGCCAACAGAATATTCTTGGCACAAACAAAGCCGTGGACCAGCTTTTTGTCCTCCTTTAAAAAAAAAAAAGCATGCACAAAACTACTCTGTTAAGAAATGATGTTGAACTGACCTATTACGGCAACAGTAATTCACCAGGGAAATGTCTGAATCCCCTTCCATTCATATAGTTCGAGTCTGCCTGTTTCACTGACTCACCAAATAGCTGAGAGCTGAAGCCAGCTGCTTGGCCACCTGAAACTTCCACGGGATGCTCAGGGGGCTCTGTTGCCTCCTCATATATACATCAAGTGGTCCTAGTTGGACAAACTCCTCAACCATGATATCTGCACAGAACACAAGCATATGTCGAACACGTGTCCACACTCTCCATCATACGAGAGGCTTCAGCATCTACTTACTCTCCTGATGGTGGACGCAAACTCCGTACAACAGCACTATGTGTTTGTGGGACACCTGTCGCATCATGCTGGCTGTTTCAAAGAAAGCCTGCCGACATTCACAGGAGCTTTGAAACATGTTGCTAATTCTAAAGCTCATAATAGCCAAGATCTGATGTGATAGTTAATAATAAAGTGACATTTACAAATAACACCGGGTCTTTGTCTTACCAAAGAGATGTCCCTGTGTCCATAACTCAGCAATTTCAGAACCACCTTGACCTCCTGGAAAGAAGAGTAGCCTGCATCTTCATCCTCTTCACTTTTTACCCTCAGTGTTCCAGAGTAAATATTGGTTCTTGTCCCTCGGCCAAGGTGCTCCTCCTGGTGAACACAGAAGAAGTAAAGTATTAAGAAGAAGCAGCAAAATAACATGATTAATTGCACCATTATCGGTAGAATGTTTCTGTTAAGTTACAACCACAACTTAATGTTAATAATAATAAGTTGACAACATCAGCCTCATCAAATAAATAATTACTCCCGATGATCAAGCATTTAGATTTGTGCATCTGTATGTTCAGAATTTAGATCCTTTTCTCTCTCCTCGTCTCAGTGTAATGAGACCAGGATCTTAGTCAGGATAATGCTATATCTCTTAGCTTTTATCTGCACTTCCCAGATATTCTACACCTGCATGAGAAAAGACGTAGGTGGCAGACACAACTGGAGACAAGTGGTACCTGTTCAATGTCCTCCTTGAGAATGCGATGGAAGCTGAGCTGACTATCTGGCATCGGCGATGGATGAGTAAGCACTCTGTCTTTGGTGACCACCAGCAGGTTAGAGATCTCTACAAGACAGCAGAGCCACACTGAGGGTTTACATGAGGCTGGACACATATGGACACCATGTATTTAACAACAATAAAAGAAAACATGAATGTGACATAAATGCACACTGGCTTGAGTCAGCGTGCAAGAAAAACTTTGCTTGCACCAGATAAGAACTCACAAATTTCATCAATATAGCACTGATGGAAATACGGGTGGGACAAGATATCCTGGCATGAGATCTCACAGTATTTATAAGTCATATGGGGGGTATGAGAGAGTTAGCGTGTCTGAGTCTGAAGGTAAAATCATCAAAGATGCCCCCGCCACATATAAAAGTTATGAGCGGCAGCATTTTGGGTCATACTTGACACCTAACTTTTAAGTTCTAGTTTCAGACTGGTATAAATTGTCAGTTTACGTCTTGTTTTTTAAAAAAATTTTTATATTCAGTCTGAAACTAGAATCGGGAGTTCAAAGATTCAGTTTACTTGAAATATGAGAACAAGATGCGCAGGTATTGTCGACCCGTCAAATAAAAGCACAGCTATATTTCCAGTTGCCATTTTGGTTTTTCCTATTTCGAAATATCGTGCGCTGAGCGCATCGTTCTACCCCTGTGTACAAGAGTGCTTGTTGGCTGCATACAGGTCTCATGTGCAGCAAGTGCACGTGAAGCCAAAACATGTCTGAGCCCAGGCTACGCATGCGTTGAAAGCTGTTACAAAAGCGGCAGGTTGTGGTTTCAGCGGGGACATGATATCTGCACTCCATCAGCATCACTCAAACTTGTCTTGTTTATACGCTCTGTGTTTTAACTCGAATCCCGAATATTATTAACTTAAGTATTATAACTAAAATTAGGTGCATTAGGTAACAACAACCTCAACCACAATCTTTTACTGGAGAGATACATCAATGAGTTGTTGTTACTGACCTTATTACAGCACTACAGTGTTCAATTTTTGTCTTACCAACACAAAACTAAGGTGAAATATTTGCATTTCAACCAAAATATATACCACACACAAAAAAACAAGCCTAGCAGTCCATTCACATTTACACAAACAGCTTCATTGTTCCCCCACTGAAGTAAACACAAGAGCTACTTTGAACTCCGGAAAGCCACATTTTCTATGTTCCTTCCTGACACCATTGCACACCCAAACAGATGCTTTGCGTGCTTACTTCTCCTTACCCTCAGAGCCACACAAACAGACGTATGCCTTTTTCTGCACTGTCAGTGCCCCAACCTTGGGGATACGTATCCATGTCTTTATTGATTTGGGGCTATATTAAGATTTTATATCATTTCTGTCTGCCAGTAAACAACAGTGCTGTACTAGGAACCTTAAAGGCATTAAAAAACGATCAATAAAGGCTTCAAATGATAGCATGTTGTGATGCATGTGGCGTGTAATTGGATGATATATTTCAACGATGTTAAGATAACATCATTCAGTAGCTGGTTTGCTTTTTTTAGCCAATATCTCCAACCATCTGCCTTGAGACACTAACTTAAAAAGAGTAAGAAACTTGGAAATAACTACGGTAGTTAAAACTCTGTTATTGTAGCGTCTCACTTATCCAACTTGTTTTCAATACTCGAGTGCACGCATGATGAGGTCATGACAAATGCTTTTATCACATCTATCACACGTTTGGTGGCTCCTTGCATGACAACTGGATTAAATAGCTTGAGTTCATATGTTCTGTCAAAGCACCAAAGAAAGAATTCCTGCATAAAGGTGATTATCTTGTCACGCTCTGCTTGGGACGTGTATAAGCTCACCTCTCGGCTGTGGAGGGCAGCAGCGGCGCAACTGGAAGTGGAGGTTATCAGTGCGGAGGCTTTGGCTCTCCAGGTGTTTAAGTAGCTCTGCCATTGTGGGCCGAAATGTGTCCGTGCCATACAGTCGGAAACCATCAGGGGACTCTTCAATCTGGAAGTTCTTGTATTGTCGAACGGGCCGAGTTTCCTTCAAGTCAATCTGAACAGAAAAACAGACGGCCTTTAAACTACGCAGAAAGCAAATAGTAAGCAGGGACTAATCTGAGACTCAAGCAAAGAAGACATTCGTTGGTTTGGCTGATTTGTCAGAATAAAGCACAAGTCTACCTCAGTGCAGACCACTGTAATGATGATGTACTGGAAGTCAGTGCAGCTCCAGCGCAAGATGTAGGTACCCTCTTCATTGCCCTCCTGACGGAGCTTGTGAACAGCATACTCAGTGCTTGGGTTTGGAAAATACAATAAATCAAAAATAAACAACACAGGACATTAGTAAACTTCCCTTTTCTTTATTTGCCTGTTTACTCGTGATAAAGATCATTTTAGTTTATCATCATGTATGATAAGAAGGCAGAGCTGTGCAACGAAAGACAAATATTCTATTCAGTTTTTCTTTAAACTCTTTGCTTGGATTTTATGTATGAGCTCTGTCCTGATAGAAAAAGGGTAACGGAATGGAAGTTTCATGATGAACATGTCCAATAAACTTCAAATGTCATTTAACATTATTATTTTATTTGTGATAACACATGCACACACTCGCCAGTACAGACCTGATGGGTCCATGGCAGCTGTTATGGATGTTGCGCACCACTGATTCAGGGGCCACTTCTTTGCACAAGTAGTGATGGGCGTCCACTGTCAGCCGGAAATACCCATCAACAAGAGCTACAAAGGACAAAGACTCAGCCCTGGAAGCCATTTGCAACTCCTGAAAAGGAAGGGATGAGGGACAAGAGAGAAAGAGTCATACAAAATACAAGTACACCAACACTGCTGCTCAAATAAAGGGCATTTCCAGCTGGTAAAACAAGGTTTTGAAAGTGAAGTCACAGTTTTTATTCAGGGACACTGAGCTCACCATCCTCATGTTGTCCTGTCTGTAGATGGTGACAGTTGTCTTTTCTTTGATTACGGCGTGGGTGATCTCATGGAAGTCGCAGAACACCGCCCATCCTTCATTCTCCTCTTTTTTTTTGTCGCTTTGCTGCTTCCCGTCAACCTTGCTCTTCTTTGACTTGGGCTTGTCCTTAGAGACCACCGATGTCTGAAAGTTATACAAGAAGAGCACTCAGGAATCATCTGCTGTTAGACCATTGGTTTAAACCAATCAAAGGAAAGAATTGGCTGATTGCTGCTTCTAAACTGTTGGCAGAGTTTTGAGTGGGATTCTTGGTCACACACAGTTTCACTTACTGTATCAGGTTTCTTCCTCCAAGAAATACCCGTGGTGCCAGTAACCAGGACCTGCATGTCACGGCTCGCCTGCGTGTTCTGATCGTGGCTCGAGGTTTTGTTGCAATACCCTAAAATCACCACGCAAGTGTTTACCCACAATAATAATAATACAGGGAAGTGAAAAAGTTGGCTTGTTTAACAATTTCAGAGGGTTTTTTTCCCGACAGACTTGAAGTTGATTTGATTTGTATATGGTCAATTGTATTTATATTGATATAAACCCATTCAAGACATTGGTATAAAATGATGATTTGATCGGAAAACTTACCATAATAACCTCCATTGAAGAGCTCTCCTTCCTGTGCTACAATGAGGGAGATGGGCTCAAACACCTCACTGCCCAAGCCGCTGGTCAGCCCCTCCAGTGTGGCCAGATACTTGATCTTCAGGTCGTATGGTGTGATGTTGCTGTCCCTGATGGTGCGCTGATGGAATTCACTCAGGAACTTCTTGAAGACGTTGTTGATGCGGATGCGTGTCATAAAACTGCGCTGCTTAATGCTGCGGTTCAGCGACTCTGGGATGAAACGTTTGTAACTGGAGAGGAAAAATAGAGGGAAGATTAATTCAGAACGGCACAATATGCAAATCAATATGCAAATATGAAAATTTCAGGAAGTCCATATTTAAAAAGAAATCTGTGTGAGCCAATATAAATAACTGTCAAATTTTGCAATATCAACATTTTATCATAGACACAACGGAAGATATATTCTAATAGTCCGCGTTTTATTCTCATTTTACCTGATATCATGTGAGCCTGGTACACTCATGTTTGTTGTATGAGTGATAGCAAGCACAGCCATCCCCAAACACTCATTTTCTATTTCATGTTGCTCTGCATCTGAATAAGACTTCCTCAGTGGAACCAAACCTTTATGAAAGCTGTGTTGGCCCTGTGCAACAGAGGATGTGCAAATACACAATTACAAACAAGATTTTTTTTAAAAAGACAAATAATTGCAGAGATCGCTTGTGTTGCAATAGTTTAGTAAGCTGCATTTGGAAATAATGTTGCATAATTTCTTTACAGTCACAGAGGTTTTTCTTTGGAAAGGCCAAGTAGTGAATAATCACCTGGTAAAACAAGTAGTCAAGAGAAGCAGCATCCAACAGAGGTGTTCCCTCTGGCATCTTCTCAAGGCTGAGGCTCCCTCTGAGTTTACTGATGCAGTGTCTCCAAACTGAAGACTCTCCTTCAGTGTTGCCATGCCAATTTCTGAAATAAAATCTGATGCAGGGTGGAAAAAAGACATGTAATGTATATAATATAAGGCAAATCACGACAGATAAGTAATAAAAAAAACAGTGAGTTCTTTTCTTTAAGCACTCAACTAACAAGGTTTTTAAAATGACTTCCTGAAAAAGAGAATGTTTGTGTGATGGGATTTCTGCCAGTCGTGACAGAAGTGCCTGCCATTTATTTCCTGGTATGTACTGCTCACAGAGGTTTGAAGGGTAATAAAGATAAGAAGCTGCGACCAAATACTTTGGACTACGCCTAAGGGTTTACACAATCTACAACAAGAAGACCCTTTGTGTTACCTGGGGTAATTCAACATTAAAAAAGTCAATTCAACTTTTTATTTCTGCTCTTTTTCTGCACATTTCAACTAATGTTTGTGTAAATTGCTGAAGGGGCACTTCCAGTCAGGATACATGAGGGCTTTGAAAGGAAACAGATACCATTACACTGTCCGCTCACTCTGATGTAGCTCACGATCATCGACCACTGACCCTGCTGCTTAGTTTATTTTGGGGGAATAGTGCAATCTGCAAATTCTAGCATACTAACATACATTCAGTTACAACATAAAGAAATATTAACATACACAAAACATGCATTTGAATAACCTCAAGGTGGTCGTGGAAATAAACAATAATTAATGACACAATTGTGAAACGTATATGATATTTTGCAGGACAAACCCAGATCAACCATTATAGCAATATTAAACACAAATGTCACATAACACAAGTTTATACTGTGTCTGAGGCACTACTTGCTAGTCAGGCCGCACAAGAGTAACCAAGCTGGCTCCAGAAACACAGACACAGAGGCGCTGTTCTCTCCTCTTGCTGTCTAAGCAGAGCATGGAGGAAGTGCAATTCACCCAACAGCAAAGTTTTCATAACTCTTCGCATTAAATGCAACAATGAAGGTTTACTCTTCAAATGGACAGCAGCAAACTCTCATGAATATACTCGACATAGAAGTGGTGTTAGTGATCTCTCCTACGGAACACAAGCACGCACAGCAGCACCTCCACTCCAACAGCTTCCACACTAAAGCTGATATAATATGGATACAACCTTTGGACCCACAAGCTCATTCAGAAAGATTTTTTCCTGTGCTACATGAACCTGTTGCACAAGGCTGTCATGAAATGACAAGATAACTAAACTCTTTACCAAATGTTCAATGCACGTCATCTCTGCATCATCAAACAGTTAAAGGACTAACTATTCTGCTTCCTCATAACAAAAAATTTCCACATCCAGGAAGAACTAAAATGTCAACCTTTTACACTCGCTGACATTTCTGTGTGTGTGTGTGTGTGTGTGTGTGTGTGTGTGTGTGTGTGTGTGTGTGTCTTTGACTGACATGATTTAACTTAGATAGTGAATAGAAAAATTCTGAAATTTCACTCCAACTTATTTAGCTGCTTCGACATGGTTCTTACCTCATGCGATAATGCAGCTTCAGACTTATTTCGTCCGTGACTGTGAACTCGTAGCTGGGTGGGTACCACATGCCTGCTTTCTCATCATACAACCCAAACAGGTTATGGCACAAAGGAGAGATAGCTGGCAAAAGAGAAAGAGAAAAAGAGATGAAACAACAGATGTGTGTACAGAAGAACATTCTGAATGTGACATCAAACAGGCACTTAAAGCCCTTCTTGAGAAAGTGAAAACAGATTAATATTAAAAATCATTTTGCTTTGGCCTGACTGGCTGAACATTTACAGTAAGGCAGTCGTCTTTGGCTGCCAGTATTCTTTCTAAGAGTTATTGATTTTCTAATGCATTTTTATCTGATATGTTGACAGCTCGAATAGCAGCACTTAGCCAATAAGAACTAATTGATGCCATACGCTTCTGCACATGTTGTAGTTTCAGCTGCTGTTTTTCCTTGTTTGGTTGTTTTTATCTGAGTTTCCCTTTTGGTTCCCTTTACATTTTCAATATGATAATCCAGTCAAATATAACTCACTATTTCTGGTGTCAAAAAACCAGAAATCACACTGTTCCTCATCACAGCCAACTGTGAGGTAAGAGTGTCAAACTTTTGTCAATCCCCAATAGGGAGAATTTCCAGGTCCATCAAAAAGCTGGTCCTGTAACTAAGAACCATGCCCAGCTCCTGTGATGCAGATATGCTAGGAATGTACAGAAGGGTGGATGTTGCACCAGAGGAACATCCACTCTGTGGTCTGTCTGCATAACTACCGGTACTAAAACCATAAAGCGATCTGCAGAGAAGATGGTGCCCATATCATCTTTGTTTGGCAGCTTCCTGCCAACACATTCACCTGAACATATTTGATTGAACTTTTAGTGATTTTTTTAATCCATCTGATAGGTATACATTTGCGATTTGGTCATTTAATTGATCACCAGTGGTGTACCTGATTATTAGACATATATCTAAGACCCAGTCACTTACAGCATTTCTTGGCAGCTTTCACGCACAGCTCCTCTGCAGTGTAGCAGCCGCTCAGGAACTCAAGCTGGTGCACAGTCGGCAAGTAAAAGTGGATCTCCAGCCCAAAGGTGATGGATGGAGGAGGGGAAAGATAAGCCCTTCTACCTGACTTCCTCATCTTTCCACAGAGTTGCCTGCTCAACTCCATCACCCACAGAGTTGGCATTCAGACACTGTAGGTGTGGAAGGAAAATAAGAAGCGACATTTTTAACCTTGATACCGAGTATGTCAGAGGACACAATATACATATCAAAGACAAAGTAGCAAACACTGTCATCAACCACTACGGTACATCTGTTAATACGTAAGGCAGCAGAAGGAAAAACACGTTTAACAGTTAGTTCCATTTCGATTCTCTTACTCCCAGAGTTATACCCACCACAACCAGAGGAAAAACTATTACAGCTCATGCAGGTGCATTAACCTCAACAGAAACTGTCGTGACTTGACAGGAGAAGTACAGTCCCAACATTTACACCTCAGAAACCTTTTTAGACAAGTCATGGCGGATGTCTCACAAGCATAAAACACAAGTGCGCTTCTACAAACACAGACACTCAGACAGAAAAGAGGTAGATGATTAGCTGAACTCAAATTGCCAGTACTCATTTATGACATTAGTATTTTTTCAGAACAGCTCATCAGAGACTCATCTGCTTGTCATTTATGGTTTAGTTGGGGTGTTGAGCTCCTTCACTCTTCTTTAATTATGAGTATAATTCTCAGGGCTCAAATGTCAACACAAGCACATCCCTGGTTTTAAACAAACAACTCTGAAAACTATGGATTATGAAGAGCTACAGAAATGCTGTGCTTACTTTAAAATTTAGACAAATATTAGGAGTCTACACTTTATTAGATTCGAACTTTCTCAATAGTAAAAAACACGCACTTCCGGTCTAAATGCCTACATTTAACTGGTTAAAGATTGCAGAAAAATACCACAGTATGGCAGAACAAACGGACATTCGAGCAGCCATTTCCCATTTTTCCTGCGCTCCAATAAGTTATAATCAAATTAATCTTTACTGTATTTCGCTGCACTGGTGAGCAACATTTATCCAGTAGGGACAGACCATACATGGATACAAATTTGTGACGAAGCTTTCGGTTTCTCAATCGAAAGTATCTATTGTAAAAACGTCGACTTCCATCGATAAAACACCAATATTATTGAATATCTAAGAATATGACGTCAGCACCGTTCGCGTTTAGATGAAGTCAAAGTTAATGACAGCGATGTAGGGATGAGATTAAGGCATTGTAGAGAGATTAACTCGTAGTTTTCGGCACATTTTGGCTGAGTTCTGATCTGGAATAACTAAATGGATCAGACTGAACACCAGCCCTCACATTAATCTGCTTTATTTGTGTCTTTGGCTGTGGATGGTTATAGTGCCAGGCGGTCACCTAGCCTTCCGGACAGAACAAACACAGCAGCTGATGTTTCGCCCACGTTAACAACGACAGAGACGTGCGACAAGGCCAGTCGGCGATTAAACAGAGATCAGACGACAGATATTATAAAACTGTTAACCGTTATCTACTCACCTACAAGCTTAGCCAGGCAACTGGCAAGTTACTTCCGTTTGGTTTAGTACATTAGTCTCCAGTAAAAAAAAAAAAAAAAAAAAAAGTCGCTACCGCGGCGTTGGGACTTAAAATATCACGTATCGGCAGTTTGAGACGGTCCAAAGGAAATATCCGATATCCCTTATGGATGATAAGTGAAATCAAATCGGAGTTTTCAGAAGGTTTTTCGCAGATGTAGACGCTGGTGGCTACCCACGTCCGTTCTTGCTAACCCTGAGAAGTCACGGCCCCTTTCCCGAAACCTACGTCGGTGTCGGTGTCAACGGAAGCAGCTGATTGGCTGCTGCAGCCGTCAATCAAAATGACGTAGCACAATTGCGCATATAGGCAAAAATGAGATTTTAGGTGGTCAACTTTAACATTATCACACAATATATTATAATATATTGTTAGCATAATAAAATTATGCTAAATTATACATATGTGTGTTTATATATATATATTTTATTTAACTTGGGATCTTGGATTTGAATGATTAATAGAAGAAATACAGAGATAATTCTCTATTCAGAGATTCTCCGTATTCCTACGATTCTGCATTCTTATCACCATCCCCCTACCTGGAAAAACACTAAAAATTTAGTTAAAATGATCAAGTGAAAATCAAGTAAATATAACAGTAAGCAACTATAACTAACTGCACCACCCCTTTTTTTTCCTTTTTAGAATAGCTTCAACAGTTAAGTCTTTAACGTAGACAAGGGGAAGGGGAGGGGCAGGAGAGCTTTAATACATCTTCAAGAGTGGATCAGATGAAGACCTAAATGTGTACATAAAACAGGAGTCCTGTTTCAACCTATTCACATAGTTCACCTTTTACTTGGCATTTACCTCACCTCTGCACATAACAAACTTTATTGCCTTGTACTTTTTTGTAGTTGTATCAGGCAAAATTTAAATATTCTTACGATTACACAATGTCAGACAATCAGGGTTAGTGTTTATTCAAATAAATGCAAAATCTATACCTAAAGTCGGGCTTGGTGTGTGCATTCTATTGTCTTTCTTACTTTGCTCCCAAATTCAAACAGGTCTCATTAAGATCTGAGTAAGCATGTCATGGAAACATAAATTGACAGCTGTTGCCAAATGTTACAAAACCAGTGTGATATCAGGGAATTAACACAGATTTGAGTTTCTGAAGCAGAAAGCTTTTTAAAAAATGGATAAAATGGAAGTATGAGGACAAGCACAATGGGCGAACTATATCAAAAGAGGAACCAAGCATACCACATCAAAGTACAAGCCTTTTGTTTTTATTAAAGGAAGTGCAATGTTGTAAAAAGATCTAAAACCTGTATGTCAAACGTGTCTGTAAAAACAATACGAGCATTACACTCAGAGCGTTCAAATAGGTCCTTTAAAAACATTCATATATACTTTAAAAATTTACCACAATGTATCATTTGTGAGAAAAATAAAATAACAGTGCATGTTGACACAGAAGTTAGAGCGAGACAAAAACAAGACAGTGGGGATTTCCACCACAGGATCAATTAGCACCTTCTTAAGAAATGTACAAAATGAACCAAACTTTATCCGATATGACTCAAAGGGCATTGATGACTGAAATTATTTAAGATGTATTTGACCTAAAAAATCAACAATCTATTTAATTTGTCACTAATAGGAAACAGTCTGGTGTAAATAACACAACTGTTTTGTCAGAGTTTAGTCTTTATTTTATATTCATAAACATAAATCTCACACACACCTGTAATGGAGATATCGTTACGTTGACCAAAAACCCCGTTCAGAATGAATCTTTACCTCTCCCCGTTGACCACATCAAAACTCTCTGATAATGACATACAGCGACAATTATTTCCCCAATATGAAAAACAAAGAAAATATTTTAGGATTTGAAATAACTAATTAAATAGACAAGGTTTTGACATAATGAGGTTTATTCCAAACAAAGGGATGAAGTGAAGCAATTTTCATATTTTGCAAAGCAAATTCATAGTTCTGCTGATTTGTAAAGAACAGATTTATGACTGGACAAGCCACAACAAACAATACACAGTATTTTCATCTCCCCAAAATTAAAAACAGGTAACATCAAGCATCGGCCCCCTCTGAATCAGGCTGCCACAAGTTTTTCTTCTCTCTGGTCCACTTGGCTTGGTTAACCCAACTTGCTCTGGGTGACCGTGTTAAGTTGGCAGCCATCCTTCAGTTATCACAGTACTGTACCTTCGATGGGGACAGCATCAGCACTGTGATAACTGAACCAGGGCAGCCCGTCACATCTAGCAGTCCCACACTTGGCATCATCTACCCAGGGATGAATCCTAAAGGAGCTGTTTTTAGCCACTACATAAGATACACATATCCATCAGCAGACAAGCAACAGTCGAACAACTCTTCTTATTGGTGCTTTATTTTTGATGTGCTTTCTTCACCACTGATCAATATTTTATCAATTAAAATAAATTGCCCTTTAATAATAGGAATTCCCAAGCCCATAACATTTTTGAGAAAAAACTGGCATTATTGCAGAACAATCCCAACAGGAAGAGAAAAGGTGCAAACATAGAAACTTTGGATAATTCATAATTATCATTACTAGTGGTAAGGATAAATGTGACTTCTATTTCCTCTCTGTTGTTTTATTCTTCATCCTTTCTGAACCAATATTTCATGACTTTAGACGGACTTCTTTACCCCAACTCCTTCCTGTTGGGACTCAACTTCTGTGTCTGATTCATACCAACCACAAGGCCGAGTGACGTCAAACTTGTTATGATTCCGCCGCTGGCTCCGCCCCCCTCCGCGATGCGTCGGCGTCGATGGCCGACGTCGCGGCGGCTGCTCGGCGTCGTCACTCCGCCCTCCGTACTTCATGTAAACAACTCCATTAGCCCCTGCGCGCCGCACACGGAGCCCGGCCAAAAATGTTCCGTGACAGATGTTAAAAGCAACATGTGAAGGCAGAACAACTAAACAGGGCGGACCGGGAACACTCGCGGGTCCGTTTGCGGTCACGTACGATAGGGAACGCGCGAAGAAAGCGCGTCCATACTGTGGAAACCCCAATGTAAACACAGAGGACTCGCGTATTCTTTCGCCTATAAACAGTGAGGTTAACACCCAAAAAAACACCACCTGGGCTGCAGAAGCCCCGAGATTAAATTTGGGGAAAAGCTTGCTGCTGTCTTTAACACATGAATAAAAGTTGGACAAATCAAATGTCGACGTTACCTTTGCCGCGACGTATAGCGCGCATTCGTGTCTAATCAGACTCGAAAAGGTCTTTAATACGCAGCAAGAATACAAACATAAATACAGTATTTGAATGTAATACTGTGCAGCCAAACGTTAACGCCCAGCATTGCACACACCCCTTTCTAAGGCAAAAACAAACATCATGCTGTATGATCCAAATAAAATCCTTTATTCTCAATTATATTCCATCCGCAACAAAAAGATAAGAAATATGAGACTCACTTACCTGAAAATCCCTCGTTTATTCTCCCCTGTTTACGTGAATATTTTTAATGACGCAGCAAGACCACACGATGCAACGTGATTGTCGCCATTTTTTGTTGTTATTGAATTCTCCAAAGCCATGTGACAAATTCGCAATCATTTTAAAACGAACCTTCCGGTGACTGAGACTGAGAACTGGTTTCGCAAGGCTAAGAGAGGTTAATCTTCGGAGTTGTTTGTCTGATGGATTAGACAGGTTAGTCCACTGTCTGGAGACTGAAGCCTCTGCGCAATATTTGACAGCTCCCGGGACGCAGCCGCCGCCGTACGGTTCGCAACAAGTCCTCAGCCCGTTCCTCCCGACCGCAAACGTTGCGCGGAATGACAGTGACTCCTGTGCTGTTGGGCGCGCAACTGCGCAAAAAAGCCGTGGAGAACAACAACCCCATGAGCCACCACATGCAACCAAAGTGTAACGCAGCTGAGAGATCAGTGCTGGAATGCCAGATTTATGATGCGGATTCGCGATGTGAATCATCATAAATAACATTTGTCGGCTATTTATGCAAGAACTAAACAATAAAATCGGAATTTATTTAGGTTTTTTTTTGCCATAATGCCGCAAATGTCCTCACTCATAAACGACGTATTAATATCAGACTGGGTTTAATTATTCTTAACATTATTAGTTTTATTTGTAGGCCTTACAAACAAAGTGTTTACACTTTTACTTTTGGAACGCATTGTCGCCACCCTGTGGACACATCGCGTATGACAGGTGCAAGTCGCAACAACTGCTCTGACAAGTTTTTGGGGACAGGAAGCGCGACATACAGTACAAGTTCGGTCCGCTTAAGATGCCGCTGCGCAAGACACGTTTCAACACGTCTCGGAGTTCCTGCAAACATCTCAAATCCTCTATGTTAAAAGGTTTCCCCATAAACCGCAGAAACACTCCCACACTGCTCGTACTCTGCCTCTCTTTCTTTATTATTTTTGCTTTTAGCCAACGTTTTTCTGTAACGACGATATTTGCAACATCCCCCTCGTGGCTTTCTTTCACGACTCGTTTATAATTTCTATTTTTGATTGTTTTTTCGTGCGTGAGTCATCCGCATTTTTTCTGGATGCGCAGAGCAAAATAGGGCGTTGCAGCCAGTCCCTCATTGATTCGCAGAGGAAAGTCTGTCCTTAAAGACGCAGCTCAGCGTGTATCCGTATTAAAGTTTAAAAGGGGGGGAGGAAAGTTGGCGAAGGCGTTTTTGTTTCAACAAAGAGTGGGAGTAACTGAAAGACCATTGGAAAGACATTTACAGAGGTTTGAAAGCGCACATCCAAACCTGGGGTAGTTTTGACCGGGCAAGACTTTAAAAAGTTTGATAAGAAAAAGACAGAAAGAAAAGAAGCACCCAGTTGGGCATTCCAAAGATTTTTGAACAGCTGGATCTCGGTTTCGACAAAAATGGCCAAGCTGTTCCGAGCTGTAATCATGGGTCCACCAGGATCGGGGAAAGGAACTATATCCAAGAGGATTGCGCAAAGCTTTGGTTTGGAGTATTTATCCAGCGGCCACTTTCTGCGTGACAGCGTAGCGGCAAATACAGGTAAAACACATCCAATTTTTGTGAGACTTTCAGAGTTCACCCAACAAGTAATTTCTGCTTGGAACGTGTTTTTTTTTAATGATCTTAAATTACCCACAGATGCCATGTAACAAAAGATAAATAAAGTCTAACTTCAACCACATTTTCATGTGATATTGGCAGGTTAGTAGAATATTTTAGTTTATCATAATTTTTTACTTTGTTTTACTTAGCATATGACTTCATGGTTTTTTATTTTCTTTTAAAATTGATTTTTAAATTGATTTAGGGTACATGAGCACTACTTTAGTTCCACCCCCCCCCCCCCCCCCCCCCACACACACACACACACACACACACACACTAAAATCACGACATATCGTTGTGTCTCTTTTAAATTGTTCAAATCTTTAAGTTCCAGCAGGAGCCCAGAAGTGTGCAGTAGCACACTGAATAATTGTCTAAATTCTTTTGATATTATTTGAATTAATGCACTGAGAAGATGCATATGATTAGCATTTAAATTGACCTGTCTTGTTGACCTTCTTTACCTGATGTGTGTTAGAGGCAGGTGTGCTGGTGAAGTCCTATGTGGACAGGGGCATACTGGTTCCTGATGACATCATGACCAGACTGATGCTCCCCAGACTGGAACAGCTGAGCGCTCACAGCTGGCTGCTGGATGGTGAGAGACACAATAGTTTTCTTTTCATACATTCATATGATTGTCAGCGTTGCTTTGTTGTCACAACTTTTTCAACTTGAAAAGATATGGTGGCGTTTGGGTAACCTGGTGCCTGCCACTCCTCAAATGCGATTGGCTGGCCCAGGTCCTGCCTCCAAATCACCAGAGCTGGGCAGCTGCTCCAGACTGTGGGACAGATGTTGTCAACTGACAGTTTTTCAGATGAAAAAAAGTCAAAGAAGATTTCTAATTTTAAAGTTTTCCTGTTAATGAGCGAGAGTCACTCTTTATATATGTTTCAGTTTTCCCCGTCTGTGGCCAAACTGCTTGTTGAAAATGAAAACTCAGGTTGAAGCTGTTATTTATCTATTTATCTTTTGAGTGAAACATCCCTTTCCAAGTTAAATATTAGTTACAGAAACAGGCTGGTTGGCATGACGATTAAACTTTGACACGAGATCACTAAACAAATAATTTTGTTTGGCAAGTGAAAAAGTGCAGCCAACCCACACACCAACCCACACAACAACCCACACACACCAACTCACACACCCACACACATCCTTGCACTTCTATCATTGTGAGGACTTCATAACCTCCCCAGCTCTATACTCTATCCCCAGCCGTCACAACTAAACCTTAAACCTTAACCTTTGCCCTAACCTTAACCTAAACCCAACTCTTAACTTGACCTTAAATCCAAGGTTGAACCCTGACACAGACCTTTGACATTATGAGGACCGGCCACCGGCTACCTGTGCCCCAAAATGCAAAAATATTATTATTTATCTACATATTGTGAAATGAACAGGAAATGAAGAGGATCAATGACCAGTTTTGTTAAAATGCATTTAAAATTGCAGACTGTTTACATTTTGGAATCGGCTGATTAAATGATTAACTGCCTGTTTAATGGATCTCTTTGTAGGTTTTCCACGCACGCTGGTGCAGGCCCAGGCTCTGAACCGTTTGGTTCAGCTCGACCTGGTCATCATCCTCAACGTCCCTTATGCAACTCTGACGGAGAGGCTGAGCCACCGCTGGATCCATCCCCCCAGCGGCCGAGTCTATAACATGGGCTTCAACCCGCCACGAGTGCAGGTGTCACTGCTCTTTAATGTAGTTGTAGGACCTTTAGGGCCTTTGTTGTTGCTACATGAAATCTTTAAAGATGTTTAAAACACCACTAATTAATCTAATTTAGTCCTTCCTTCTCCCACACACAGCTTGTCAGCCCGATGATGAAAAAATGTACCCTACTTACTTTAAACGCTGTCTTTATTCTGCTAGTTTAGGTGACGCTGCATAGGTCATCACATCACCCTTCTCGGCTGTATTTCAGTCCATGGTGCAGAGTTGACCTTTGTTGTGTGCGTAACCTTCCTCAGGGTAAGGATGATGTCACAGGGGAGCCACTGGTCCAGCATGACGATGACAAGCCTGAAGCTCTCATGGCCAGACTGAGACATTACAAAGACGTGGCCAAACCCGTCATGGACTTATACAAGTCAGTAAATGCCTCTGCTCCATGGTTACACTCTGGATTTATGGCAGTGATATTCCCACCCGCTGCTAGAAATGCACATTTATTGTAGTGTCAGTCTATGTAAATCTAGCTACAGACAAAATTGTATTACAGGTATAATGTGTTATAATTTATCTTTATACCATCACATATAATTGAAATTCTGATCAGAATTTAATGTAATGGGAATATTTCAAATGTTTTATACATTCAAGTGTCCTTATTAAAAAAATGTTATAGGACTCAAAGATTTTACCATCATTTCTGTCCTCTCTTAGGTCAAAGGGAATCCTGTACTCATTTTCTGGGACGGACACGGATCGGATTTGGCCTTATATCAGCTCTCTGCTCGTCTCCAAGTTGCACACACAGCCCACAGACTCCTTCCAAACACACACGCCCACAGTGGCTGAATGAAAGATGGGTCAAAGCTGCAAGTCTCAGCTGCACTGATGAAATAAGTGTTCTCATTCAATTATTGTGCGTCAACGTTCCATCGTTAGGTTGATTTTTGCATCATAATGAAATATTGAATAGCCCCATATGAAAACGAGCTGAATGGTAATAGAATTAATTAGAAGAAACATTTCACTTCCCTTTGCACCTGGCGTTAAACACTCATTCATGGAAGCTTGAGTGATCCGGAGATTGTAAACAAAACTAATATGTTAAATCCACCCTGATGCTATGAGTGAAACGTCTGTAAAACCATGGTCAGTTTGGAACAAGTTAGAATATTCCACTGAAAATACTCTTAGCGAATAATGCTCAAAATCTGCTTTAAATGCTGGTTTCGGAACATTTCTGCAGGTCTCTTGGGGAAAAGTAAGGTCAGATGTAGTTTAGCAGTGTAGTTTAACAGTGTCAGTGCACTGACAGGTCGACACATTCCACCAAAACCAGCTTTTAGAGCATTTAGTCTCGTCTCAGTGGTTCACAAACAACATTACCGACAGGATGCAACCGTCTTTTTCTCTTCACACTAACACTGACAAACATCGCGGGTTAAAAATAACTTTCTGCAGGCTTGGATGATATACGTCGATATTATATGTTGCTTTCATGTAAATGTGCAAGATGGAGTTGAATCACTTCGTAACAAGAAATGTAAAGCTTTAAAACCATGCAGGTCACATTTACTGTCTCAGTGGGGGTTTTTTTAATTTAATTTTGTACAAATCACCGGACTGTAGCACCAGTGAACAGCATCAACAAGCTATTATGATTTTGACTACATTTGACCTCCCAGTAAAACCTTCACCCACCTCAAATTTGTCCCCTAATGACGTTAGATGTCTGACGGTGTTTCTGTGTAGGTTTTTTTCATGTTGTACAGATTAAGCTGCCTGGAATTAAACCACCTGAGCAATACTTTAAGCTGTATCAGTCAATAGATGCTGTGCCTCATTATTATTCACATGTTGAAGAACAGAAGTGAAACATCGAACACTCTGTTTTGCAGCTGATAGTTGCTGGCAAATCATGTTACATTAAAAAAGGCAATAAAACTGTTTTGCTACCTTGGTTTCTCTATTTAAGAACCTTTTTTTTTACCTTCCTGTATATGACATTTTACACAAACAGACCATCAAATTAAATCAATTCTTTTTTTCTTTTGAAATGAAGTTGTGTAATGTTGCATCAAACAAAAATAACTCAGATGGAAAGAAAAAAGCCCGGCAGTGCATACATAAATAGCCATAGGTTGTGTAATCCTCTCAGATTTGTTGATTAGCGCTTGTCACGGATTACAGTTTCACCTGCAGCCTGTATGCATACACGCCTTTTTAAATGCATGTCTGTCCAAATGCTGCTTGCATCCATCCGGTCAGATCCGGAACACACGTCCGGATTGTACTTCAAATCCCATTTACTGGAAACTGATCTTCAAGAATATAAATTTATAGCAGAAGTTGGGATATTCAGAAAAACACGCTGCTATTTGTGCGCTGCTTTGTCGACATGTGAAAGCCAAAACAGAAAAATAGATTTATTTTCTGGACACTAAATCGTTTCCGGTTCAGGCGGTCTCTGAAATCCAGTCCAGGTTTTACCGGACTGACAGCAGGATGCGTTCCTGTACAGATCTCTAAGGCAGCAGACGGTCACTCGTGCAGGTTTCCAGCTCATCCACATGATCTAGAGATCTACAAATCAACATCCGTGGGACCATTGCTCACATATCAAAATGTGATTAGGATCGTGCCACTATGACGGGTGCTCTAGAATTACTGTCAGGCTGAGTGGATGAGACGAGGGGTGTCCTTGCAGGTGTAGCAGTTTGACCTTTGACTTTCAGCGGGTGACAAATCAAAGGTCGGTGTGCGCGTGAGAGGAGCGAGGCTTCCGAGCGCATCTCCACCGCGGCACAGGACAGCGCCCCCGGGAGAATGGTAGACAACGCACGCAAAGGTAATGCGTTCTGCAGGATTCTTGCCCCCGTTTCTTGTGGTCCAGGTGATTCTCTAGACGTGTTTCCTCTTCTCTGCTTCCTTAAAACACCACTAAACTAGCGAGTAAACAGAGAGAGATAAGACAGAAGAGAGCATCGTGCGCGTCCGTGTGCCGGGGTTACATAATTTGAAGCTACCTTCCATAGCCTCCCACCCCACTATCCCCGGCAGGTTTATTTAAGCACGAATTCAATTAAAATCGCAAAATGATAAACCGCCGTGCGTGTCTCCAAGCACGCTTGAACGCGCGCAGGATGATCGAGGATGACATCATTGGGTCATTTTTGTTCCGAGCTTTCGATTGACATGGAAATTTGAGAGATATTCTGCTGCTGTTTGTTTATTCTGTGAACGGTTTGTTAGAATGGACAGATTTAATTCACCTTGGCAGCTTTTTATTTTAAAAAATGGCGCACAGAATATTTACTGTAGCCCCGTTGAGATACATGCTAGTTATCATTGTGCCGATCATCGGTATCATCAGAATCGCCATCGTCATCATCCATAGCCTTCACTGTCAACAGCGACGGTGACGTCAGCACACACGTGACATCACACGAGTCCTGCGTGAAACAGTGCTTCCAAGGACGCGTCCACGGTGTCAACCATGAAAACGTGCACGTTTGACCCGACCTGTTTATTTGTTTTTATTGGTCTGCATAAATAAAACATTTTGGTATTTATCATGCACACGCATTATAAATGCAGGGCAATTAAAATGGCTGGACTTTATATGCATGCTGAACACCCAACTTAGAGTTATTATGGACAGCGCTGTTTTATTTTATTACTAGGGATGTTTGCGGTTTGTTTGATTGCCAAGGGAAGTGTCCCAACCAGAACTCCTGGCTTAATTTCAAAATAGAAATCTGTTTCAAAGTGAAAATAATGTCAGATCCTATTAATCTTCTGTCTGCTGCTGCAGAAGTGGGCGTGGACAGGGCTGACATGTTTGACAGTCATATTTCTCATCTTTTCATCTCCTTGTCTATTTTTGTCATCTTAAATCCAAAGTCACACCTTACTCTGTGATGTTGTAGCTAATTTGCACCAACGGTCTCACAAATCCACAAAGGACTTGGAAACCCCTTCACAGAACTCATCAAGTTATGCTAGTGTAGCAGCGAGCATGAACGATCATATTACGTGATGTCACACATTCAAGTCATTTGAGCTGCAGCTGATCCAGCACATTCCTGGATTCTGCTTCAACCATTATGAGGATAATTATTAACCCTCAGTCTTGGGACGAGTGAAGCTTGATTGGTCGTTTCCCTTCTGTTGACTAACAGCTTCCTTCATATGTCACAATCTCCCACATCCCACTGAGACCAAACTGAACTAAACCTCTTAGATCTGCTAAATTTAATGGTCTGACATTGGGAATATTACACAAACTATTCACCATGAATAGTTGCTGGAATTGGAAAGTATTTTATTATAAATAATTTTAGAACTGGAACCACAAACTATCGGGAGATGTGGCACATCTGTTGAAGTGCATCTGGGTCATGAACGCATCTTTTATCCCATTGTTCTGTTCAAATCACAATAACTGTGTCAGAGCTACAGTTAGAGGTTTTTTTGTTGATGGGCGGCTTCCCATATTTGTCATAATCTCCCAATGAGGTTAAACTGAACTAAATGTGGATTTTAAATTCTTGACAGACATTTCAGGGTTCAGGGATGGATCTCCTGAAGTTAGGCCAAGAAATCTTGTCTGCCCTCTAGTGGTGGACGCCAGAATAGGTCATAACCCCCTCACCATTCTTTCAGTTTAAAAATATACTGCAAATAATCATGTCAGGGTTAGAATTCCGTAGAGCACCTTGTTTCTTCAGTACAAACAGCAGTGAGCAAATGAATGTAATCATAACATTTTAAATTAATATTTTAAACTATAGATTGACAAATGATGCCCAGTATAGAGTTGCAAGAATGAGCTTAAAAAGAGAGAGAAAAAAAACTATTTGCATGAATGCATCTGCTACTGTTATATCTGCTACTGCTGTTGAAATGTCCTTCCTGCACCTTTTGTCCCACTCGGAAGGCTTTTGAAGCGTAAATATTGGCAGGCCTGTTTAGGAGCCAGAGGACAGGAAGCTCTGTTTCCACAATAAAGGGGTAGCACTCTGCATCCGGTTATGTGGGATCGATGCACCTCCCGTTGGGACATTCCATTCCTGCTGTGCTTTGAGCTTTGGTTTCCCCCTCTAAAAGAGTTTCCCAGGCTCGTGTCCTCTTTTCGGCACCATGCTGAAGTTCCGTTGCCAGGGTACAAGAGCAAAGAAAGAAGCATGGCATCATTTTGTGCTGCATGGGTCCAGGTCATTACCCAAAGATTAGAGCCAAATAAAAAATCTGGATCTGAAATAAAGTGTTGGATTATCAAGATGATGTCAGGGGATGTCAAGTCCTCTTATTTAAATTCTCATAATGAATAAATTCATAATGTGCCCTAAATTAGTGTGTGGAAAAGGGTCAAAAAAGGAGACACTGTCTCTCATCAATTGAGAAAATGTAATCCCGGAAGGAAGGATGCGGAGAGATAAATGATCTTTTCTTATTCGCTGGAATCGTACAAAATTATAAAAAGCAAAATGAAATTTTCTGTTCCATTCAAGCGGAAACTACTCGCGGATATTGTGAACTGGCGCTTTAACGCTCATGTAAAGAGGTGTTCTTGGTCCTACAAGAGGATTGTGGGATTTCTCGGTGCAGCAGCAGCGACAGCAGAGGCGTCGATCGTGTCTGCTGAGAAAGGGAGAGAGAGGAAGAGAGTGAGAGAGAAAGAGAGAGAGGACGGGGGAGACCAGCTGTCCTCTCCTCCACAGACATGCGGTGCAGCAGCGGCGACGGCTGCGCGGCGTAGCCCGGCGACTGCACACGCGTTTGGGACGTGTTTTGTCTCTGATCCCTTGTGCGGGTATGAGCTTGCTGGGGGCCTACAAGAAAAAGAGCACTTACGATGGCTACGAATGTTTGCAGCTGGTCGATAGCGGCGGAGATAGCTTCGGTGTCGGCAGAGGGAGCAGCAGCGGCAACGGCACACTCGCAGGCTCCATCGCGGCCACACTCGGACAGAAGGCAGGCCCGCTGAGAGAGGACAACTACAGCACCATGGACAGCTCAGGTAGGACTCCTTGGACCGTGGACACGGTCTCCTAGTCCTGGTTATCCCCCCACATACGCCCTCAAACTGGACCAATATAGATTAAGACATGGGGTGATGCCATTCTGTGAAATAAACTGCATGTTATATTGTCCTACTTCATAAAGTAAAGCATACTAACGCTCCTTAAACCTGTGCATGTAAATATAGTATGTGAAGGGTAATAAACGTCACTAATATAATCCCTGGATTATTGCTTTAGTCAGTCTAAATCCTGCTTCAGTTTGAGACAGAAGAAACAGAAAATAATGCTTAGTTTCAACTAACTGGTCATTCATTATGGATTATGAACCAGATTTGACTGATAAAATGCCTTTTTATTTCTTCGTCAATACTCTGAGGAGAATTCCTCAAAACCATTCAGTCCTAATCAGTCATTGGTCATTACCGTCGTTGGTTAAAGGGCTCCGTTTTAGAAAAGTTTCATCCACGAAGGCAAACAGTAGCTGCAGTCTGTGACTTCCTCTTTAATCAGAAATGTGCAATACAGTTGCTATAACAACTATTGCCGTTACATCAGAAAATAGCAAAGGTGAATATTTAAAGCGACTGTGGAATCTATAGTCTTTTCAGGAACATTGTCTTCGCCTCGCTGCAGTGTGGAAGCAGCTAACCTCTGGAGATAAACTGGTGAGGAACAAAAGGATCCTGGATGGGTCATTGAGGAAAGGGGATTGGGACTGATGATGCAAAGATGGGGGGGGGATGGGCTGCAGTATCAGATGTCTGGTGTGTCTGGCATGGTGGGAGTGCTGGTGTTTACTGTCTTTGTGTCTCTGCATCATCTGCCTGGGGAAAGGGACCTGCAGCTCAGACCCACGACACGGAACCTCCGAGGAGGTCATGTGACAGCTGACGTTTGTTAGCAAAAAACCTCAAGTTATGCACAGATTTTAATGAAATGTTGAAATTGGACCAAGGAAAAGCTGATTAAATTGGCGATGTTCTGAGGGAGTTTGACCTTTGATCTTCCAAAGATCAAAGCCAATGGGCTTTTGATCATAGAGCAGCCTTCAGCCTTGTATTAGTACTGCTGACTGTCACGATATCTGGGGAAATGACCTCCTTGGCAGATGCCTTCACTCTCCAAATACATTTTCTAGTTTCCTCTGCTGTTGGTCACCTGATGGAGCACATGCCAGAGCCTCCTCTGGTCTCTCTCTGTCTCAGTATCTCAGCCTGCGCTCCTACATGCACCTGTTCACAGGCACAGACAATCTCAGACCTAGAGTTAGATGTTGGCTTCACAGTAACCTGCACAGAAACCTTGTGTACGACATGGGAATGGGTAATTGATCAATAGATCATTTTTATTGACGAGCAGATGTTTTGAATATTGTCTATTTGCCTGGCTGACTGGCATTAATAAAAGATCTGAGAACAGGCAAGAAACTCAAATAAACACAAAATGTGGGCTTGAAATTTAGTGAATATTTCTTTATTCTCTTATATCTCGTAGTACTTCCTGGAAAGTTCACCTCGGATGCTGATCTGTCTAAATCATTAGTTTAACGTTCAGGGTCTGTAAGCATGAGTTTAACCTCACAATCATACAACCACTAACATCAGCATTTATTCAGTCTCTGTAACAATCTTAAATAAACCATAGCATGAGAATAAAGGGTTTAAAGAACTGCTCAATAGCGTTCAAATATCATTCCCTTCCAAGCTTCCAGGTAATCTTTGAGAAAAATAAGCTAAATATGGACCAAACCATTCAGCGTTGTTATGAAGGCAATCTCACTCTTAACAAATCCCTTTGCTGACTTCAGTTAATTAAACAGATGGTTTCTGTCTTGACTGACACCGCCTTGGAAAGATCAAAGCTTGGAAGTTGGTGAAGAAAGATTAGGAAAGATAATGTGAGGGACATGATGCAGACATGCTCATAAAAGGATGAGAGCAGAAATCTGCACCTTAGGATGTTCACATGGTCTCCCAGAATGACAAAAGCTTCATTTCACTGCTCTCAACACCGATTTCCAGGTATTACAATATGGTGCAGCATATCTGCAAGATCTGTACGTCACTTCCACATCTGACATGTGACACGTGTTATACATCCCCTCCGCCAAGGAGGGACATACAGCCGGCGTTCTTTACTTTCCTTGACCCCTGATCTTCAAAAGATCAAAGGACTCCATCAAATCCGAATACTTTGTTCACAAAGCAACCTGTCATGATATATAACCATGTATCAGCGCACAATATATCTGCTTGTTTTTGTTGGACGTCCTCCATTTAAAAAGCAAAAGAAGCAGGATTAACAGTGTCTACCACTCTGGGATTCTCAGTTGAGTTAGACCTGAAGGAGCTTCTTGGATAAGTGAAACGTCTATGAGAAACTAAAGAGGCTAGTTGGATACAAGACAGACAATATACGGTAACAAACTGAAGGTAGTTTTGGGGGGTCTGGTCTGTGTTCTGAGTATTCTGTTGCTAGCTGAGACTGGTAAGTGTTGAGACCCTTATAGTGCTTCTGCAGTAAAGCTGTGTGACACATACAAGAGTGTCGGTGTGGAGATAAAAACCTGAACAGACAGGCTGGAAATGTCCACCTTTTGTTTGTCTACTGAATGAAGATTGGACTTTCATACAGTTTGTTATATTTCGCTGATTTGTTGTGGGTGTGTGGTGCCCGTCGTGTGTGCGGAGGCTTAGGTTTTTCGGTTTTTAGTTATTTGCCATTAGTTTCTCTTCTCTGTGCCTCAAAGAAGCACTTGAACATTGTCAATAAGGCAATAACTGAGTAGAGTGATATGATCGTTTCTTGTCTCCAGGGTTAGTTCTGCGTGGATATGAGTTTTTGATCCTCTGAGATGCCTCGAGCTGGACGAATGATGAAAAATCCCTTTAATTTTTGAACTTGTGTCAAGTTCTGTAGCTTATGCAGTAGCATAACGTGTATATGCAGACAGAGAGCAAGAGGAGAACGGTTCCCCCATCACCATTGGGATGCTGACTCAGACATGGCATCACGGCTCCAGATGGTGTGCGCTTAATTGTTGCCTGGTTACTCAAACAGGCATCACAAATCGGGCACATTTGGTAATAGAAGATCACATTTGTCCAGTTCATATATTCAGGTTTGTTGAGCAGGTGTGTTGAAGTGTGTGTGCTGTGTTTCCATCCTGATTCTGACTGGCTCAATGTCCTCTGACCACAGACATGGACGCTGGCTACGGAGGAGGGCTGTTCGATATGGTCAAGGGAGGAGCCGGCAAATTCTTCAGCAACTTTAAAGATAACTTGAAGGACACCCTGATGGACACCTCCAACAAGGTTATGAATCAAGTAGCCACGTAAGTATCGCTGGTTTTATTCTGGATGCCGCCAGGAACGCTCCCACAAGCCCATATGTTGTCTTTATTTTCTCTTTTCTTTAAATTCCAGGGAATGTTGAACGTAATGTTGGTCTCCTCAGAAAAGGTCTTACATTCGAGAGGTCTATGTCCATTTTGAGGCCCGTAACGTCAGAATGATCGGCCCCAACTTATAGTGTCCGGGAATGAAAGCTTGAGTAATGTTTAAAAGTATGTTACACTTGCTGATCTCATTTGCCTTGAACGTTGTTCGCGGTGATCGATGGGATTTAAAATGATTCTTTAGGGCAGAGGACAGCGGGGGAGGCAGCAGAGTCTGGCACGGCCGCTCTGTGTTGGTGCACAGGCATCTGCACCGGGCAGCACAAAGGCGCTTTTGTACCACCGGGAGCACACGCACACACATGCAGACACAGTTTCTCTCTCACTATTGACTCAGCAAGTTTGATTGTGACGATTCCTCCCCCGTGTTTTTCCTCCCTTTGGCCAAGAGCCTCGTCTCCCTTAAAGTCGCTCCCTCACTCCGGCTTCCCACTCTCCTCTCATCTATCGCTTCTCTCCTGTGGTTGAATTATTCATGGAGAGTTAAAGTGCCAAATGACCAGTTCTGTGCTGATACAGGAGGCTTCATTTCACCGGGATTCTTTGTGTACTGGTGTGTTGGGTGGATAGAACGCTGTGGAGAATTTACCAAATCTACTTCATTGGATTTGGAAAGTATTTGATTATAATTGTTAGAAAAAGTTATCCCACTGTAACCATTTTGCCTCTCCCCCCTTTATCCAGCCAGTTGGACTCTTCCAGTGTTGTGCAGCAACAGCATTACTATGCATTATAGTGGGTAGTCGAATTAATAATGGTTACTTTAGCCTCTCTGTCCCATTATAATCAGCTTCTCTCGCCCAGTGTGGGGAAGACTGCTGCATAGTTTGTACTGTAATCCTGGGATGCGGTATTTTATTTTATGGAAAGAATATCTTTTTTCAGAATGCTAAAGTCATATTTTTGTTTTCACACAGTGCCAGACTAACAGGCTGCAAAATCAAACCCATTAAAAGTGCATATAAAGTAGTTTGCAGCACTTTGGGCAACTTCTGGGATAGTTTAAAAGAATTTTAATGTGACTGTTAGAAGCTGTTAGAAACAGCAGACACTGAAGACTTGAATAGAGATGCTCCTGAGCTGTAAGGCAAACCGCTGTGAGGAACACCAGGCAGCCTTTAAACACTTCCAGCTTCACTTGATTGGTATCTGCTGAATTATAAAGAGCAGCTTGGAGTCACGTTTTTGTGGGAAAAACAGTGTGTGTGCTGCTCTGTCTCTGGTGGTGTTGGCTTGTTAGAGGCCAAACAACCCTGGTTTAGACTTACTGTCCCACTTCTTGTCCAGCATCCCCCAGTCATGCTGCTCTGCTGAACGCCTCTGACTTTGTCTGCATGTTCTGTCTTTGCACTCCTCATTCAGGCTCGCTTTGGTTAGTTTTGATTGGATTAGAGACGCAGCAACAGTAAATTCTGGCATTGCTAAGTTAGTAGATCACACTGCAGATGTGGTAGAATGGTTTTAAAGAGCCCAGCAGGATCTAACCCACTTAGACTCTTTGTGTGTGTGTGGAGGAGGATCACAGGAACCTTAGCTAGAGCATGTACTGATATGATCTGCCCTAAAATTGGCTTTCAACCTTTAATTTTTAGTCTCAAACGGGTAAAAACCTGATGAACCATCAGCAGACAACCTGGTGCTGTTTGTGCGTCTGTTCTTTCCGTGCTGCTACGTATCCTCATGCAGAGAGCTAAATATACCTCAAATACCAGCTGGAGACCGCGTTCAATCGGTGCTTTAACTGAAATCTGTTGTGAAGATGCATGTGCATGTCAAGTGGCAGAAGATTCAAAACCGCTTATTTTACATCATCCCTGTGTTCATTTTTCCTATTTTAATAATAATAATAAACAGAAATTCTCTGCCAGAATCTCCTCTCTCCTCCTCTAGTTCAACTCTAATTTAGACAACAGCATTTAATGTGACCAGCCTGCCTTTTCTATTATTGTCTTATAGTATGATCAGAATTCAGTTCCAGTCATGAGATTTGTCAGTGACGTCTCACTGATGTCCTTCTTGGGGGTGGGCCTCTACTTTTTAAATCTGACCTGCTTCTGCCTATAATAGACAAAGTGCTATTTTGGGAATGAAGCAACCCCAGATTTAGAGGTCACGTGGACCAGATCTTCCCAAACACTGGACAAATTCACCTAACCCTAGTCAACAATTTGTCTTTCTTCAGTTTTAGTGGAGGCTTGTATGTGTGTATGTTTTATGTGTAATACTGAATACTAACTACGCCTCAGGACACATTTAACCTCCTGTTACTCTAAAGTAGACTAGTTGAGTAGCACAGCATTACATAACCGGGTCTACAGTTCCATCAGGGCCATATGGCGCTCCTCCGTGAGCACGCAGAGAAGCCCCAGATCAGCCCTGCTCCAGGGATTTTCTCAGTCGCAACAGCTCGACTCAATCGGATGCACATTAGCCTGCTAAAGTGTTTCGCGTGATACTTAAAGCAGGTTGCCAGGCTGTCATACTGTCGGGTGAAAGCTTTAGATTTAAGATCCGTCCATGAAGTTGTATTTTAGGAGAGTGTCCTTCACCAGGAAGGATTGCATGTATGGTATTTGCAGTACACATGTTTCATTCATGGTTTGATATCACATAAAGTAATTGCCTGGTTTGTCTTAATACAAGAACCTGAAAAGCAACATGTTGATCGACCTTTGGCTATCTGGTTCTTTGTTACAGGTACACTAAAGGGGAGCTGGACATTGCCTACATCACATCACGGATCATAGGTAACCATGCCTGGAAGTGGATATATTTTAGCCTGTTTAGGTGTGATCTAGTCCAAAATATCTGAAAGTGTTTTTTACAGGCAACATTTGTCTGTATCGACCAAAACAAGCATCAGACTCTGAAAGCTGGAAACACAATGAAACCCCTCATTTAGCAGCTGAATTTGCTTTTCCCAGTGATGACCTACCCAGCGGAGTCAGTGCAGATCGGTTACCAGAACCACGTGGAGGATGTTCGCTCCTTCCTCGACAGTCGGCACGCTGACCACTACACCGTCTTCAACCTATCACAGCGCAACTACCGCGGCGCCAAGTTCTCCAACAGGGTGAGTTCTCTTCAGCCCCCTGAGGCCACAGATGGAGCCACTACTGGACGATGACTTCATTCCAAGGAGGGAGTGAAAAACTGAGGAGTGGCTGCAGATGCGGATAAAGCATCTGACAACAGATGATAGATATTTTAGTTTCATTCTTCCTTCTTCACCATATGAAGATGAATAGGCTAAATACTAATGTCCAACATTGTAGAGTCAGAGCGCTTTTTATTTAGATTATAAGTTTGCTTCTGTCTTTGAGAGACTTTGGGAGATAGATAAAGCAACATTTTATGCCAACTCTGTCACACCAGCTGCAGCTAATCTGCTTAATCCAATCATCCCATCTGAATTGCAACTCAGCCATAAGAATTAATTTGGATGAGGACTCATCGGGGCTCTCTGTTGGTGAAACACTGACACCCTTTGGTTTCACTTACTATGTGCATGGTGGGCCTCGTTCCGCTTGTGTGAAAATGCAGATTATTCTTCATGGCAACACTTTTGTTGCCCTGGTGCTGTGTTGTTCCGAAGCTCCATCGTTTCTCTGCCTCTTTTCTTCTGCCTTAACTGTCCTTTCCGCCCTCTGTCGTGCCGTTTTTCCTCACTTTTCCGTTTTCCCTTTTTTCATGTCCCAGGTGTCAGAATGCAACTGGCCTTCTCGTCAGGCTCCCAGCCTTCACAACCTGTTTGCTGTGTGTAAGAACATGCACAACTGGCTCAAACAGAATCCCAAAAACGTCTGCGTCATCACCTGCTCAGTAAGAGAAAACACTCATACAAAATTCAGCTTGGTTAATAGCAATGGTGTCATAAAACTGTAGCTAATTTGTTAAAAATGCTTGACTTGATCAAAGTTGGTCAGAGCCGTGCACATACATGTGTTGGTTTTGTTATTGCTAAACTCCTGTGGTCGGCCTGGGACTTGGCGAGTTATCTTCTTACATAACTTTCAGGAAACTTATTTTCTTCTAAATATAGTTTTCTCTTAAAACACTGAATGAATTCTATTACTATAAATGCATTCATCATTTTCTTTGTCTTGGGTGTTTAGGACAGCCGAGCTCCTTCGGGTGTTTTGGTTTGTGCCATGTTTTGCTTCTGCCACCTCTTCAACAACCCCATCCCGGCCATGCAGCTGCTCAGTGCAAAGAGACCAGGCTCTGGGCTCTGGCCCTCACACCGCAGGTACGTATGGCAGCGTTGGTTCTTGTGAGACATACAAACACCATCAACGGTAGTAAGATGTTTAGCCCTTCTGTATTTGGCTTCAGTAATTTAATAGTCCTTCTGCTCTAAGTACAAAATTTAGCCAAACTCAGTCTTATAAGAAGTTGAGGATGTTTGATAGCCATGAGAGGAAAGATGCGTTTTTAAATGCAGAGTAATAGAGTAAAAGATCAGGAGTGTATGTGAAGTGACACAACAGCAGTGCTTTCCTTCTACCTGTGCAGGTACATAGGCTATGTGTGTAGCATGGTGTCAGAGAAGCCCAGTTTACCCCATTCCAAGCCCTTGGTGATCAAAGCCCTCACCATGAGTCCCATCCCCTGCTTCAATAAGCAGCGCAGCGGCTGTCGTCCGTTCTGCGACATCCTCATCGGCGAGACAAAGATCTTCACCACCGCACAGGAGTACGAGAGGATGAGGTGGGCTGGTTAAAGTGTGGACACTGAAGCAGATTTGGCCACATCCCATCAGCTAAATCAACTGAATGTTCTCCAGAGAACACCGGATCCAGGAGGGTAAGGTGGTTTTCCCTCTGGGCGTGAGCGTGCAAGGAGACGTCGCTGTTTCTGTTTACCACATGAGGTCGACCATTGGAGGGCGCCTCCAGGCCAAGGTAAAGTTTGTGTGATTTATTCTGTGGGTGGGGGGGTTGTGGTACCGGGTGTTCTAGCATCCAGCATCCCTCTGAACTTATCCTACACATCTATCTCTATGTCTTCCATTCACTATTAACCTTTATCCAGTAAACAAGAGGTCAACAAGAGGTTTGCAGACTATACTAATAAAGCATCATACAAGCAAGTCATCATGATATCATTGATAAAATACTGTAAAAATGACAATTAGGCAACAGATTCTTGCAATTACTCTTTAAAAATAAATAAAATCCTAGTCCAAAACCTACAGTCGAAGTTCCTGGAATAAGATCCAGTCTGATATTCATTATGTTCTGGGTAGATTCCTCCTTTCAGCTTTGTGGAAAACACATTTTGGCACAATTTTTCATATCATTTTGTGAAACACGTTTCCTTATTCTGTGCTTATATTGTAGCTTTCATTTGTTATGCTTTTAGGTGACCAACACACAGATTTTCCAGATCCAGTTCCACACTGGTTTCATTGCCCCTGGTACCACCATGTTAAAGTTCAACCAGTAAGTTAATCTCTTATGTGAAGGCAGCCTCAAAATGCAGATTTTCCCATCATATATTTATAATCTTTCCCCTCAGGCCAGAGCTGGATGCTTGCGACTCTCCTGATAAATATCCTCAGCTTTTCCATGTGATACTGGATGTGGAGGTGGAGGGGGTGGACAAACAGAAAGACCTGACGCCACCTTGGGAGCAGTTCCCTTGCAAAGATCTCAGTCCCACCGTGCTGTTTTCCTGCCATAAAGAACATCAAGACGCTCTGGCTATTGCTGGTACAGTGTTTATTAATATCTTGGAGATTGATAAATCTGGGTTTGATTGATTAATTGATTGATTGAGAAACTGGTTTGATTCACACCATTATCACATAAGGTTGAATCCTTGATAGACCATCAGCATGTGTGCAATCTGCCTTAATTTGTCCAATCCAAGTCTTGAATTCAAAGGTTTTTTACTGCTTTTGAACCAAAGATGGTAGATTGAGGAACAGGATGTCTCACTACAAATGGAAAATCAAAGGATCCCTCATTATTTGATACAAGTGTTCCTACTGTTACTTTTCAAATTAGTAAGAAAAATGGGTGCATTTAGTTATTGAAGTATGAAGATTATTACCTTTTATGTATCATATTCACCTATTATTTTATTAATTTCATGTGTCATTTCTGTGCATTGTCATTAATATGCTATAGTTTTGTTGATGGAATTTCAAAACCAAGTTTAGCAAACAGATATACAATTAAATCATGAAGTCATTTTCGCTTATATATAGTAGATCTGGTGGATGGTACACTGTTGTGTGCAGGATATAAACACCTTTACGGGCGTTTTCATTCATGTGAAAACCACTAATGAACTCTCATTTTTGTCCCTGCAAGATGAGATGGAAGGATTGGACTTGGAGGGTAAGAGAGTAGAGGACGCCACAGACCCATGAGAGAAGCTGTTCAGTGCAGTGACAGTAGTCCAGAGGGGGTTTGCTTCAATTCAATCATCAAAATCACTGTCTGTAATTGGAAATTCCCTTCAATTCATGGATGATTTAACTGAAAGAAACCCCCATCATGCCCGACGTTATTTCAGTTTGGTAGATTGTAGAATTTTCCAATAAGTAGACATGTTTTAGAATAGTTAAAACATAAAAAAACCCAATGATTACTAAATTTAAATATTGCTCCAGGTTAATAGCAGCAGAGGTCTGTAGTCATAAATGTGCTCCCTGTTCCTTCTTTAAATGTGCTTCTTCTTTTCTCTGTGCATTGAATTTTTTGCAATAAATAGTCACTCAAAATAATTCTAAACTGCAGCACAGAGTACAGGTAGCAGAGAGCGCCGTAACAGGGGACACTAGTCTGTGCTTTCTGTAGCTTATCTGTAGCTCATTTTTATTTAATTCTCATATTTTGCTTTTCTGCACCATCTCCAGCTCAGTTGCCTTTTCTCTTCTTCTATTTCTATCTCTGCAGAGCCAAGCCGGCCACACGGAGGTCATGATGGACACCGTGAAGAGAGCGAGCCCTCCGACGATGAGATGCTCTCCCTGTCACATCAGCGGACCAATGCCGGCACAGCCCCCCAAAAACCCGACCCACCCACTGCAAAGCCAGCAGCACAGGAACCTCCGGAGGAAGTGGACCTTCTTGGCCTCGATGGGGGTGGAGTTAGCTGCCCGTGTCCTTCATCTCAACCGCCTGCAGCCACAACCACTGACCTCCTTGGGGACTTGTTTGGAGGGCCACCCCAGCCCACCAGTGGGGCGTCGTCTGCCCAGTCCACGCCACATAAAGTCGCCCCAAACACCGCCTCACCCTGCCCATCTCCTGCACCACCAGGTGAGACACATTACAAACTCTGTAATTGTATTTGTTTTAATGATACCTGTATAACTTGTAATTATTTCCACCACAACAATAAAATGCTGGTAAATGATCCTGAAATGTCCGTTTTCCTCAGCCTTTGATCCTTTTGGGGCAGGGCCCATGCCCAAGCCTCAGGACGTGATGGGTTCTTTCCTCGGAGCAGGTAACGTGGTGCAGACAGACCCCTTCCTGCATGCTGCTCGCTCTCCATCCCCCACTCTGCAGCCTGCAAGCTTCGGTAAGAAGTGACCCTCTGGCTCTGCTTCACACATGCACATTTTGGAGGCAGTGGGCCCAGCATCGGGGTAAGGCACGTTGACGCATGCGAGTCAGCTGCCGAGCATTAGCCTAGAAATGCACATTTGATCATGCATCGAATCTTTCTGCTCAGCTTACCCACACAAAGGTTTTCCTGTATAGATTCCTTCACTGTTGTCTATTTTGCGCATGAAGTGTTTGGCCTGTTGTATGATGAGTGTTTGCAGTTTGTCTAATTTGCGGGATTCCACCTCCAGTGCAAATGCTGTCATTAATTTAAACGGGATTTGCTGTTTTTAAGTGTTCATCGCTGTTGTGCGGAAGGCTTTGTTAAAGCAGATCCATATCAAGACTATAAAATGTCCCAGCCTTTTAAAGCTCATCAGTAAAAGCAGAAAATGCTTTTGCAGCCTATAGTTGATATTCCCTCTCTTTGCTGAACAGGCCGGAGTTCCCCAGTACCCACCACCACCCCCACTGTCAACATTCAACAGCAGAATCCAATGGGAGGATGGGACTGGAACAGACCTGCAACCACGAGCACAGGTGCGAGCTGGCAATGTAACCCACTGTCATGAAATAAGAGTTACCTTCCGGGAGGTCACAGACCTGAATAACAACGCCTGACACTACAACGCCTGACACTAATACTTTATATTTATATTTGTCTGAATGGAGCCTTGTTTCATTTTCCGATTGTTTCCAGGAGCTGGTTTTGGTGTGGGCAGCCGGTCGGCCACGACAAGCCCCACCGGCTCAGTGCACAGCACCCCCACTCACTCCGTCAAACCAAACACGCTGGACCCATTTGCAGACATCGGCAACCTCGGGGGAAGCTTCGGAGGTCAATTTTAAGACACGCACCCACTTCCTTATTCTCACCTCTACGCTCTTAATGAAGATTTTTAATTTTCTTCAGCAGGTTCAGGATTCTCCAGCAAACCCACCACTCCGACTGGGCCCACCCCTTTCATGCCTCCCATGGGCTCCCCATCGCGGCCTCCTGCATCCCCCCAGCATACTGCTGGCTTTCCCTCATGGCAGCCAGGTCCTGGCAGTGGTGGAGGATGGGCACCGCAAGGACAGGGCACTCCTCCCCAGCCAAAACCCAGCCCCAGCCACACCCCCATGTCTCACAATTCCCCCCAGAATCGACCCAACTACAATGTCAGCTTCTCTGCAATGGGAGGGGGCTCACCCAGCACAGGGAACAAAGCACAGGCTGGCATGGGTGAGCAGGAGAGGATGAATCACATTGGATGGCTGTTTCCTTTAGATTGTATCGAAGTTTAGAGAGCCATCAGTAACTACAGCACGAGGGCAGGATGTGAAACTCATTTTGTGTTTTCTTCGCTCTGTAACAGGTTGTAAACCCAAGGCCTCAGATGCCAACTTCGACGACCTGCTGTCTGGTCAGGGTTTTTCAGGAACCAAAGACAAAAAAGGGCCCAGAACTATAGCAGAGATGAGGAAGGAAGAGCTGGCCAAAGAGATGGACCCTGAGAAAATAAAGGCAGGGAACTCTAAACATTTCTCATTTGCAATATGATTAGCGTGTATTATATTGTCGTACGCTGATGTAACATGTAATCTGATTCTATCTTTTTAGTTCATGCATCGGAGCATAACTGTTTTTCTCTTTGGTTCTTCCTCCCTGTTTGTAATGTAGATTCTGGACTGGATCGAGGGGAAGGAGCGTAACATCCGTGCTCTGCTGTCCACCATGCATACTGTCCTGTGGGAGGGAGAGACGCGCTGGAAACCCGTGGGCATGGCTGACCTGGTCACACCAGAACAGGTCAAGAAGGTGTACCGCAAAGCAGTCCTGGTCGTCCACCCTGATAAGGTGAGCAAAATGAAGTCCCCAAATAATTTACAATTATTTACAAGTATAAACTGGCATAGACTCCAGACTTTTACTACAACTTTATTAGCAGCAAAAGTGGGTAACTGCCACCCAGTGTCCAAAATGTGTACTGCACAAAGTGGACGACAAAAAGGAAAAAGAAAATGTGTTGAAAATGTTATGGCAATGCATTTTAATAAACATTTATAAATGCTTAACAGCTGCACAGGAACTTTTTTACACAGGAGAGGAGCAAAGACAGGACAATAATGACAGCAATCAAAACTAAGATCACTGTAAACATGGGATAACCCAGAGATTTTACCATAGAACCCAGCCAGTCTGATAAAGAGCTGCTGTCCTGGTGAACAGATTGCCCGGTCTCAAGGAGGTGAGAGACGATCTCATTGATCGTAGCGTTGTAATCAGGTACAAAGGTGCAACATTCAGAACCGATGACAGCACAAGTTCCTCCCTGGGCTGCTAAAAGAAAATCCAGCGCTGCTCTGTTTTGTAAAGCTAAAAGTCTAACAGAGGCGAGTTCACTCGAGATCAGTGTGAGGGCGCGACTGGTTTCATTCGCTATAACTTCAATTGCGTGTGACAGATCAGCGATTTGGTCCAGTGAAGCCATGACCCCATAGAAAGGAAGAAGGGCTCCCAGGGCGTTCTTGAACGGTGTTTGATGATGGGTCCCAAAGGTGTCCAAAGTTCCTCGCCTCGCCCTTTTGCGAGGAGCTTTCTGTGGCAAGGAGTGAGCCACTCTCATAGCCGGGATGATGTAGGCCAAGCCGCAGCGTCCATTGTAGTTCACGGGAAGATAAGGGTATGCAAGGTTCCCACACACCCAGTACATTCCTACTGGGGAGGAGATGGAGCATTCGGCAGTATGGTGAGCTAGAGCACTAAGCCTCACCTCTCCTGCAGCTTCCACACAGTCCTGAGGTGCCGAGTTCAGAGGATTGAAGTCCATTCTGGTAAAACGCGCGTCTGACCTGAAAGTCCGAAGACAATCAGAGTGTCCGACAAACATCTCGCCGTCGTTCTGGAGACACCATGGGAACGGCTGAGGATTCACAGCTACAGGGACGGGCTTGGGTATCTGGAGGCATCTGTTGCAGTTGGAATGTCCTCCTGAACAATTGAGGGACCTCATTTTGGACAATTTGGAGCACTCTGTGTGAGAGTAAGTCTGAGAGAAGGGAACATGCATCAGGTGGCACGTGTCGCAGTCCGACGCTGGCAGGGCCATGAGAGGCAATCCTTCTCCTGCAGTGCTGGGCATGAGTCCACAGACATAACAGCTGGAGTTTGGGTTTATGTGGCCGGCCACTTGCCACGCCATGTTCAGAAAAAGATTGACGTCGTCTATGCGAACGTCGGGCGCTGTGATGTGGGGACCTCCCACTGTGGACTCCACCAAGACCAGGATTAGTAAATATAGGACCAAAGGCATTTTAGAGAGCCAAGGAGCCACAGAATCTTTGACTGAGATTAAAATAATAAAGAAGCTAGAGGTTGTGTCATTCGAATTTAAGCATCAGTCCAGAAGGAAGTACATTCCTGCGTTAAAGAGAGCGAACAATGTCCAGAAAACAAATTAGGAGGACCTGCAAATCAGTCTTACCCGTGGTTTCTGTCTCCAAACCAGCGTTTTTTTAGTCTACGGTCAGTGGATGCAGACTCTGAGCTCACTGGTGTGCATGTGTGGACAGAAAACCTTCCTTTTACTCATCCCCTTTTATCAGAGCAGGAGCACAAACACACTCCCAGGAGCAGTCAAAGGTCACCCCAGGACCGGTTCAGTCATCTAAACATTATATTGCATTTTATAAGATTGTTTTAAGTGTGTTTTTTTGTTGGCAGGCCACAGGGAAGCCCTACGAACAATACGCCAAGATGATTTTCATGGAACTCAATGATGCCTGGTCAGAATTTGAAAGCCAAGGACAAAAACCACTTTACTGAATATGAGAGAGAGAGAGGAAGTGAGTGAGGGGAGGACGTCGCCGTCATCAGATCAAGTGTGACCCCCACCTTTGATAAGCAGACATCCTCATCACCCTGAAACGTCTGCGTGGAAGGACTACTCAACACTGTTTAACTATCATGGTGCAACTCTATCCTCCTTGTCGTGTGATCTTAGCCCTGAACCATCCCTCTTATCAAAGCAGATGTTGCTGGGGAGTCTGGAAAAACAAACAAATACTTGATTTAAATAAAGAAAAAAAAGCTGCAGTCAAATGACACTGAAGATAAGAGAAAATGTGTCGATGAGTAAAAAGAAGAAACTCTGACACGACTAGCAGGAGGCTGAAAAAGTACAACAAAAGTAGACATTTAATACATCAACAGTGTTTAATTTGATAAATGTGGGTAATGCAAAGAGGTTGTGAAGCCACTTTAAGCTTGTCTACTAATGTGAGCATGTAACCATTGATTGTGAATGATGATTCTGACTGCGAACAGCCTTTTTCTGCAGGCGGTTTTCTGAAGTGAAACCAGGTAAAAGCAATAAGATGAACCGAGTAGGATTGACATGCATTTCTGCTTCACTCTTCTCAACACTCACTCATTCAGCAGAGGAGCTCTGCGAAAGCACAACCCGCCAGCCCGACTCCACGGCTTTAAGAGTGCTCTTTTTTATTTTAAGTGTCTTTTTTTTAAATTGTTTTTTATAAGATCCTGCTGCATTTTACATTGAAACCAACAGCACACATGGGCCAATTTATAAAAGAATGTAGGGTAGAGTTAACCAGGATGGCACTTTTCTCTAAATGCATTTCTGTAAGATGAAATGTGTGAGAATCCCTGTTTGTTCCTGTTTCCCTCTGTTTTTACCTTAATTCTGCTCAGATGCTGCACATATTTCACATCATCATGTATGTGAACTCATTTCATATCAACAGTCGGGTGTAGCAGAACAGAATACGGTGTTTCCCTATGATAGATTTTCGCCTCCAACCTTGTTTGAATCTTCACAGATTTGTGTCATATCCCCAAAATTACATCTGTGAGGAAAAAATTCAAAATGCAGTTGCAAAATGTTTTCTTTCATGGTTTCATGATCGTCCATCTTCCATTTTCCTGTTACCTATGGAGCTCTCAATGCGAGGGCTCTTACTTTTAGTTTAAACTTCTGCTTTCAACAAATGCAAATGGGACAGATAATTGTTTCCTGCACTATACTCTCAGTCTCTCTCCAATCTTAGACCGTTATTTTTTAAATCCCCGTTCACTATGAGCATTTCTTTCCTGTGCTTGCACATCATGATCATTCCCTTGTTGAGGCTTTTTAATTGATGAAGAAATCAAGCATGTGATTACAAAGGAACTGGCCCTGACAGCTCTGATCTAAAGGCTGCTGTTTCCTTTGGTGACTTAACAGACAGGGTGTAGTATACTAGATATGTGTATTTACACTGAGGCCTGACATGTGATTGGACTTTGAGTAGCTCCCTCGCTGACTCAGCCCCCTCTCTGCAGTCACATAGCTATGTTTAAAAGCTAACCTCTATATTGTAGTCAATGGATGTGTGTTGTGTGACGCCGTCGTACGAGTCAGAGTCTGATTTGGATGCAGACGTTATGTATGTATGTATGCTGTAAGTGTTTGCCTGAATGCTGTTCAAGTATTGCTAAACTGTAAAAATTGTTTTCGTGCTCCTTTTGGTTTCTGGTTACCATTTACAGTATGTACATAATGATCATGTGCAGTGCACAAAGAAATAAAGGAGTAAAGAGAAAAGAATGAGATGCATTTAGTATGTGGCTTTATCGTGTTCTTCATTTGGCCACTAGGGGGCAGAAGCGCTCAACTCACGAACTGATATTGAAGAAAACTGACAAATCTCACACGGTTATAGATTATCAATGCATTCTTTAAGGTATTTTAAACAGGTACTGTTGGTGTGTTCTGGTTAGTTAATAGACTAGTTCCTATATAAAAAGGTAAACTGGACCTTACTAGACTTCATCCCTAAGTGATCATTGGCTAATTCTACTTTGATCTGAAGTATTTATTTATTTATTAAAGTAAAATGGATCACATTCTCCACAATCCTGAAGGGACTTTGGGGAGTTGAAAATAACTACATTTAGTGATTCACCATGGAAAAAAAGGTCCCAGCAGCACTTCCTCACTGAGATGCCACGCCATCATACCCAGAATGGAAATTTTAAGTCTTTTGGAAGTGTATGAACATATTTGTGCCAGACATTTAAATTTGCTGCTGCGCTTTAATGAGCTTAAGTTATTTTTAAACCTGTCGAATGACGTGTTTCAATTAGTGGATCCGTTTCTTTTCTGGTGGAAAATTAAACCAACATCCCAGAAGAAAATAAAGAGGATAGTGAAGGAGGTGGATTTCTGCCTCTCCATCACCCTCGTGTGTGTGTGGGTGGTGGTGGTGGTGGTGGGGGGGGTCCTTCCTGAAATAATTTGCTAATTTTAATATTATATAAACATAACTTGAGGAGACCGCTCTGGATTTTTAGAATAACCAATGAATTAACACTCATTTTCAAACATAAATTTAATTCTAAAGTGAAACAAAAGCCATCATCAAACACAATGACTTTAGATTTCAACACAGGCACATATGAGGTAGAATTATGTGAGCTAAACTTCTGTCAGACCTATTTTTCATCTAAAGTAACAGGGAAATATGCATGTGGAAAGCTGTTCCACATGCATATTCAGCTGTGTTCTGTTCCCAAGGCTCCATGTTGCCATGTTGCCCTCCGAGGGATTCCTCCCCGAGGATGAGGAGGTGGTGGGCAGGGGGGGGGGGGGGGGGTTAAAGCGTGTGACTGTGCTGGTCGTGAAAGGAGAAAGTTGAAACAGGAAGTGACATCATATGACAGCAGGGTGTCATCAGGAGCTGGTTGTAATTACTGGATATTTTGGAAAAGCCAGTGGAGGTTTGAGCATCGCGACGCGTGTTTCCCCAGCGAGGAAAGAGCGGCTGTCACGCTGTCAAAGAAGGGTTTGAATCATTTTAAACATGGAGGGGCCTCCCTGCTTCACTCTGTGGCCTCTCTGGCTTCTTTTGTCACATCTTGCATTTGCTTCGTGCTAATTGTGTCTGATGAACCTTGGTGTCTCCTCCATAATTAAAAGAGGGAAGTGATCCATGTCCTCTCCGAGTAGATCAGTGATGATGTTATTTCTTGTCATCCTCTCTCTCTGTATCCATCTACAGGTCTAGCCGCCTTTATAGCTGTATGTTGGCCTGCTGACCTCCGACCCTGCTGACCCACTCTACTCTTATACCAGCAGCTTGTATTATTAATGTATCTCTATGATCTCTGCCTATTCTCTCCTCTACCTGTCCTCCCCCCTCTCCTCTCTCTACCCAGCCAGCCATCAGCAGGAGGGTCCCCCTATATGAGTCTGGTCCTGCTCAAGGTTTCTTCCTGTTAAAGGGGAGTTTTTTCTTGCCACTGTTGCTTGTTGGGGGTCAGGCCCTGGGATTCTGGAAAGCCCCTAGAAACAATTTTGATAAATAAAGATTGATTGATTGATCAGGCTTTATCTTGTTGGATATCTGTTAAGAATCACACAGTTGAACTCGTGATTGAACTGATCATCTCTGGGTGTCGGTAGGGTCCACTTGGCCGCAGAACTTTGTTATCTTCCTGGCAGTTTATAGATAGTGGCCTCCCCCTTTGGCTGCAGCCAGCTGCAATGGAAACCATCAATGGCACCAAGTTAAGCTGGTTTTAAAATAGAAAGACTGTTGTTGGGGTTTGATTCTGAGCTCTTAAGGTGGTGGGTTTTCTCCAGTTCTATTTAATCTTGTAAATCAGAATAGAAACATCTGATTATTGAAGAACAAACCATAAACGGATGAAGAGTAGGAGCACAGATGCTCTGTGTCATAATATGTGCCTTGCCTTTGATTTGTAGCATTTATTACTTTTAATTTGTTAAAGTTGTCTTTCAAGCCAAAGAGTAACACCGTCTGCATCAGATATCAAATGTCCTACTTGTTTGTATTCATGTGATATCTGATTTACAAAGCAGCCTCAGCAGCCTACATGGGATTTCCTCACATCTGTCCAGGAAAGCAACATCTAAGCGCCGCCTCGAGCGGCCTGTGTCTGCAGCAGGTTGGTCTCGCCTGTTGTCAGGTGAACTCACGACAGCTCCATTTTAATGTCCTCGCACCAGCGACTGCGGCAGTGTGATTGTTGGCATCAGAGGAATTATGTGATCAAATATCAGTGGCTACTGGGAAACAGTCACCCAGAGGCAGACGGAAAACCCCTCTGTAGTCAACCACAGGGGTCACCAGGAGGGGTGGAACGCTTTCTCACCAACTGCCTACAATAATAAATGTACAGAAATAGATGCGGCCTTCGTCCTGTAAAGTCACATATGTACCTACATTGCTGAATATTTAGATGAGTGCAAACGCCTATGTGCACGTCCCGGCCTGTGCACGGTGTTGTGACGGGTGTGTATCTTGACACCGGGTGTCAGAAATAGCCCCTCATGCCCAGCGACACACCACTCCACATAAAGCTGCACACTCCCGTCTGCCACATATGTTCAGGATATGAGGAGGCAGGCAGGCGGGATTGTTATTCTTCATGTTATTACCTCGGAGATTTGCGAGTTGGACCCACAGTTGGTAAGTAATGGCCCTAAACATCACAACCGTATGAGAGAAAAGACACAAAGTGTCTGAGGAGACATGAGCTGGCAGACTTCTTGTTTACCTGAGCCAATACAGGCAGAAATTCTAACAAAAAGACCAAATCACCCATGTTTTTTGTTGTATCATGCAGTCTCACTCAGTGTATTATGTGTGTTATTACTGCAAACCTGTGATTAATGATGTTATTGCTGCTTTCAGGATTCATGTTCTAGTCCATCAATTTAATTATTCACTGGAGAGAAAAAAGCTTTGGGGTATTTTATTATTCTGCATTAGTTGGTCTAAATATATCAAAGAATAAGCTTGATTAAGTCCCTTGGAAATACAAGAATATGATGGAAAGACAACAATTGTGATTTATCACATGCAAATCATGAGCAATAAGTTGGTTTTGCAAAAGGGCTGCTGTATCGGAGGGAGGGTTTTTGAGTAGAAACAGGTTTGGTGACCCCAGCTGTGAATATTGACTCAGCAAAGACTGCTGGTTTCTTCAGAAACTGTTTGTTTTGTTTTTTTGAGGATGAAAAGCTTTCATTCAGAGTTACAGCGACAGAAATAATGCTTGATATGGTTCTGCAGCATCTGTTAAGGGGACTGAAGAAGTTGGTGAAACAAAAATGGCACAAATTGCTTTCTAAACACTTCTCTTTCAACTTTCGGCAGTGTCAGGGAAATATAGGTGATAGAGATCACAGATCTCCATGGTGATGGAGATCTATGAGCTGTGGTGTTTGCTCACTTGGACCTGCAGGGCTGAATTTAGAGAGAAGCTAAAGCTGTAAATGATTCTTAACCCTGTGTTGATCCAGTTGAACTTCATGAGAACACTGAAGGCTGTCACATTCAGTGCTTTTCTTTTGCCTTTGCTGTTGAACTATACTAGTACTAAATAACTATTTTTTCCCCAGTATAACAGATATTCTCTCAGTTTTGCCTAATACCAGAGTTATGTTCTCTACCTTTGAATGTACACAGCAACACTTTCCATATAAGAAAAACCTTTTCTCAATATGTTTTTTAAAGTGAGATGAAAGGAAAAAGCTTTTTCCGTTTAAATAGGTTCTTTGTACCTGCACATTTCACTTCAAGGTCACAGGGAGATGGTGGATTGGCTGATCTGAACCATTATCGTTATGTTCCTCTGTGCTCTAATTTTGGTCGGCAGTGTGTTCCTAGAAGCCTGAAAATGAGATTTCTTATGTTGTTGCTTCCTCTCCGTGTTCTCAGTCTGTTTTCCATCATTATCGGAGCACCACTAGTTATTTACCACCAGGTAAAAAGTCCTCGCATCAGGCCTGATTTTGCATTATTGTAGTGACCTAATTAATTGATGAACACAAAAACAAGGAACTGCGTTGGCAGAGTGTTCCTTGGTCGTGACTCTCCAGAGAAGCAGAGAGGTCGGGATGCATTAATTCAGCAGGAATGAAAACAATATGTTCATGCAGTTCAGACTGCAACAACCCAAAAGTGAATGGAATATAACAACAAATGTGTTGTTTCTCTGTTCTCGATGAGGGAATTATGAATTTAGGACCTCAGGGTGCTCATGTAATAGGCCCGTGTTTCACCTGAAAGAACAAAGAACAATGGGCATAACTCAGAGAGATGACTGGATGTTGTTTCCTGTTGCTTGATGACGCAGGTGTTGATGAAGACATTAACTCAAAGCTACAGACACAAGTGTCTGCTCGGGGAGCTGTAGGCAAAAAGAGAAAACTTCCCTCTAACTACGGCCTTATACCCAGTCTGACATCTTCTTCTAGGTCTCCTACCTGGCAGGTCCCTCCTCAGCATCATTCTATCACTGTTCCTCCTCATACATGTCCAAACCATCTCAGTCTGGCCTCCAAACATCTAACATTTGTCCTCTTTTCTGACCATTACTTCCAAGAACCTCAACATCATCTTGGCCTCCTCTGGCAGTTGTCTCCCGTCTCCAAACCACGCAGTACCACTGGCCGGATCATGACAACCATCAACAGCCCTTCATCACACCTGACACGTTTCTCCCCTCTGTTCCAACATACTTGTTGACCCGAAGCACTTAAAATCCTTCTTTTCTTTTTCATCGAATCCCCATAACTTCACTGTTCCACTGGGATCCCTCTCTGTGGGTCTGTTTTTCACAATACTGCCTCCACCTGTTCTTATTTCTTTGTTTTCATTTTCAGGCTGAGAGAGAATGGCCCATATGGTCCAGATGTTCAAACATAATGACTCATGACTCATCAGCCCTTTCTCTCATTCTGCTTTATTGCGTTTAATTTCTTCCAAGTTTGTTTTCACTTTTCCCCACAAAAAAAAAAAAAAAAAAAGTGGACGACCGTGATTTTCTCTAAAGACCAAGTGAGAGTTACGCTGTGAGAGAAGGCACCATCAGTGGCGCTGGAATGAGTCACGCAGTGTGTGGAGATTGGATCTCAGGGACAGGTTGTGACTGTGGTTTTATTGCTCCGTCATGCTCTGATGATGAAATTACAGCAGATTTTAGAGCCGAGAGTCAACACAGCGCCAGAATTTTATCACAGCGTCACACACACGCAGGTAGAAAAGGATCTCCTCTCAGCCCAGAGGGTCTGGGTTGAGCAGCTGATGCTTAAGCTTACAACATCCAATATGACACCTTCTCTAATACTGATACACGTTCACAGTTCCTGCTTGAAGTCTTATAAACCAAAAAAATCAAGATGTTATGAAATGGTAGTGAGATACTTAAGGCAGCAATGTGAAGAAAGTCATATTCAGCCTTCAGTTTCTTACGAGAAACCTTGTCAGCAATGTGGCTAATGGTAGCCTGTAACAACTCACGCTGTGTCAGACGCCCACTCTGGTCAATTTCTTCCTAATGTTTAAATCATCCATCTGTGTCCATTTATACGACACCCAGATTTGGGGAAAACTCGACACAATCGCTGAAGTCAGCTCATGAATAGGCAGACGTAGCAGTTGAGGAAACGTGGAAAAGACATCAGAACTTCACTGTGTCAGCACGGCTGCTGCTGATCTGGAGGACGAGGAAGCCAGAAATGAACATGTGAAGGTGCCTCAGGTCCTCATCTCCTGCTGGTAAATGGAAACGACCTGTTGTGACTCAGCACACTGCTGTTATCATCATCCATCATCCACCCACCCACCAATCCATCCACCCACCCTCCCAATGATCCACCCAGTGATCCATCCATCCATCCATCCATCCACCCATAGATCCATCCATCTATCATCCATTCATCCACCCACAGATCCATCCATCTATCATCCATTCATCCACCCACAGATCCACCCAGTGATCCATCCATCCATCAATCCACCCAGTGATCCATCCATCCATTCATCCATCCACCCATAGATCCATCCATCTATCATCCATTCATCCACCCACAGATCCATCCATCTATCATCCATTCATCCACCCACAGATCCACCCAGTGATCCATCATCCATCCATCTATCACCCATTCATCCACCCACAGATCCATCCATCAATCCACCCACAGATCCACCCAATGATCCATCCATCCACCCACCCACCCTCCCAACGATACATCCATTCACCCACTGACCCACCCACTGATCCATCCCTCCACCCACCGATCCACCCACCCGCCCAACGATCCACCCTCCCAATGATCCATCCATCCATCCACCCACCCACCGATCCATCCAACCTCCCAACGACCCACCCATCCGTCCACCCACCCACCGATCCATCCGTCCACCCACCCACCGATCCACAGATCAACCCACTGATCCATCCATCCACCCACCCTCCCAATGATCCATCCATTCACTCATCGATCCATCCAACCACCCACCCACAGATCCACCCAGTGATCCATCCATCCATCCATCCATCCACAGATCCATCCACCCATCCTCCCAATGATCCACCCTCCCATCGATCCATCCAACCACCCACCCTCCCAACGATCCACCCACCCACCCTCCCAACGATCCACCCACCCACCCACCCACCGATCCATCCGTCGATCCATCCACCCACCAACCGATCCATCCACCCACCCTCCCAACGATCCATCCATCCACCCACCAATCCATCCGTCCATCCACCTATCCATCCGTCCACCCACCGATCCATCCGTCCACCCACCGATCCATCCGTCCACCCACCGATCCATCCGTCCACCCACCGATCCATCCGTCCACCCACCGATCCAATCCGTCCACCCACCCACCGATCCAATCCGTCCACCCACCCACCGACCCACCCACCGATCCATCCGTCCACCCACCCACCGATACATCCATCCATCCACCCTCCCAATGATCCATCCATTCATCCATCCATCCACCGATCCATCCATCCATTCATCCAACCACCCACCCACAGATCAACCCAGTGATCCATCCATCCACCCACCCACAGATCCATCCATCCATTCATTCCTCCATCCACCCACCCACCGATCCACCCACCCATCCACCCTCCCAACAATCCATCCATTCACCCACCGACCAACCCACCGATCCATCTACCCACAGATCAACCCACCCATCTACCCACAGATCCACCCATCCATCCATCCACCCATCCATCCACCCACCCACCCATCCATCCATCCACCCTCCCACAGATCCATCCACCCACCCAACGACCCACCCACAGATCCATTCACCCACTGATCCATCCACCCGCCGATCCATCCATCCACCCACTGATCCAACCACCCACCCACCCACGGATCCACCCACCGATCCATCCACCCACCCAACGATCCATAATTAAATACTAAATTAAACCTAATACATGTAAAATAATGTATGTGCATGCCCTGCATACATTTTAATCCCACTGAAACATCATCCGGCACCTCCCTTTTGAAGAAATTATCAATATTATTATTGTGAATATCCTATATTAATTATGCTAATTTAGCCTAGCACTAAAACAAGACTGATGTCTGTCCATCACTGTGATGTCTCCTGAACAAGAGGTGCAGATTCACAGGACACAGACTGTAGTCAAATCTTTTGCATGGCTAAATTATGAATGCAGAAGGATGAATATCCACTTATCCTCGGCAGCCTGATTTGGATAGTGTGGCAAACAACAAAAGGACCTCAATGTTAGGAGTCATTGTTCTTATTTTTGGGTGATGGAGGACAGACTGTATTGCTTCTTGTTTTCATGAGTTGCCTTTATAGCTTAATTTATTTGTGATTGTTTATAGAATTGCATCCTTCAGATACAAATAAGTGAATAAAAGCAGTTTACATGTTAAACAGGCTCTGCAGCCATATCAGATGTATTTAAAATAGGTGACATCATCCCCCCTGGATGACATCACCCCAACCAGTCCCCAAGCATGACATCATCCTCTTGGTATGTACTCACTGCAGTGCTTGATGCCCCCTCATGTGGAACTGATTAATAATTCATGAGGTTTCCCTCTTTGTGCTGCAGAGACATTTTTCCCACCACAGCCATGAAAAAAAGGCTCCACTCATCTGCTTCAGTGACGATGCTGATGCCTAATCATCAGCCCCCTAAAGCAGTAATGACAATGGAAACATAAGAGTGAGCTGTTGTCATGTTGATGTCAAGCCTATGTCAGCTGTGTTTGAGATGCACACCACCAAATAAATAAATAATGTAGCAGAAGTAGCAGAATAAATAAACATAAGACTTGGAAATATCAACTGTCAGATTTGGAGATTAAAATAAATACAGAATTGCTGCAGATTCATGCTATGTGAGTTGCTGAAAAGTATTTTTTTAGATGCAGAAAGTACAAAGCTGACATGCTGACAGGATGAGTTCAGTCTTGCTCACAGGTTGGGATGATGTCACTGCAGAGAATGACGTCACCCGCCCGTTTGGATGGGTCCTGCAGGTGTTGCTGTCCGACACGCTCGGATCAGAAAAACACAATAATAAGATGCTTCTGTGCTTACAAGAACATTCTCCTGAGATCCGATTCAACAACCTAATAACCCGAGTAAAGGTTAAAAGTGAGACTTGCTTTCTTCCTCTTCTTACTGATGGGCGTGAGACAGACGCTGAGAAATGCCAGCGGTGGTCAAAGCAGTCTTCAGGGCATTGCAAGGCTGTAATGATGCAGATCCGTCTCTATAAAAATCAGTGGGTCGTAAAATTAAAGTGGGGGTGCAGGGGCGAGGAAGCCGTTTGAAAAATGAATTGTTTTTTATGCACGGTGACGCATCCTTCCTACGTCACAGGGCAAACATTGATGCACCTAATATCTCACTGGAGTTTTGTCTTTTCTTCTTTTTGCTCTGTGGTCCATGAGTCTCATGGACTCATGAACAGGCTGTGGCCCATGAGACTGTGTGATGTTCATTTGGTTAACACAGCTGCCCTCACCCTTTCTGCAAACAGTCCTTTCCCTTGTTGGCTTTTCCAATGAGCACCTCAGTCTCTCACTTTGTAGACATGCAGGTCACATGATGTGGAAACAGTTTTAATTTAGACCATTCTTCTTTGACAGATTAGTCAATATATTGGATGGATTCATCACACTAAAATCTGCTTTTGTCGCCATGATACAAAATGCACACCCACACACACTTGCAGTGTTTCAAGTTGTAATTTTAATTTTTTGCATTAAATTTGTTTGAAATATCACAGGCCATTTGTCAGTATCTGCAGAAGGAACATGAGATCTTTGTCAGTGAAATAACTGGACAGTGTATTTACATTGCTAGTCTGATAGGAGTTTCTTAAAAGTGGGAACATTTGGATGAAGAAATCGAGCTGCTCCAATTCTGATTCAATTTCCCTTAAACGTTTCTGCTGAGATTTGCAAACCACCCCCATTCTTGAAATCACTGCTGTTTTTATGCAAGTCAGATGTGTGGAACATCTGTAAGGGTGAGGTGGATGGACATCTGGAATTCCCCACAAGACCATTATTCAGTTAAGGTGGATATAATTCCAAAGAAAGAGAGAGAGGTCAAAGGGTTTCCATCCAAGAACTTACTACAGTTGAATAACCCCTCTGCAGCAAACTGAAAGATAGGCTTTGACCAAAAATTAAAAAAACAAACACCTGTTTGCAAAGAAAAATGTTCTTTAGCTCTAAGGAGATGTGTTTAGTGATGACAAACAATTTTAAGATGTTGCGAGTAGCATTTAAGCGATAAGTTTAGTTAAGAAAAATTAATCTTTCCTTTAAAATGACTGCAGATGGAAATCAGTTAGAGTTCAACTGAGTAGAGCTGCACGTTTACCTTGACTTTTGTGATTCTAGCTGATGAAAGTAGACAAATAACAGCTAAACTTCTGCGGAGACTAGAAGTCTACGATTTCCGTCAATGGAGGTTTGTCGTGAACGCGTCACGGTGGGCAGGGCGCCGACGCAGGGCGCTGGGGTGACGTCACAAAGAGGTAGGCGTGTGTGTGCGTGTGTGTGTGTGTGTGTGTGTGTGTGTGTGTGTGTGTGTGTGTGTGTGTGTGTGTGTATGTTGGGGGGGGGGGGGGGAGCGAGAGAGAGAGAGAGAGAATCCAGTTTAAGTAATCAGACTGGCGTGTGGATTATTTACTCTCCTGGCGGACCAGTTCCCTTCTGAAGCATCTTCCAACATCGACGTAAGTGATCCAACTCTTTATTACGACTCTATCACTCTAATCTCTCTCAGACGTTATTTCTGTCGCCTCTCGGACCCTAGCCTCAATAACACAGAGGTGGGGAATTACGCACGCTCTTCTCTTACTTTTTATGAAATAGTAACAAGGTGCGTGGTTTTAACAGCTTTCCGTAAAGTACTGTTGTGACTGTGCGCTGCTTCTGCTGCTGGGGGACAGGGACAGGGACAGAGACAGGACAGGGACAGAGACAGGACAGGGACAGGGACAGAGACAGGGACAGGGACAGGGACAGAGACAGGGACAGGGACAGGGACAGGGACAGGGGACAAGCTCCGGCGCGCCTCCGGACTGCGAGTCAGCGCAGAATGAATGGTTGGCACAGGGCGCTGGAGCGCGTCCCTGCAGGAGACACGGGCCGGAGCAGCCCTCCAAACACCTGGACAGAATAGTTTCAGGATATCTTCGTCATTGTTTCCCAAGAGAATCAGGCAGGTAAAGGAGCTCCGTGACGATAGAACCGGCACCAATTCAGCCATAACCCGTGTTGCTACTACGCGAAATCACTAGTCTGTTATATATTGATAACGCTATTAATATATTAATAACGTTAATAATATATTAATAACGCCAACTGTTGACTGACTTTGGCTTGTCGGCAAAGTTACTCAGAGTCCATAAAACACTAGGTGATGCTGTTGCCCACTCAGTTTGGAAAATAATCTGTTTTTGTGATAAAAATGAGAGATTTCACAGCTTCCACGCCAAAAAACAGGGTGCTGGGGAGAAAAGTCACTTGTGATTTAAATTGGTTTATAACAAGCGTGTTGCTGCTGGCGGTAAAGGATGACGATCTGTGCTGATTTATCGAGTATTTTGTATATTTAATCGTGTTTCCACAGTGGCAGCTTAACACCTGATGTCGACAAAGGCTGGCAGGGCTGCATATGTATCCGTTTTGGCACATTTTCTCCATAATTAACGGCTGCTTGATGAAAAACAACATGTTCCATCATATTTAAGTCGAGCATCTAAGGGGATCATGAAAATATCTTCCTCACTCAGTTCATCCTTATTTATTTTTTCTAATGACAACCTCAGAACATTGTGACTCCTCAAGCAAATTCGATTTTACAATTGAAACCTGAGGCTGTTCTCAGTTAAGCCTTCAATCATTTTATAGCTCATATTTATCACTAATATGCTCATTTTTCATACATATGGACCACTTTTGCTTCTTTGAGCCCTTTAACATTCAGTGTTACAGCTGTATAACGGTAGAAAAAGTTTAGTTTTGAGCCTGGAGGTGATGCCTGCCCTAATGTGTTTAAAGGCAGAGCTGATTTTGCTTTTCAGGTTATCTCATGGCAGAATCGAAAGAAATGTAGGTTTCCTTAGGACACCACTGTAAGTTTCTACTTTAAGAGTGAAAACACACAGACGATTCACATTGGTTCCACATCGCGCACCCTGTCGTTCAGTGATGGAACTGCACGATGTTTGTTTTTAGTACTCTCTTATTTTCAATTTATGGAGTTAAATGAAGGACTCAGTTCTCATGGATTCGATATCATCTTTAAATATGAGAAACACAAGTCAAATGGGGAGCAATCTGTTGCTCTGAGGATTATTTTAGGAAACCACGCTGACACATTTTCACGAGAATTGCTGAAATGATTGAAGCAATTTCACTGCGGCTCTGATTATTGTGCGCGCCGCTGTTAAATATTACAACTGCAAAGATGCGTCCTTGGGGCAGCCTGTGTCTGAGAAAGTGTGGAAACAGAATGGCTTAAAAGCCGCCTGGTTCCGCAGATAATTTGAAATGTTATGCGGATTGATGCTTTTGCCTCTGCCGTCGGGTCCTGTGGTGACAGCTCTCGTTGACCAAAACTCAAAACTCTCCAAAATCCTTCTGTGTCCTCAGGGAGATTCACCGCAGCTGAACCTGAGCAGAGCCATGCTCGCATTATGAGCTCCACAATGTAAGTAACAGTAACAGAAGCGCACATGCCGTCCACGTCTTTATTGTTGCATCACACAATATGATGAAGGGGAAATATGATTTTTCAGACATCATTCCATAGGATGTCTGGCTTAAATTCAAATGTTAACGTATGGAAAAGGGTGTTTTAATTTTTATATTGAATCGCACTTAGAAAAAAATGTAGTAACAGGAAGTGTTTAGAGATAATAACATGATAACCACAATGCAGATAAGGCACCCATGCTACAAGTCATGTATTTGGTTGCCCTTTATCTCTCCACATCGAGCGCCTGGCACAGTTGTGTAAGATCCTAAAACTTTCTGAAGCACCATGAATGTGCAAGTCTGACTTTATTCTGCTTTTTCATACATGTCTGCACCTGCCACCTCAGCGCCGCTGTAACCACACACATTACCTCACGTTCATGTCATTCATCAGTCCCACTTATGTGGAAACTAAAAAGCTGTAGGGTCAATAGAGACATTAAAACCCAGAAACGTCTGATTTTTAAAAATGCTTCTCTTCCGTGTCTCTTCAGGTTTGGGCGTGTAACGCTGAGCGTCCTGGTGCTTGGATTCCTGCTATCCAGAGGTGGGTTCCCACACAATCTGCCAGCTTGTGGCACGTCAAGAAGCAACAGTCTGTTTCTGAGCACCTGCTCATAGAAAACGCTCCATCGTCTCTCCGCTTGTCATGTTTTTGCTCATTTTTGTGGGGGTCTGGCTTTATTGAAACATATTTCCCAAGTGTGGCTCCTCTCAGCTCTCCTTTGACAGTCAGTGTGTCATCAAACCTTTGTGATGACGCTGACCTGAGCTAAATCAATACGGCGATGGTTGTGCACTAGCGAGGAGGGATCCTGTCCTCTCAGCTCTGAGATACAGTGATACACACATTAAAACACAAAGTATTATCACAGAATCTAAGCGGGGTCAATTTATCTCCCATGTTGAATATCATGACACAAATCCTTGTAGTAATAATAATCCCGTTTTCATCATTTGTCGTTTGAGTTTTTTTCCACAAAATGCTGAAAAATGTAATATTTAAAAAAAAAAGAGACATGTGACTAAGGTACTATTGGACCACAATAGCTCAGTTGTTAGCATTGCAAAACATTTAAGGGGAAGCAAAACATGAACTATAGGATGACATCTACCTAAAGCTCACGATCAGCCCTTTTTCTGCATGTTTAATGATTAAAAAACAACTTAAAGCTGTTCTTGTTCTTGCAGGTGTTCTGTCTCTGGAGAACAGTGATGCAGGAGGGCGGCATTCGGGTGTCCTGGACCTCCCATGGAAGGACGAGCTATGCTGTGAGTCACGTCCAGCGTCCACCGTAGAAGGCGCCTCCGCCCCCGCGGAACGGCCCAACGGTTCTAACAGGAGCCTCCCACATGACTCACAGTGCAGCTTCAAGAACTTGACGAGCAAACTGCATCCACTCGAGTTCTCTGGTAGGAGCATGCTCTTAAGAGTTTCTTTGAAATCGCACCAACCCAAAAAAACCAAGCAGTATTGACAGTAGGGGTTGTACTTCCATCCCAGATCCTGGACAGACATCATTCAGTGTTAACAGAACATGCACCCCAGCAGGGATGCTGCCAGCGACAGACGTCAGAATAATTCTGTAATTCTGTTAGCGGCGGCGCTGTTTGACACTGAAAAGAGATCAGCTTGAGGGGCTTATTGTTATTTAATGGCTCTTTAGATGGAATCTCTTCCACACGGATGGAATTACATGAATCATGTGTCTAATCACCCTGGCTCATGAGGATTCCCTTTTATTACACAGAGCTGTGGATTTTTCATCACCTTGAAAATGTTTTCGCCTCAGATTCCCAGCGAGAGAAAGAGTGTGGGCTGTTGAGTTTGAGTCACTGTTTGCCTCGATTCTGTCCTCGCGGAGGTGCGGCATTAAAAGGACATTAAGGAGGGTTTGTTTGTACGCATTGATCTCTGTGATACTCCCAGATCGATGGCGATTAGCTGAGACTTTCCACCTTTTTTCAACAATAATTAAACAGTTACGTCCGTGCGGTTCGCTGAAATTGCAGCCAACCTGTCCAGCCGCACAACTGATCAATTCAACATTTACAGGGCAATTATTTAGCTTTGACGATTTAGTCACAGTGGGCAAGATAAAAAGGAGCTTCAGTGTATTCCTGCTGCAGCGCACAAAGCGTCAGCGGCTCATTTCTCAGAACATCAGTCCAGATATTTTCTCAGAAGCCCCTATTTGAAGGTCGCGCCGGTCGGCTGATGCCTCTAACATGCTAATGTAATTTCTTGTCAGGAACGTGTTTGGACATTCTGTGTGGAATTGATGAAAAATGGGAGAATGTAACCTGCCACCTTGAACCGCACGCGCTGCCGGACGCAGGTCACATGGCAGTTAGCTTACAGCGTCGGTGAGTACGAGACATTTTATTCTGTTTTTAATCACCTTGCCTAACGGCCCAGTAGGTGGTGTGTTTACATTGATCAGCAGTGGGAGGCTGTGTGATGTCAGTCTGCAGCTGAACCACCTCATGTAACAGACTCATTAGATACGTCACACACAACTGGACTCATTCAGCTTGTTTTTTAACCTTCAGGCTTTTCCTGTGCATCGTTGTAAATGACAGTTATATTTAAAACCAACCAAGGTTGTTTTCGTGCATAAGCATTATTTAAATGAAAGCATCTTGCATCCACAGCTTCCAGAAAAGCCAGTCAAGAGTCGACAGCGAGGAGGCCGCGTCCGATCCTCCCGTCTTCTGTGAGGTGGAGGATTCTTTCACGTGTTCAGTCGCCCTCGACGCTGAAAGCAGCTTCCACGCGGTGGTTACGGTCACCATCGCTGACGCCAGAGCGCCATCGGTTCTACTCAGAGTTCCTGCACGGCCCGGTGAGACCGTTTGCGCCTCTGTTTAAAGCATGTGATCGTCAGATGATTTCCTTAAACACTGTTGGACCAAAACCCAAATGACGCAGCACTTGTTGGCAAATACATTTTGTGGTGGATTTTTGTGTTGACTTATGGTATAGAAAAGAGAGATGAGTCAGATGTTAGAAGCCAGTTCCCAGTAATGTTTTGAAAGTCGCTCTGTTCCTGGCATCAGAGTCGAACATGCTCTTGCATGGAAATTGTGAAGAACTCTTCAATGATTAAAACTACATTCCCAAAGCTTCAAAGGGGAGACTCGGGCATTTAAGGAGAAAGTCTGGTTCACTTTTGAATGCCAGACGTGACAAGATTAGCTGAGTGCAACCGTGTGCTGCAAGGTTAGTGCACTTGGCATATCTGCAACGTGGAGTTTTTTTGGGGGGTGGTATTTCCTGTGTAAAAAGCTTGATAGCGATCTCAAACTAGATCGAAAGCCAGTCAGATCAGATCAGAAAGTTAGTTAGTGCCAGTTAAACCTCTGCTGGTGGTGCTTCCAAACAAAATACTCAAAGGCTGAGAATGTCAAATTCGTTGGAGCTGAAAGGCAATATTGGGGCTTTGATTACTAATTATGTCAACAGAGCAACGAATAACCGTAAGCGGCAGCGAAAACGCCCAACCAGACAAAACCCAGAGGACCAAGTAAAGGCCCTGACAGAGAAAGAGCAAACCTTATAAAACCTTCCATCCTGGGTTGATTGTCACCAGCTGAGGGAGATTCCAGGTGTGTTGTTGTGCTCCTGATGAGCCAGAGAAGCTGCGATCTACATCCTGATCACCAGCTGATAACGACGAACCAGGAGAACCTGCGATTTAGACCCTAATCGGCAGTTTCAATAAAACGGGTAGATTTAGGTGATTAACACTCACATTTCTGATGCCCGTTCAAATAATGTTTCGACATCACATTCACACATTTTTAGTGACGATTGTCAAGCTTTTGATAATGATAATGACATTGTGAGCTGGTTTCTCCCAGCGGGAAGGTTTAGGTTATGACGTTTAAGAACCCCGAACGAGTCTTCTGACTTTATTGTTAACCGTTTTATCAATGAAACTGATCATTTCTGATCAGGATCCTTGAGAATACTGACTCTGAGGGTGTTGAAAATGGGTTTTTGATGCACATTTATAGTGACAAATGTTATGGTTTTCTTTTCCTCCAGTAAAACCAGCTCCTCCAGTCAACCTCTCGCATGTTCAGACCATCGAGGCCGAGCTGATTTTACACTGGGGCGACCCGAAAGACATTAAAACAGACCTGCTGCAATACGAGGTCCGATACTCTCCCGATACCATTCATCCAGCCTGGCAGGTAACAATAACACTAAACTGAGAGCTTATAAACCCTTTTAATCCCATTTTTTGTTCATGTTAATCTTTGAAATTATAACACAGGAACACAAAACGAATGTGTTTTGCCCTTCACACCTTCCTCTGTCCCCTGTTTTTATGTCTCCAGGTTATGTCCGTGTCTGGAGACACCAAGACGTCTCTGGACCTGAAGGCCTGCGTGAACTACACCGTCCAGGTCCGCCGCTCCAGCCGGAGCGATCCTCCGCTGTGGAGCGGCTGGAGTGAAAGTCACCACATCTTCCTGGATGGTAAGAACCATTTTGTGGGGCTCCGTTCCAAAGCTGGACTGGATCATATTCAGGTGTGATTCCAGCTCGGGTCTTGCAAATGTTGACGGTGAAACTCTGGGAGATGCAAAACTGTGCTAATATCGGTGCGCTTGAGCAGCTCCAGGTTAGTTTTTCCATAAACAGTCAGATTGATGAGGTTCCTTAGTTTCTTTAGTTGGTGTTCTAAGCCTGACTTGATAGCTGTTAGCTGACTCATTTCTTCTAAGAGGTCTGGCAGTTCAGGATCCATCCTTACCTTTAATTATCCTTCTGGCAGATTTATGTCAACGGCAAACTATTAAAAGGGGTCAGGAGCTTATTAGCCAGAGCTGTAAAAGAAGAGCTCATTAGAGTATGGTGGGCATCAATAGACCTGTTCTCAAGGACACTGCTCCTCCACACGTCAGCCATTATGAAATGAAGGAAAATATCAATGAAAAAGCTCTGCTTTGATCTGCAGAAAGTGATTTTTTTTTTCTTTCAGCAGATTGTTCAGAAAACCGCAAAATGAGAATGTTTGCCAACTCAAAATGGTTTATTTTCTCTTCATTTGTCTGCGACATGACACAGATGATTCACGTTTGAGTTAGTTCCTTTGTTTGTGCAGACAGGTTGCTGCCAGAGGCGTGCGTAGATGTGGTTACGTCTGACAGTTTAGGGGGCGAAAGAAGCACTTTCTTTTGTAGAAATCCACGAAGAAACTTTCATTGAATGAAAATGAGTCAGTCATCTGGTTAGACCTGTATTATTCAGCAGGCATCTACATTGTCTCCGAAATAATGAATGTGTTTGCAGAGGTGAGCTACATCCCTGAGAAAGTGGTGGTGAAAGCGGGGGAGAACGTCACGGTTTACTGCGTCTTCAACGACCACAACTTCAACGCCAGCACGGCCTTGTGGATCCTCAACTTTGACCAGGAGCTTGATTACAGCCTGTACCACCCCATCAACCAGTGGGTAAGCTCCAACGAGCCCAGCCTCTCTGCAAGCATGTTGGTTCATTCTATGAACTTTTAGATAAGTGAAGCCGATGCAAATCCTTTAGGAGTCTTGGTGTTCCTAAAACAGGTCAGTCAGGTCACGATGCGTCCCTCCGAGACGGGGTTGTACGACCTGCTGCGGTGTACAAAAAAGTGGATGATCGCGTACAGCCAGGTCTACGTAGAAGGTGAGTCCGGCACCATCAGCACACCCAAAGATGTGGACGCCATTTATGTGCAGCCAAACCACCATCTTAGAACAGGTGGAAGTCCAAGTTTGTTTGCTTTGATGGACAAAGGCAGGAATGAGCATGGCGACATGTGAGCGACGCAGAGCAGAGAAGCCATTAAAGGTGACGCTACGATGTGACTGCTTGTTTCAGGAGCTTCCATCAGCATCAGCTGCGAAACCAACGGCGAAATCGACGCTATGGACTGTAGATGGAACAGCACACAGTGGCTGAACCCCAACTTCAGAACCAGGTCGAGTCTCCTGTTAGCATATGTAAATATACAATATTGTGGGATCTCACTTTTACCAGAGTCATTCGAAAGGAGGAAGTCTTGGATGTTGTTGACATCATTGCTCTGTACTTCTAACAAGTGCGGAAGTTGCTTCACCGGAAAGAGTTTAAAGCGATAGCAGACCAACCATTTTATGTGGACGAAGAACTTAAATAGTTTAGCAAGCTCAAGCTAGAAATAGTGTGGAAGCCTGTAGAGAATATAGGCATCTTATTTCCTTTTATTTCTGTGGCAGGTGGGCTGACCTGTCCTGCGATGTTATGGAGGAGAGGGAAAGAGCGGGTGACAATGTGGGCCATGAAGGCCCCTCATGCCTGCAGGTGGACTCCAGGAAGAGACTGTGCACCATCCAGCCTCTGAGGACCAACTGCTACAAGCTGTGGCTGGAAGTGCCATCCCACCTCGGACTGATCAGGTCTAAGCCTGTCTACCTGACCCCCAACGATCACGGTGAGCGATGGAACCAACACCTCGGGACTCATTCTGCTAAAATGGCTCCCCCTCTGTCTTTTAACCTGTTTCTGGGGTTTTAACCATTCCTTCTTGGGCTGGAATTTCTGTGTTATTGATTGTAGCCAATAGAATCAATAGTCCGTTCGGTCAAAAGACCAAACTCTCGCTTGTCCTTCAACTCCTGCAGTGAAGCCACACACACCCACGGACGTGAAGGCCGTGAGCAGGAGCGGTGGCGTCCTGAATGTCACATGGAAGCGTCCTTATCTACCCGTAGAGGTTCAGTGTCAGTTTCGGTACCACTCCCCCTCTGCCGACCATCCCAAACCGGACTGGAAGGTGAGCTTGCACCAAATTTGAAGTTCAGATTTCAGCTGAAAAGCAACCTAATGGAATAATTCCAATATTGAATCAGGCCAACAGCAGAAAAACATACCGGTACTGTCCCAATCGTTCGGGTCAGGACCCAGCTGGTAAAAATGTCTCCCAAATGGCAGATAATCAATAGCCTTTGATAAAGCCAATTATGGGTCTGTATCCTGTTCCCCTTGATGAAAATTCCTTCCTTTGGAATGCTATGAGGAGGAAGATGATGAAGGCATTCTCTCTGTTTATATAAAGCAGAAACATAAATGAACCAGATGCTTCCTCTTCAGATGAGATGTCACCGTTTCGTTTCTGTCAACGTTGCACCAAAGGAGAGATGAATAACTCTAAAAGGTCGCTGCTGCAGGTCCAGGCGATCGTACGGGAGCCATGGGCAGAGGTCAACGTCTCGGATCTGTGCCGGGTGTTTGTGGTGCAGGTACGCTGCATGCACATCAGCGGCACCGGCTACTGGAGCGAGTGGAGCCCCTCGGTGTACTCCTCACCTCAGAACAGCAGAGGTACGCTCAAAGTCAATTTAAAACCCTAAAAATTCACTTTTTAAAAGCAAAGCTAGCAGAAACAGGTGTGTTCCCTGTAAAGATCCACCTAAAATTCTTTTTAGGGTGATGTGCTAATACTACTTTTTTACTCCTAATATAGGCTAATGTTAGCATTTTACCTGTATAATCAATCATACACACAAGTTCTTATCAGAGGTAGAAACTGTTGTGTCTTTGGCCCCTCCCACTTAGCCCCTGAGCGCGGCCCTAATTTCTGGAGATTTCTTCAAGACGATCCGCACAGAAAGCAGACTAACGTCACTCTGCTGTTCAAGGTACGCAGTCTGCAACCAACATTTGCAGGCTTAGAATTAAACCAAAGCATTAAACCGTGACCCTCGCTGCTCCCCGCCAGGATCTCCAGACTTCGGGACAGCCGTACTGCGTGGATGGGTTCATAGTTAAGCGAGTCGGCTCCACCGGCTCCGTCGAGCAACGCATCCGGATGGAGTCTTCTTACAGTTTTGAGTGGAACCAGATGCCTCAGACCGTGACCGTGGAAGCCTTCAACAGCCTGGGAAACTCCAGCGACAACATCAACATGACGCTGGAAAAGTCGCCCAAACGTGAGTCAGCCGCCGTTTCAGTTGGGTGGGAACTGAAGGAGAACGCCGCCGGTGGAGCTCATCTGGTGTAAAACACCGCCGTCGGCTCTGACCCTGGTTAAACCTCGAAAGCTCCACGTGCAAATGATTTTGTTCTAAACAGGCAAAACACCAATTTCCTCAGAATTGCGCTGAAATCTCGACCACGCACTGAAGTTCCACACAACTAATCACATTTTTCTCAAGGGATTTTGTAACTGACATTCAGATAAATTCCCACTCTGGGTAGATTAAGAACGTGCGTGGAAACATCTCGGTGGAGGTTCCAGTTCTGCTCCGATGGAGGTGCAGCTGCCATTAGCTTTAAAGCACAATGGTTAGGTTGGCCCTCAGGACGGACCCTCCATCTGGCCTTCTGGTTATTGTGCAACTGACGTACAAAACGACGCTTCTTCTAAAAACCGCAGCACAAGCAGACGGAGTCATGTGTTTGGTCGTTGGCAGGCCGCTGCGTGCATCACTTCAGCGTGACGGTCATCAACAGCACCTGTGTGTCTCTCTCCTGGACTCTGATCGACAAAAGCTCCCCGCCGATCTTCATGGTGGTCCAGTGGTCCCTGCTGTGGAAACAGGACTCGGGCCGCCCCAGGGGCCAGGGCACAGACACGTGGGTCAGACTGCCCTACACGGACGGTCCCACCTACCTGGGAGGTAACGTCTGGTCTGTCGCTGGGCTTGACAGTGTGTGAAATGAGGAATCTTAACATGTTCTGTCGCATCAGGACATTTCTTTGGTTCCGAGGACTACGGCTTCTACCTGTACCCCGTGTTTGCTCATGGAGAGGGGGAGCCGGCGTTCGCCACAGGTAGGAACCAGCAGGTACCTGGGACTTGTCAGTGGTTCGAGTGTCGTGTTTAACAGGTTGAGGTGTGTTTTGTGTCTGTGACAGCCACCAGAAGAGACCCTGCCATCTACATGATGTTGATGATCATCTCTTTCCTCTCCATTGTCCTGTTAATCAGCCTCATCCTCTCCCAAAACCAGTAAGCTTTCAGATCAAAAAAAAATCACAACATCATGACTGGTTAGCTACAGAAACAACCCCAGAAGTGCAGATAAAGATCTAAGGTCATAGAAGCAGCACAGTGGGGTGTTTTGGAGCTGCAGCTCTTCTGAGGCACCACGATGAGAAGACGCAGATGGAAGGAAAGAGTGATGGAAGCTGATGATCACTTTCTTTGTTCTTCAGGATGAAGAAGTTAATGTGGAAAGATGTACCCAACCCAAACCAGTGCTCCTGGGCCAGAGGAACAGACTTGAACAAGGTACGATGTTCCCACACACACACACACACACACACACACACACAGTGCCCATGTGGAGGTGCTGATTGGTTGATTCCCTTAGCTTCGTGAGCCTGTTCACATGTTAAACTTTCTCCCTGCACCATTGGCAGATACTGAACCTCTTATCTTGTTTAAATGTTTCCAGTCCCCCACAGAGGTTTGGTGAATAAACACACTAAAACAACCAAAGTTCTCCTCCTATAATGAAAAATGGTGCAATGTTTTCTTTATTAGTTTATCCATCACTTATCTCGGCTTTTATTACACACACACACACACACACACACACACACACACACACACACACACACACACACACACAACACACCCGGAGGAGACCGGCAGCAATTATCTCTATGCTAATCAAGCAATAATAAATGAAACCTCTTAAAAAGTTGCAGACAGACAGACAGGCAGGCAGGCAGGCAGGAAGGAAGGATATTGAGTAAACCCACATTGCGGCTTTATTTGTAACACGTCTTGAGCTCAACAGAATACCAACAGTTTTCTCTGCCTTTTCCAGGCCAACGCCTTTGACCACATGTTCCACCCTCCAGAAGGCTTCCCGGCCTGGCCGCTGCTTCTGCCCCCTGAGAAAATCTCCAACCTCGTCATCGTGGACGAGGCTGATCTGTCAGCTCTGAGCACCCCTCCCGATCCCAGCGTGGCCTCGTCGGCCTGTCTTCACGGGGAACCCGACTCACCGGTGGGACAAGCCTGGCCTGAGGAGAGCCATCTGCTCCCAGGTGGAGATCGTTCTTCTCCTCCAAATCTGGATTATCCAACCGGTTCAGCGCCAGATGATGGCGGCTGCCCAGCAGGTGTGACCGACAGCTCGGCCCAGTCGTCAGTCATCTACACCGCGGTGCTGCTCTGTGGTCCAAAGCAGCAGCAGCATCATCATCTGCACGACAAAGATTGCAGCTGCAGCAGCTCCAGCGATGAGGGTAATTTCTCTGCCAACAACTCCGACACCTCTGCATCTTTCAACGGCGGGCTTTGGGAGCTGGACGTCCCACGGCGCTCCTGCTGCTACAACTCCACGGAGGAGCTCTCAGAAAAATCCGAACAGGGCGACAGGGACGTGGGAGAGGAGAAGGACTTGTATTATATCGGGGCGGACTATGGGGATGAAGACGAGGAGAGCGAGGAAGAGCTAAATGCTAAACTCATTCAAACTGTGCCGCTGAACAGCGAGGGCTGTTCCGCAGAGTCGCGCCGCCTGCTCGAGCTCACAGAGTCCAAATGCGACTTCTCTCCGCTGTACCTGCCTCAGTTCAGAACTGCCCCGAGCTGCACGAGGCAGCTCTCGGCTAAACCGCAGGAGGGACGATGCCATCCGTGAACCACGCACACTGCACTTCTGTGCATATTTCTTTCCATCCTGTAGCGACATGAGTCAGCCTCGACCAAAAGTGGGTTTCTGTTGAATGTTCCGTCAGCCCTGCTGAGGTGCAGGGCTGCGAAACCAGACAAGTACCTCAATTTACATTAGAAGTGTGTGTTCATCAATGCTGCTATTGTGTTCCGCGGGACCCAAATCATGGTTAGAGCACAAGCTTCTTTCTTTCTTTCATATTTTCTTCATTTCTTTCTTTATTTCTTTCTTTCTTCCAATACTTTTGAAAATGTAAAGCCTCAGTTTTGTGGCTGTTTTTAAGCACTGCTAACCTCAGATGAGTCACACGACACATCTGATTTTATCAGTGTGACTGGAAAACATGACAGTAGTGTATTTTTAAGCTACTGGAACCATTGGCTGCACTGGTGCTACTCAGTGAGCAAGAGCAATGTAAAAGATGTGAATGAGAAAAACCATAGACGAGTGGATCCATTCAGCTGCCTCACAGGTGCTTCATATGCTCATGCTTCAAAGACAATAATCAACGCACAACAAACCAGTGAAACAGCTGTTAATCGGCAGTTTTTCCAAACACATAGGACTACATAGGGAACACAGCTCTGATATCCAATGTTGGTGTGACTAAATGGTGATTCTGAAACTGGAGTTTTATATATTTCAGGTCATATATTTGAATTTCCTGTGGTGTGGTGTGGCGTCTGCACAGACTGTCCATACAGAAGTAAACTTTTTTTTAAATGTACTTTGATGTAATGTTTTTGAGACTCTGTTACAGCTTCTGAGAAATGTGACGTGTATTTTATCTGTGTTTGTTGCCAAAAATACACAAACCTGGTATAAGGTATAAAGGGAAGACAAAAGAATGTATATTTAATGTCAGAGGAAGGCAGAAAATTGATTTACCAATTTTATTGTACATAAAGATGCTTTGTCTATTTTTATCAGTGAAAATAAAGTGTTTTGTGCCAGAATATGAAATGTGTAGGATGTTTAAGAGAAGAAAAAACAAAAATGTTGTTTTTAACTAGTGACATACTGCCCTCTTGTGGTCGGCTTTTCAAATTACACCAGAAAAGCAGACGTCTGTGCAGTAAAGGGTATTCTCAGAAAAGAAACACAAACAGGAAAAACACTGGGAGTAAAAACGCTGCTGACAAAATATAAGATTATAGGCGACAATATGAGAAAACATCAATGTCACAATGTGTGGCCCCTGGAAGTCCAACAGTTCTGAACCAACAAGTGCTTCATGCCAGTAAATCTGACGGGGGGGGGATTCCGTTTCAAATATATCAGCTGTTTGGTTGGTTTGTTTAATTTGGCTTGATCATATATTAAAGTATCTAATTGAAACAATGGATTCCAGAACTTAGGTCAAGACTGCGTCCGTCCACGCTGCAGCAGTTTCCACGTGTATTTCCACTGTATCGCCACTAGAGGTCACTATATCCCCCGTGTAATCATGTTGGACGTTAAATTTAAGTTGAAGTCCGACATGATTTTCTTAGATCAATTGTATAATGGTGAAATTAAAGCAATGTGGGTGGAAATATATTGGTAATCTATAAAGTAATATTTTAAAAATATCTTCAGGCAGCCACTGCAGTGACACTACTATGAACACGAACCTAACAATGTTTTAAATCATAAACGTGCTTTAGGCAACTAAGGAAATGTTTCTTTATCCGTATGTAAAATAAATTTAAAAAAAACAAACTTAAGTTCCGATGTATTTACAGATTCTAACCAGCAGAGGGCAGGACATCCACTCTTCTGGTGTGCTGCGTGTAGGACGTGGACATTTAATGGTCCTCTCTGCTCCTGTGCTGGTTCTTTTGTATTCACCATACATGGACACAAAAGTGTGGGCAGAGCCTGACAGACAGCACACAGGCCCGATGCCCTGCTTGGTTAGCTCTGGTAAAAGAAAGAAGGGAAACATCAACAGAGGGGTGAGAAATTAGAGTTTCTCTTCAAAGCTTTTTCTTCCCCCCAGCAAGTGCATTACGATGACTTCTAAACTTCTGAGACGCTGATCAGAAAGTCCCTGGATGCAAGTGGTTTGAACCATGATGGAAGGAAATGTATTCATGTATAAAAAGATCAAATAGCCCCGATGAGGATATTGCGTCTGGTCACCTAACCCCGACTCCCCGTGACCTACCAGCAGCAAACCAGTTTCCAGCTCACTGCTCTGATAACCAGCAAAGTTCCACGGGGTCGCGAGAGAAAGGGCAGCACATGTGACAGCACTTTTGAGCTCTGTCGATCTCTCAGCTGTGGCAAATTAGCAAATTAGCAACCCAGACCAAACAAGAGCAGACGACCTAAGGAATAAACATGTCAACGTTTAAAATACTGCAAAATAACTTAAAAAGGAGACTAGTTCTCAAAAACATGGTTCAGGCAAAGAATCGGCAAAGTTACTCTTAAGACTCATTACAGCACATTACAGACAACAAATGACTGTTAATGTTTGTGCTTTGCAATCCTGTTTATGGCATCTTCAGGTTATAAAAATCAGGGAATGTTCAACCATTTATATTCCCAGTACTAATCTGATGCTTTATTTTGTGGCATATTTCTCCAGGAAGCGGTGGCATCATTATTCATGCTCCAGCTCTTGTCATCAAACCCATTAGAGAGAATTAGGAGGAAGATTACCAGTTTGACGCTGTAAATCCTTCATTGATTTCCTGACATTAATTCGTGCATTAATGGGGAAGGGGTTTAGCTACCGAAGTGTGTCCACGTTACTTCTGAAGGCCTTAACATTTGGGGTAAAGGTCAGATTAAAGACCACGGCGTTGGTGACGGGGACTCGCTGTGCCCCCGGTCCCACAGTTTCCAGCCTCTCTGTTAATGGGGGCTAAAGCTAAAGCTGAGTGGATGTATCATGAGGCACGAAAACATCTGTATCACCAGGTGGAGGAGAGCAAGGAAAACAGGGAGCGGGTTCCAGGCTGAGAACGGAAGGGGAGAAAGGCATGTCAACAGAAGCTGAGCTGACCTCTGGGACCTTTTGTTGGGGCCCATTCTGTGCTGGATGCCTCCGAGAGGATTTGGGAGACGTGCGTATTTACTCTGTCAGACTGTAAATACGAGCTTCAAGTGTCTATGATGGCTGCCGCTATTTTATTTAAGGGGGAAAATGAAGCATTTTAAATTAAATTTAGCTGAACGGAGCAGTAGATCAGTATTTCATAGTGTTGTCAACCATTCTAATTGCTTCACCGGGGAATCCAGGACCAATAGAACATTTAATTAAAAGGAAAACGTGTTTTTCTTACGCTGCATGTGCGTAATATCCTTTCGCTCACGGGGAGGATCATTAATATAGAGTTACATGGAGCAGGTCTGGACTTTTCAACACTTACACTGTGACGTAATGAAATACACAAAAGGTTCAGCACGCGGAGTTTCTGAGCGGTGGAAACGTTTCTAGATCAGCAAAAGTTGTCTTCATCACTCACTCACTCACTCACTCACTCACTCACTCACTCACTCACTCACTCACTCACTCACTCACTCACTTTTTCCCTCCTAACTGGGTCGGAGGGACGAGATGCCTCCAGATCAGGGAGTATGTGTGTCACAAAGCATGTTTGTCTCTGGTTAACAGGGTGAAAGGAGCTCAGCCGAACGACCTCTTTTCACTCCGACACTCATTTAAGGTCTAATTGCTTCGAGGTCCACAACAGGCATGTGGCAGGGCACCACCCCGAGCCTCCGTGCACTTGTTTTCATGATCTGACCTCCCCTCATCCTCTCAAAATATTCCTTTGATGTGAAATAAAGTAAAGTAGGATTTTAGCCAAAGGGCTGAGGTGGGAGGCAAAGCTCCAGTTTCAGAGACGAAATTAAATACGACACAAATAAATCTGTTTTATTTGACAACACAAGGACCTCAAAGGTATTTCAGTTGTTGTGGTGGAACAAGAATGTCAGGAACACATGATCAACACTCAGTCTTTAAGAAGATTAGCGCTACCACAACCTTGAGCGGGAATCCTCAGCTTCATGTTTCATGTCGGCCACCGGATGTTTGCTGCAGACGCACGTTTACCGACGCGAGTAGCTGATGTACGCGCGCGCACTGCTAATCTCGCTAACACAAAACAGATGGCTTCACCCCACTCCTACTTCACCGCAACCATCTCCCAATAGCCACTGAAAACTCCGACAACTGCTCCCAGAAAGGCCAAAGCCGGGTTCCCTCGCTCGGTGGGAACGCCGCGGCCTCGTTCCGCCCCTTTGTGTGTTTCCTCCGCTTCCCATTCAACTGGAGTATAAACGCTCCACAGTAGCTCGCAGCTAATGGGGCCGTTTGGTGCTGATTCTGCCGTCCGGGGAGTTAAACAAGCCGGACAGCAGTGAGAGATGCAAAAATAAGGGTGGATTCTGTTGCTGAAGCCGAAGGGGGCCCGATAGATCAAAACAAGTCACGAGTTGTGTGTAGAATTTCCTCCAGGTTACTGAGACGGACTCAAACACACGGAACTGTGAGGAAAGAGTCCAAAGAGCTGTTGGCTTCTGTCAATCTTAATCATCGTCCATCAGTCCAGCAGCCTCTGCTGACACAGGTGATAAAACCCAGGCAAACGCGGCTTATGTGTGTGTGTGTGTGTGTGTGTGTGTGTGTGTGTGTGTGTGTGTGTGTGGAGGGTGGCAATGAGACAACACAGGTGAAGGAGAGGAGGACACAGGTGGAAGACATTAATCAGGCAATCAGGAAGAAACTGAGAACAGCTCTGCTAATTAAAACAGGACCCCAACGAAACACTGGGAGACGTAGCCGAGCCAACTCAACACACACACACACACACACACACACACACACACACACACACACACACACACACACTCTAAAATGCCACAGGTGAACCATCGGTTTTTGAGTTGAGTCGAAGGCCTCAGTGAGTTACAAATTCCATGAATGAATCCCATTTTCAGTATTTTCGAATTTATTCCTGGAAATCCGTCCTCATTCCCGCGTCCTCAGTTGAGACAACACAGGCCCCGACCTGCGGTTTCCATCCTCACCACACTGGGGCCGGGGAGAGGGGGGAGCAGGCGCGTCCAGTTTTGGAAAACTCATTTGAAAGGCTGATGTCAGGACACTTGTGGTACCGTATACGACTGTACTCTGCCCCGTTAGGACCGTCATCCCTAATCGGATAGGACTGCTTTTTCTGGTCAGATTAGATTGTATGTTGGGACGGTTCACCTTTATCTGGCTCCTCAGCAATCCAGATCATCTTTGTACAGCCAACAATTTGCTTCAGAGTAAATGTGTACTGTTCTGGTAAAAATATCCTTATGAGTTTCAGCCAATATGCGACAAGGTCCACTAGGAAGGAAGGAAGGAAGGAAGGAAGGAAGGAAGGAAGGAAGGAAGGAAGGAAGGAAGGAAGAGTAACTAAGCAGCCTCGGCTAGCTTCTAGCTCAATTTTGTGATGTTTTTGCTGATTGTAATTATTTACACCTAAACTCAGTCATAAACTTTCACAATAAAGTTTTTTTTCCCCGTTAAATTGAACAATTTAAATTGAACAATTTAAAAGAAAACCAGAGTCAGCTGATGTCTTTGTCCATGTGGTCTCCATCATTGTCTCCTGGGTCCTCCACCCTGTCTTGGAAGCAGGAAACATTTCTCCTTCCCCACTGTTTCACTGTGCTTTTACAGCCTGTCCTTGTTTGTGCACCTCACACACACACACACACACACACACACACACACCACACACACACACAACACACACACACACACACACACACAACTTGTCAGCCTTTTTAAATGAAGACAGGTTGAAGCGCTCGCACTTGCATGACCACTTGGGTGACACGTACAGCGCCGACACAGGCGCCAACGCCGGCCACAAACCGTCGGCCTGCTTCGATTAGCAGAGCTGAGCACGGACACAAATCGATGGCTCGGGCTCCGCTTTCTCTCCGGGGCAGCACCGGCATTCCAGAGTGTTTGGACTCCATCGTCCTGTGCAAATCATAACATTCATCAGTCCCGTTAACACACCCGTTAAATATTATCAGTAATATAAACCTCGACCCAGCCAATCAATGGGAGGCTCCATCTAGTCCCATTAACCAACCTGGAGTGGGACATTTACCTGCTCCTGGAGTGGGATCACAAACTGGGTTCAGATTACGCAACACTTCCAGATTGGTGAACTTCCAAATTGCTCCCATTTGAAAGTATTTGCTATTTTTTTGTCTTTCAAAGCAGGGCCCAATCACCCTGGGGTCTGTTGGGAGCTTCAGAAGCTTCAGACACCAGCAGCGTCTCCCCGTTACAGGCCCAGATTATTGTTATTACACATTAATGACTCAATCACAGGGACTGCTGATCCCAGACCAGAAACATTTTTCCCAGGCTCCATCTTCCATCACCAGCATAATAAATAGTGGGAAGCCTTTAAAGTATAAATATTCATCCTTTGGTTTATTGAACTTCCCGTCTCCTTCCACTCACGGAGGGGCGGCGAGGCTTCCTCCAACAGGAAACATCCCGATGCTCCGAGCTAATGCGCTAATGGACGTTCTCTGCAGGAGGACGGGGCCCCGAGTATTGATCGGCAAACGGAGGTTATCAGTAAAGATGGAAGAGCCGGGGGACGGAGAGCAGCTCCAGCAAGATCTGCTGTGCTAATAAAAACACAGGAGCGACATTTAAAATAGGTTTAATCATCCACTGAGCTCACACACGTTACACACAGTCTTATCATTTTATGAGTATTTGTTCAACATTTACACTTTTTGCTGCACAAAGTAATAAAATGCGTCGTACTGGAGAAATAAAAGCATTCCCCCTCACTCAAGCGAGGACTTCGGTCGTGCTCGGTGCCATTTACGTTCTCGTCCTCTGGGAGTTCTTTTTCCTTCTGGACCTGGTTCATTGTGGGAGAGTTAAGTCAACTTGTACCAGGAAGCAGAGGGATGAATCATAAATAAAATTCAAGGAGAGGAAACGTTTAATGGCTCTCTGAGGATCTGTCCATCAGGAGACGTGCACATGAGATGAGCTGTGCTTGTGTGTGTTGTGTTTGTGCAGAGGAGGGAGGAGGCAAACAGCAGGAAGATTGTGTTTAGCTGCAAGCGATGCTGCCGAGCTCACTGTTTATCCCCCCATTCTGCCTCTGGGGAGACGGGACAATCTGTCTTTTAGCTTCTGAGAAAGGAAAAAGGCTGGTGGGGACGGCTGAGCGTGTGTACTGATGTGGACAGTGTGAGAGGAGCGTCGCTGCCACGGAAATCTGTCTCTGAAAGGACAGAGATGTGATTGCTTTGGTGGTTATTTGGTCTTGTGTAAATGTCAATAAACCGGTTGGTTAGAACACACGAACACACAGGAACTGCAGCCTGTGGTGCTTTTTATGTCCAAGTGTTCCATTGTCTCATGGTTGTCAACCCATAATTACATCAGGAATGGGTCGGTAGGAGGGCCGACAATAGAATCTGTAACTGTACGCCGAAACATTGACGAGTTATTCAACATTCTTGTTTCTTGACATTTCGCTAAACGCGTCATGACTGCAACAGCTGGCACAGAATCAACCACAGCTGAGTGGCCAGGAGAGCTGAAGCCTGCCCGTTTTATCGTCATGGCAACTGTGCGGCCGTCCACTCATCGACTTAACGGGGCTTGTTGTCTTGAGCCCAGAATAGCTGGGGGTGGCCTGGCACCTCCAGGCCCAGGAGGACACCATCAGATTATGAGATGAGCCTTTGAGCGTTGGTCAGACTCCCGTTCTCATCCTGGCACGCAGCCATTAATACGGCTGTATTAAATAATCAGGCCACAAGCGTTTCCACCGCAGCAACAGCCAACGCCGTGGTCAGTAAGCGGTTTACTCTCCTTATGAACCATACCTCCATATAGCTGGACGTAATGGGTTTTACAGGTTGGGTCCCTGCACAAAAAAGTATTTTCCCACATAGGGAACAGGCTAATATGAGGAGGGAAACCACAAAGAGGCAGAGCAGACAGTCTCCTGACAGCCGAAACACATGCTAAACAGGTAAGTTGGAAATGACTTCATGTCTGTAACGTGGCTGGATTATATATTATTACAATGATGAGGACAGTTAGAATGTGACTATATATAGTAGCATTCTGCAGCAGTGCTGCGGCTGTAGTCATTGACATTTAGAGGGAGAGATTCATGGACCAGTTTCACCATCGCGTCTCCCAGACTGGACTGAGATGCTGGATCCAGTGAAAGGGCTCAAACACACAACTTGTATTTAGCACCTGTCCTGCATGTAAAGATGTTTCATCACAGCTTTTGACAGCAAGTAAATTTAGGGTCGTTCTGAGTTGCCAGACTGGGGCCGGAAGAATTAATTATATAATTTAGCTATTAGCTGCTAATGCTGCAGATTTCTCCTCTCCCTGTTAACATTATGCTGTTCCCTATATCGGCAACATCCAATCAGATTGGAGTATTTTAATTAAAAACTTTAACAACTTGGTATAGCTTTGTTTTCTGGCAGAGCCATTTCGATCTGTCTCTGCACAATCTCGCCCATGCACAGGCGCGGTGGCCATGTTGGACCTCAAACATCAGCAATAAAAGAGAGACAGACTCAATTTTAGTCGTTGCATCGTGCAGCGGGCTCAGATTTCAGTGTTGAGCCCACTATTGGAAATTTACCTCTATGATTCAAACAACAACATTGATACACCACATGATTTACTTTTAATCCTGGAGAGAAAACTTCTGACCGCTACAGATGACTCTTCAGGGCACGTTATGTTAGAGAGTAAACACGAGCTACGCTCTTGTGGTGGATTTCACTGTCACAGCAGGAATGTACCAGCAATACCAGATGGAACCACGCAGAAAATGCTCTCAAAAATTTGGGACGACTATTCCTATCCCAAGCACGCGCACATAAACACACACAGATCTTCTCTACACAAAAAAACTGCATTTCTCCTCTGATTGGATGAGCTCTGCTGCCTGTTTCTCACCATTACACCAATAAAGTTCTGCAGAGGACATGCAACATCCACCCAGACACACACCACATTCACCAGCTAACAGGGCACACAGGCTCTAAAGAGGAGGCAGGATGAATAAAAACATAGCCCATAAACTCAGATTAATGGCAACAGTGCAATCATGGCAGGAGGGAGAATACAGACACGTGTAGTTAAGGTTTACATCCATTAGGCACAACATCTGCTTAGAAAAACAAGGACTTTTTTTAAAAAAACTGCAATTTTCGCCTACAGAAGCCAGAGCCTCTCCCCCGCCATCCTCAGTGCAACAGCCTGCGTTTTTAAAGACTTTTTATTTGGGGACATTAACACACACACAAGGACTCCATTGGATAGTGTTTAATACTTAGATTTCTCTTTCTGATTAGCATTATATAGTATATTATATTGTATATTGATTATATACCGTGCAGAACTTAACACTCATTTATGATTTGATGGGGAACTTTGGTCAACTTTGGGTTACAAAGGGTCTGTTGTTTTGAGTTTAAAGGTGTTTCCACAGAGCAGACAGCTCAGTTTGTTCCAGTTTTTCATTTATTTGGGTTCTCACTGTTAAATGAAGGCTTCCAAAACAACTATCCTTGGATTCTTCTGGGGTTCCAGAAGAGGGGCGCAGTTGGTCTACAGGAAATACTGAGAGATGGCTGGACTGGAATCAACTGGACTGGACTGCACTTAGTGGAAACATGGTTTTAGTTGTAGGGCTGAATCAGTGCTCATTTTTGAGATTTTAACATGATCAGCTGCTTTGGATGAGGGAGACTTATTATTAAATAATTAGATTTCGAAATCAAGCATACGGAAATCACTTTCCGGCTCTCTGGCATGGCATCGGAGTGTGCTTTTGAAAGGGAACGGAAAGTACGGGGAAAGCAGGGAATGCACGGCATGACCCTGAGACAAACTCTGACAGGGGGGGTTTTAGTTGTTGCAGAAGGTTTCAGGTGCGTCCACCTAAAAACTGACATCAGTGTTTCATAGAAAGTCACGGCGGTCAGTCATCATCTGTTTGACAGCCCCAGTGTTGAGTCCGTATGTGCGTTTGACCAAAAGATCTTCTTCTTCTTCTGTTTCAGTGTTCTGGGCCTCTGTAGCTGTCCTCACAAAAACGTCACATCCTCTTGGGACTGCACCCACCGCCAGTGGGCATCGTACTCCAGGCGCATTTTACCGTTCATCTTACAGGTATCCATGTCGATCTTTCCATTGGTGTACGGTTGCAGTTTGGGGCTTTGGGTGGTCCCGAGTTTGTCCTTGAGGCCTGGACAGGTTGGGCCGCCTGTCTGCTTGGTTGCTTTCTCCAGGACGCCGTTAGACTTCACGACCTGAGTCTGTGCGTTGCCCTTGGAAACAGGACTTCCTTTACCTGCCTCCGCAGCCTTGGTGCAAGTGTCAGGCTTGGGGGCTTCAGGCTTTTTCTGTGGAGAGCTGAGAGGGATCTCTGATACCCCTGACCCAGTCCCTGTCGTCACATTCACGGGATTAACGCAGGTGGTGCCAGTCTCCAGCCCTCCTTTCACCTCTGTACCATTTTTAGCCCCGCCCCCAGTTTCACTTATTCCAGCCTGACTTCCAGACCTCGGCCCGGCGGTCCCGAGGACTCCCCCCATTCGACTACCGGCCGTGATGACCGACTCTGAGCTGGATGGACAGTACTCGTCCATGTCATCTGCCAGGGTGTCCAGGTAGCTCCCGATGGAGATGTTGTCCAGCCTGTCATTGGGGTCTTGCAGGCTGCTCCAGGAGCCCCTCCAGGAGGTGTCGCCCAGGCTGTACTGACTGCTGGTCAGGCTGCTGCAGCGGCTCGTCAGCGTGCTGCGCTCTTCCATCAGCCACTTCACCGCCTCGATGCCTTCGTGGACCGCCAGCAGCTGCTGCAAGATCTTCACGTCCACCGAGCGCAAATGAGCCTGCAGGCAAAACAGCATCAAGCTGAGATTTAGCAGGTTTCTTTAGTCAGTGCACATTAAAAGAAACTTTTATCGTAAAACTTTAGCTCTCACACAGTTATACCTATTTATAAGTCGTGGCTGTTTACAAGTATATGCCTGTAAAATTGTGATTACATTAAATTACTCGCTTCGCTCATTTCGATATCGTGATAAAAATGTTGTCAAAGTGAAACAGACAAACTGAAGAATGGGACTTGGAGTCTGTAGACATTTATTTTAAGCCCTGGCTCCACAGGGAAGCACAAACACCATTATAACGGTATTAAACCTTAGCAGTTCACCATAATTGGAAGTAAAATCCAAGACAAGCTGCTGGGCTGAGTGTGTGCAGTAACCACTGTGGAAACAAATATGGAATGTGTAGAGGGGAGAAATGTGGAGATGGAATTAAATAAAACAAAAAGAGGCCTGAGAGCAATGAGCTGTGTGTGTGGTGCATTTAGCTGCTCGTTAACTGCAGCAGAGGCGGAGATTAAAACTGGAAAATGTACAGTAACCGTTCCCGAAGATGATTCACCATAATATCATGTTTTAAACAGCACACAGTGACAGCCAGGGCCCAGAATCAGCATCTCCTGATGTGTCTGTGGGTGAAAGGTGGAGAAAACTGACTGATAACTGCAAAGAAAAGGCTGTAGTCAGGGAAAATCCCTCTGCAGACTACACAAGCCAATATCGACCATATCTACACCGATATTCCAAGATTGCAGATGACGTCTGCTTGAAAATGTAGTTTTTGAGCCTCTCTGCTTCGAACTTTATCTGTTTTCCCACGTGTTCCTGCAGAGGTATGCGAGTATTGCGTCAGACTCTTCCCCTCTCACCTTAATGATGTCCGTCTCTCTGTTTTGCACAGCCTGGGTCTTTATGACCTTTACGTTAATCAATCAGGTAGTAAAGGGAAGCTATTGATTCTCCCAGTCAACCACGCTGTTAATCTCCGTTTCTTCCATCTGTACACAAGGTGGTCTTCAGAAAATAAGTTCTGACCTCTCATGTATCAGAGGTGGCGTCTTTTTACTGGAGTCACAGTTCAGGACATCCAAGATTGGGGGCTTTAGGCTAAAAGGACCCACTTTGTTCTCTTGGTGTGCCGATCAGACTTTCTGTGGTAAAAACCACATACGTTTGATTTACACGAGCGTGTTACCCCCCAAAGGTTTGCAAAAACATTTCTTACGTAAGATCCTGTTATTTCTCCCGTTTTATTTCTCTTTCTTTCATTTGTCGAAAGGAAGTTAAGTTTCCCTTTGGGAATTTCTGTGATTTATGGAAGCATTCGTTTCCCAGAGGCTCCTTCCAAACTAAACCATCAGCACTCTCATCCAAAACATCATCTTGAAGTGAAAAACAAGCCAATTAAATTACTGGGATATTCATGCTTTTGCAAGCTACTTTTGTTTCCCAACAGCAGAGTGTCTGATGTGTGGAAATTTCAGACGTGTGTCATCGTCCACGGATAAATGTGTCAGAACAAATTCCATCTGGACACGTTTATCTGAACATTGTTAGTGTTTTAACCCAATCCAGATGAGCTCAGCTCTACTCTGCAATGCATCAAATAAAACCTGACAATCCCAAATAGGAGCTCAGGATGCTACTGCAACTTTCCTGTGCCTACGAGTCCTTTATGCTACATAGTGAGGAGGATTTGGAATTATTTTGGCTGGTCCTCACACCAATAAAGGGCTGCTGGAGGGCTCAGACTTGGTTTTAACAGTTAAAACTGGGTTTTGGGGCTGGGGAATACATTATGTCTCAGAAAGATACAAAAACAAAACTCTCTGTGTGTGTGTGTGTGTGTGTGTGTGTGTGGTGTGTGTGTGTGTGTGGCTGGGGCTCAGTCAGACCTTACGGGTGGGGTTTTGGGTTGAGGTCTGAGGTTTTCTGGACAGAATGCCTGATGCGGGTGGCAGTAAAAGTAGCTCCACGTCTGTCGCTTCTGGCGCCAAACTCAATGTTCTCTCACACTCGCAAAATCTGTTGTGACGTACGCGTCCCACTACCATAAGGTAACACCAAAAGGGAAAGAAACTCGTCCCTTAATTCCTCTAAAAATGCACGGCGAATGTTTCCTGTGGCAGCAGTTGGCATGAGGCGAACATCCGGGAGGGAACAGCCTCGAGCTGAAACACCATTAATCATCTTTTGTCATTTTATGCCACCGATTTACAGCCAAACCGATTTTAGTTACCCAGGCATGGGGCCAAACACGGTCTGTTTGATCCATAGGATTCCTGCAAACCCATTTTCCTGCCTTTTATAATCACGGGTGTTTGAATTTGTGTGTAGAAATGCATGGGGGGGAACTCTTTGTTACCATTCTGCACTTAAGTTTCAGTTTAACAGTCGAAAAATCTGCCGGTAACTCCAGCAGCAAGTAAAACCTGTGTGGATATTTATCTCCCCCCACATCAGTAATAAAATGGAACGACCCAGGTTTCCGCTACCTGAACCGGAGCAGGCTTTTTAGAGGTTCTGGTCTGGCTTTTATGAGCAGAAATTCAACATATTTTTTACATTGACTAATACGTGAGGTTTTATTTTCGTAGTTTTGGCAATTGTTTAATCTGTATTAATAATAATACGTTTGAAGCCCCTCTTGGCTGACCGTCTGTCTTGCCTCATCCATCTTTAGATGTTTTTGTAGAGCCGTCTTCCAAGTCTTGTCGGACTGGAAAATTAAGCAGCAAGGAGGCCCGGAATAATCTCTACTTTGGGAGTACGTTATGGCACCGCAAACAGCATGACAGCCGAAACGTGACGTGTGACGCAGGCTCTGCCACGCGGCGTGAGGAGGCCTCCCAGTGCTGCGCAGCTACCGAGCAGAGTGCTGATTCACCACCAGCAGATGACACACACACACACAAACCCGTTCTCTCCGGCACCAGCAAAATAAACACACTTCTGCGTCTGCACAGTGTCTCCTTCTCTTTGTCGTGTCCTTTCTTTCTGCTGTAGCTCAGGCCTGGTGCAGACATATGGCGACCTTGCAGCGGAGCCAGCAGAAGGTCTCCGTAAACCGCCAACTGTTCCATCTGTCGATTATCACCTCTCTAAAATATCATCCCCGAGTCTTTTCATCCTCTCTGCTTCAGAGTTTTATTATTAAAGAGAAATAGTGCTTGCACTGTGGCTCTAAGAACGCTCCACCGGCTATTGCTTTTGTCTCTGTCACTCCCTGTTAGGAAAAGGCGCCGACACGAGGAAGACATCAAACACATTTCTGAGAGGCGGCGGAATCCTGTTGATCCAATTCCAGAAATATAAGCGTCCGTGTCAGTTTAATAATGTTCAATACACGAAAACTGGGAAATAAAACACTGTCAATACTCAGCTGCTGCCAATTTCCGTGTATCTGTTAATATTAACTCCATCACCACACCAGCTAGCATGTACGCTAACAAGTCTGCTTGTTCCGAACTAGCCGAGAGGACCTGAAGATAATCCAGGGGCAAACAGATTTCCACTGTGCATTATTAATGAAATAAAGACATTAGTATCATGCTCCCATACTTTTTATGAGCGACAGGTTTAAAAATTGTTGCGGACAGGAGGAGGTGGTCGGGTGACTGACCAATGATATAATTTGACATTAAGCCCAAATGAATGCCTCAGAGGAGGAAACCAGCAACCAGCAGACAGAAAAAGGAGACTGATTCTGATTGTGAGTCCCTGCAGCTCATATCCGCAGCACATGGCTGACTTTGCACTGTCCTTCATCTGCACGGGGACAGAGACAGAGCGATGAAGAAGCAGGAGCAAAATTCCCTCACTTCAGGAAAAAATACGGAAAAACACCGTGCATGTGTTGGGAACAGGTAAAAAATGGACTAATCTCATAACATTCACACACAGACTGAATGTCACTTCCACCCAGTGAGCGAGTGGTTCTTAATCAAGCCCCCTTCAGGCTGCAAAAACCCACATCCTCATTAACTGACAGTAAAATAACTACATTTTAAAAAATTCCACTCGTTAGAGAGAATTCCAAACTCACACTTCAAGCACGTGCTGACATCAGCGTCTTGACAGCCAGGCAGGTGTGCTGTTACAGCCCGATAATTAAGCTTCCTACATCAAATGATTCAGCTGTATTCGTTCAGGAACGACTTCACTGCAGACAGAACCTGTGCTCATTGGCGTGTTACTATGGCTACAGATCTCTGGCGGCAGCGACGTCCAGGTGAACGGGACAGAGGGGCTGAACACTGAGAGCTGCCATTGGGAAATAAGATGAGAAATCTCCATGAAAGAACAGCCGTTGGCATGGCAGAGAGCCATGAATCAGTGACCACAAAGAGACTCTACTCATTCAAATCAAGTCAAACTAAAAACACATTCATACAAAAACCCTGATAAAAGGCCAGCGGGAACATAGTCAGCATTGCTGTTAGCATAAAGTACACATACGCAGTCTCTGTGTGGCGACTGGCTGCAAAAGCATTTGACAAAAAGTAGATTTGTGATTCTGAACTGGAGTGTAAAAATATACTTATTCCTGCCAAAATTTGCACAAGAAGACTGACTGTTCCACAGTCACTACTGGTTGCCTGGCAACTTCGCAATGACGACAAGGCTCCAGGAAGTTGCCTGGGACCTTGTCATCACCCACTCTAATAACTGGCACACGAGCCCCCAATAAGATCATCATGCCTTTATCTTCCATTCCTCACGCTAAATGAATCACACTCATTTATTTACAAATGATATTTGACATATAAGGACATGTGTGACAATAAGAACTTGCTTGTTTTTAAATTCTGCTGTTTCCACGTGTATATGAATTAATGAATAAAAGCATTTCTGTTTTGCATGCAAAAGAAGTAAAAAGTGTGTCAGTTTTCAATGATTTATTATAATATTTAGACTAATAATGCAGCAGAGAAAGTGAAACCTGGGCTTTGAATAAATCAACAGGGCAAAAAGTTTGTTGCTGTTAAGATAGAAATCTAAGATTTATCCGTAGCTCAAATATGGTTTTAATCACATTCGGAAACTAAACATGACATTTTATCCTTTATTTATCCTCGACACCAGCTTGTCATTTATTTGATTAGTCAATACTGTGGAGCCTTTCACTGAATTCCATCCTGGACAACAGGGCACACGCACGCACGCACGTACACACTTACCATCTCCACCTTCAGTTTCCTGATCTTCTCGTCCAAACTCATCACCCCCGGCTCTTTACTGCCGTCCTGCGCGGTGCTCAACTTGGCGTCTCCCCGGTAAGAGGACGCCTCTTCCCGCATCCATCGGAGCAAACCCTCGGGGGTCTTCCGGCCAATTTTCACCTCTATATCTTTCAAATCTGGGACGCTCTCGCTGACTGTGCCTTCATCCATGGCGCTGAAGACAAACGTTCGCCCAGGTCTCTGGAGACTGTTCCCTCCTACAGGACTGGGGCTTTGGCATATGCGCCTCCAGCTGAGAGTGACTGCGCCAGCGGAGATAAACAGTCGGACAACATCAACGCAAATTCCGCCACAGCGTTGCTGACAGCAATCCCTCTCCCAAAGTCGCTTTTTGTCAGTGAAGGGAAAATCAAATCAAATTTTATTTCCTGGGGTTTGCTGGTTGTGTCCACCTCGGAGTCAGCTGCTGTGAGCCGCTGGAGATCTTTAAAACCGAGCCTCACTGCGCAGATTCCACCTGCATGATGAGAGCAACCAGCAGCCGCAGAGAGCGACGAGCCCTCAGACTGTCAAGCTGTCACCGCGGAAACTTCCGCTTCCGGTAAGACCTTCAAAGTAAAGCATAGGAAAGGAAGTGGCGCCGCCTGCCAAAATAAAAGCTGCGATGAGTCTGCTTTAAAATATGTTGAATTAGTGGCCTTTAATAATCCATCAGTTGAATTTGTTAGTGGAGATTATTGATAGTTACAATAAATAACCAGAAGTTGAAGGGAAATTTTCTCCTAAAATCCCAGTGAAAAATTCTATATCTATAGTTTTATCTAGAATATCTTTCAAAAGCTTTTTAGCTTTAAAAAAATGTAACTTTTTAGGTGTTCTTTATGAGAGTGATTTCTAACCCTCAAAAATGCCCCAAGTCACTAAATTTTGTTGTGAGGGTGGACAAACAATTCCACTCTGGCGCTTGGATACTTGGAAAATGTCACCAGTCCCATCAACTGGTGCAGTTGTGCTTTGAGCTTAGGTGTACCTATGATGAGGCATCTTGAAATAAACTATTCAGATTCACTGAAGGCACAAATTAAACCTAAACATGTGAAGTCTGCATTAAAAACAGAGATTAATTAATATTGAAATCAGGATTCAGGATTAGCATGGTGGTTCTTAACATGGGATCTATTGTTTCATCTGAGAAGGAGATTACAGCATCATCCAAACCTCGTGTGCTTTAAAAAAGGTTAAAAACAGCTGATAAACCACCTTTCAAAGAGAGTTTAGGGGCTTTGTTTGATCCTCTATAGTCCCTGTCAGCGAATCACCCCTCATCCCTGTTTCTTTTAAAAATATGCAACACTCCAGCAAAAACAATAAATTAGGTTAACAAGGGGTTACGTTGAAAGCAAAAGCACCTTTATCAGCACGAGGGACACATTCTAATCCAGCTTTAAGAGCAGTATTTCTAAGGTTACGGGGATTAAGGGGGTCACCATCTTCTCCATAATACCTTTGTTTTTGTCGCCTACTCGCTGGGCTGTAAATATCTACAGTAAATTCTGCATTCATCTGCGTACTTGGTGCACAGAGACAAATCAAAGTTTCTGCATTGTTGCCGAGCAGCCAGCCTACCATCTGTGAGGGCCACCATGGCAACAGCAAATGTTTTAGATTTCTGTACTCCCACGTTGCACAAATGCAAAAAGGCAGCCCACGAAGAGCTACAATAAAGCGGCAGGGAGGTTGCATAAAACCTGCAGGTTCTCTGATGGTTCAGCAAACCCGCCTGCTGATGTGGTGCGGAGGCCCGAGCTATCTCCTCAGATCTGTGTGTGGCTGTTTGGGACCAAGCAGCCTAAAATACCCACTGTGTGTGTGTTTTCACCTGACCTTTTTCCCTTTAACCAAACTCATCTCTTCCTCTTTTCAGGAAACCTCCGACGTTCCTGAATAATTCATCGATCATCTTCCCAGGTCGGTGTGCAGCAGCTAAACACGGCTGCAGTCTGTGGTTTGTCATCCACTAGCGTTAAAATCAAAGCTTTAATCGACGTCGCAACATTTTGTCTTACGTTAAGATGATTTTCTCCAACATGCAGAAATGAATGCACTCCCCTTTAAATTGTTTCTCTGCACCCAGTTTTGCATTTTGGAACATATTGTCATGATCACACATCGATGGCCTTACACATACTTTCAGAGAGGAATCTGATCATATCTATTATGGTATGTGATAAGTACAGTCTTTCGTTCTACAAACAAACATTTTTCTTTATATCGGCCTCAGGCATCATTAAAATGGTCGAAATTCTTTCATTATTGTACAAATAGTGAGAATGTTTTGTTTCCTTTGTCATTCTTGGTCTCAATGGTTTACATTCTTGTGCTGCTATGGCAACATGCAGAGTGGTGGAGGTGTAGTGTGTAGTGAGCTGCAAAATTCTAAATCACTATTCTCAAGCTTGAACTTCTAAATACTGTATAATTATAATGAATGTAATATTTTGTCAGAATGAACTTTAAGAGGCGTCAACTGATATTTCGATGGGATAAGAAACAAACTAACAGATTCACAAATGATTCAAATGACTTTTTGGGCCAAAAGGCAAAAGACTTTTGACTCGTGGAAAAGGCAAAAATTTCACTTGGCTTGAAAAAGTGTGGGGCCGGAAATCGGTGTCCCTCCAGTTTACGCCACCTTCAACACTCCCAGGAATAACCTGTTGGACCTGTCGGCATCCAGATGACAGGAGTGGGTGGATGTGTTCAGTCACAGCACACAAGGCCAGGCAGCAGCAGGTATTTTATTATGAAAGCTCAAAAAGATTAAGAGAAGCTGAAATCGTCAGAGCTTCATCTCTCCGTTTTAACAGCAGCTGAGAAGAAGATGGAGGCAGACACCGCGGAGGATATCGAGTTTTTGATGGAGGACATGGATTACATCCCCGGACACTTTCACCTGGACCTCAACCTCAACTGTGACCCCGCTGGGCCGGCGAGGCTGAGACTCAGGGACACCTACCTGAAGCAGGAGAGCCTGCGGGGCGAGCTGGAAGCTGAGGTGGGATATCTGCAGTACGCTGTCCGCAATCTGCTCGGCCTGTTGGCCTTTCACATGGAACGGCTGGACACTGCGGAGGAAATATTCAGGTGAGGTCAAAAGGCTTTTGTTTCAAATAAAAGGCGGTTTCAGATGCAGAAGATTCAGAAAGATGGAGTCACCCTCATACACCGCTGCTGATGAACATGACACGCTAAACAGCTACACAGGATAAAGAGGCTTAATATAACCTTTAACTGAGTGGAGTAAATCATCAACCGAAATCATGGCAACGTATTCACAGATTTAAAAATGATTGGTGTCAGCATGTTTGCACTGAAAGGGCTCGTTTGGCTTAACAAATACACACGATGGACTCGAAATGTTGTCCTAGCGCAACTGCGATTGTATCTTTTCATTTCGTTAACCCTTGACAGACTGTGGTGAAACACCGCGATGCAACTACTCATCCAGGTGTGCCACAAAAAAAAAAAAAAAAAAACATCTGAAAGTGAAACGCATGAACCAGCAAACACCTGATAGTGATCCACATGAACCAGGAGGCTACGACAGAAATGCAAAATCAGTCCTATTGAAGCTAACCTGAGTTTGTTTGACTTTCAGAGGCATTTGTAAAGAAGACCCCGGTAACCTCAACGCCTGGGCCAACCTGGGATGCGTGTACGACAAGATGGGGAGAGAGCTGGACACGGCTGAGTGTGTGGAGAAAGTCTCACACCTAATGGGCTTAGATGGTGGGGGGGCCTCTCAGGAGGAGACCAGGCTCCTGGCTGCTCGATGTTTGGCCGAGCAGGCTTATGTCTACCCCCATGACGTGGAGCTGGGCAGCGAGGACGTCCTAAGAGAGAGGCTGACGGCGGCTCTCAGCCACTACAACAGAGCCCTGCACTATGGGGGTCAGCTGGTGAGGCAAGATCACATCCTAGCGGAACAACACAATGCAAATATATGTTAATTTAGAGAGCACATCAAACCAAAACTCAGCATGCAGATGACTATACACATTGTTGACAAATCAGATGTTTTTCAGATACCAACAGAAGAAAAAAGAAGCTGGTATTTTAAAATGGCAACCATCTATATAAGGTAAAATCTAGAACCGAGGGTGAGCTCTGTGGAATATTGCCTTGTATTAACGTGTTCGCTTGCTGTAGACTGGATGACATTGTAAAGACCAAAGAGGACTCTGAATATTCCAGACTCTCTCACTACAACAAGGGCCTGAAACTTCTCAAAGAAACACTCAAGTCTGAGAAAACACGAAACAAAGGTGAAACCATCCTGAGAATCTGCGTGTAGCTTCCCTCTTGTGCCTTTGGAGAATATTTACAGACCAGGAGGAATCAACTTAAGCTTTGGATTCTGTTCCCTCAGCTCTTGCCTGGTGTTACGTTGGCGTCATGCTGGAGAGAAAGGACGAGTTCGACACCGTTCCCATGTCTGTGCACGACTGTGGTTTCTCAGCCTCTGATCCTCTGTCCTGTTTTGGAACAGTATGTTTACCCTCGTGTTCAGATGCAACATAACTGAACTATTTTACCTCCAGAATGTGGTAACTGCTGGGTGGAGTCTGAGATGCTCTTAGCTTCAGGAGAATGCCGTGGTGTGTTTTGACGATAACTAACAGCGAAACCGTCCGTGTGCTCAGGCCATAAACTTGGCCAGCGGCGATGCGTTCACCCTGAACCTTCTGGCAAAGATCTTCTTTCTGTTGGGGAAACATGAGATGGCCACTGGGATCTGCAACATGGGCCTCAACGTGCTCCCAGATCCAGAGTTCAACTGGCAGGCGTACTGCACCCGAGCCAAGGTACTGCAGCCCAAAATACACAGTCACAAGGCAAAACGGAGCGAATGGACAAATCAAATCAGGCTCAGGAGTGATGAAAAGGTTTTGATAAGGGTGCGAGAAGCTTAACAGTTTTTCTTGTAGATCAACATGATGATCTATGTCAGGGAGTTGGAAGAGGCAAAATATTCCCAAGGTGGGCTCCCCGACCGACAGAGGCTCACTGCGGCCAGGCAGGACTTGGACAAAGTCCTAACAGTGCGTCCGTGTCTTCGGACCCATCTGGAACTGGCCCAGGTAAAGATGCAGATTTGTAGTGAGCAGCATGTCCACCAGCATCAGGAAGTTCAGCGTTTGTGGCTCTCCCTCAGGTGTTCTACTACATGGGCGTAGATGCTCTCCAGGAAAGCCTTTTGGTGGACGAGGCTGCGGTCAACAGTGCACTGGTCAGTCTGTCTCACGCTCTACAGCTGGAGCTGGGTGAGAGCCTGCCGGATCTCCACATGCTCAGAGGACGCTGCCTCCTGTTGAAGGGTGAGGAGCAAAACGCTGCCGACTGCTTTAAGAAGGCCATGGAGTTGGAGAGACCAGGAAGCAGGGACACCACAGCCCTGCGCTGCCTCCTGCAGGCTCTGGTGGCTCTGTTCATACAGGGAGGCCCCGACCCCAACCTCACCATCACGCAACTGGAACTGTGGCTGCAGAAGGCCGAGGAGATGTACCCAGAGGACTCTGTGAAGGCAGAGCTGAGGCGTCTTTACAGGACTCACACATCCGAGGTCACGGAGTTATCCAGAGCTCTGATCCAGACAGGAAGGCTGAGTCTGGTGAGACGGTTACTGGAAACTCTGGTGCCTAAACAGCTGGTGAAGAAGAAAGCTGCACTAGGAAGGTCTTTCTCCTATGCATGAAATAAAAGTGACTAAAACGATCCAGAGGCCTAATATAGAAGCATTTCACAAACTAACAAAAAGTCAAGGACAAAGATGCTTGTCAAAGGCTGACAAGTATTCTATACTTTGTTATATTTGTTCTGGTGTGAGGACACAGAGGTGCTGTGGTCGGTTCTATGCCTTTCTCTCTCCTCTCTTTTATTCTGGTGCTTTATACAGCTCCTTCACACGGACCACAAACACACAAGATCCAATAAATGGTTAGTTTCTGATGGATGGATGGATGGATGGATGGATGGATGGATGGAGGGAGGGAGGGAGGGATGGATGTGTGCCTACCGACCTGTCCGTAATCGAGACATTTTAATGCTCTTCCACTAGTAACCACTAGGTGGAGTCATACACCATTTAGTTGTAAATCCAGGTTTCATTGATTGAAATAACTCCTGAAATAGTATAAATATTTAATACGAAATCAGGATTTTAAAAGGCCAAAACAATGTTTGTTTTTGAGGCAAATTACGCGTTTCTTGTAAAACGCTAAATAAATTAATTGAAACACATCTGTTGTGCATATTTTGATCATACTTGTGATGATGCAGCGCGTATGTAGCTGTGGTCGGGGATGTCGGACGCTCAAGGAAATGGATGAGGCTCAACACCACACCTTCTCTAAGCTTCTGTGACAGAGGTGAAACACAGCACCGTGTTTGCACTCAAACCGGTGTGTGAAGTCAGGCAGAAACTTTATATACCCAAAATAGGTCTGGTTGGTACAAAGCATGCCAATATTAAGGAAGACTACAGGTTTGTTGCCTACCTTTAGCAGAAGTTGTGTCTTTGGCTTCTCATTAAGCATCAGAGCAGCAGAGAATTATAATAAATGCAGAACAGCTGCAGCAGGAGGGGGAGGGGTTAGATTACTGTCCTGGAACAATTTAACAATTTATAAGCCTTTGTGATCCTCCCTGTTATATGGTGCACTTTATAAAACCTATTTCATTTTTTTGGGTTCTTTAAATGAGTCAGCTTTCTTTTCCGTGGGCAGGCGTGAGCGCCTCAGGTGCTTTTAGGGTGGGTCAATAAGCAGAATACTGCAGAAATACACCCGTTCAATCTGCAGACTTCAATGCATTTTTCAACAACAACGGAAAAGAAATTGCTTTCCAACCGTAATAAAGTGTGGAAGAAAATGTGAGGAGTGGAGAAATGTTCATAAATAAACACTTGATTTCCATGCCTGCGTTTGTTTTTAAAGCACTAGTGGACCCAACACCTCTGACTTCAGGTTCGACTGCATTGTTTCAGATTTTGTTCAGCATACTGTACCACTCCTCTCGCCAGTCATACTTCTGTCACTACCTTCGAGGTAACTAGGCTTAATCAGGTAAGGTTACAGGCTCGCTGTTAAAAGAGACAGTTTTGCTTGCTTTATTTTACAATTTAAACCGACCTTAATCAAATAAATCATATAGATTATGAGTAATTTACCACGCAAGGTTATAATTATGAATTTTAATGACAATATAGGACTGCTGAGTGGATCTGCTTATCATTGCAAGATTTCATCGTGAGTTGTGCTTGTGCCTAAATGCAGATGTTTCCAGAAAATTGACTCAGCTTTTTTCTCCCCAAAAACAAGCTGATTGTTTCTGAATTGACCCTGTTATGATGAGAAATATAAATATAAAAATACAGACCAGATGAAATTATGCCGTACAGAGTTGCTATGTAAAGTTAAAAATCTTCATTTCTGCCCATTTCGTAGGTGTTTTTGGTCTCTGTAGTGTAGGAAACAATGGCAGTGCACGCAGTGACTGAATGGAGCAGCGGCCTCTTTTCATGCTGTGATAACTGCAGTTCTTGTAAGGATTTGTCCCAACTAAATGAACATATTTTCTCCTTCCCTGTGGAGAGTTTGCTAAAGGCTGCTTGTTTTTCAGGCTGCTACGGGTTCTGGTGCTGCCCCTGCCTCGCCTGCACGGTGTCAGGGATGGTTGGAGAGAACCACTGTCTCCCATTGTGTGACATGTTCAGCCCCGCCATCCTGTCTTCCTGTGGGGTGCCACTGTTCATTCCTCCTGCTCTCCTGTCCTTGAGGGTCGGAATCCGGCACAAATACGGCATCAAGGTAAAGGACGTGCCGGACCGATGCCAGATTGACTTGGAATAAAACTTAATGTGCTAAAATGTTTTCTGCAGGGTTCTTACTGCAGGGACATCATGACTTCCTGCTTCTGCGTGTGGTGCTCCTGGTGTCAGATGCATCGTGAGCTGAAATACCGCAAGAAGAACCCCACTGTGGTCAACATGCAGCCGACCCCAGCCAAGTAGCCTCCAGGAAACCCTCCTTTAGACCACTAAAACCACTTTGTAGGAACTGCGGTTAAGAGGGACCTAATCAGAGCACTGGGTTGATTTTAAACTGCGTGGCACATTTTGAACGTTTGGTTCCTCTACTGGCAATTGTGCAGCATGAACATAAAATTAAATCCAACATCAGTGCTGTAAAACTAAATCATGTGGATGGCTCCATTCCTAAATGACCAGAATGCTTTTTATTTTCTTTTGATTTGGTGGTAGAGGTCCAAGGATATAATCTTTCTCACCTTTTCCAATAAAAAAATCTATCAAAGTGATTATAAAAGTGATTTATTGTAGATTATTCTGTTTTATCCACCAGTTTTGTGTAATAACTATGCAAAAGTGTTCATCAAGTATATTCACAGAATTCAGTCATGAAACTACGACTGAGGTCAACTAAATAAACTGATTCTATGTCAAACCATCATTGGACATCATGAGAAGAAATAACTTGTTTTTTTCTGTCTGTCTCCTTAAATGTAAAAATAGTGAGCAAACTTTGCATGAAAACACCAGCAGAATGTATCAAGCCTCCAATATTCTGTATTATTCCCCACAAAAGGACTTTGTTCAGGGTTTGACAAGAATAAAAAATGGAAAACTGAGAATCACTTGGGAATGTTTTAATGCTGCCCAGGATCAGCATCATTGTAATGGAAGAGTCCTTCCTCAGAACACATCGTGGTACCAAGACATGATTTACCAGATCAGAAAGGACACAAAAAACACCACGCATGTGACAGCTCATAAGGGGCCTTCTCAGCTGAGATTCATCACTGCCTCACAAACGGAAACGAGAGAGAGCAGAATTCTTCCAGCATGTCTGGGACGTCCTGTCACTCCTCTGGGACTGTCAGGGGATGTTCTGAACGAGCAGGTTTGTGTCGACGGGCTTGTCATCAGCTATCAAAAACAGGGCAGGACAGACCAAACCCTGCTCATTTGACTGACGTGATGATGTGGACTTTACTCCTTCTCATCGCTTCAGGACAGATCTTCTTGATGGAGATCTGCTATCGAGAGTGTTTTAATAAGTCGCAGCAGCTTTATTACGCCGGGCTCGCTGTGATGGAAGCGCTGGGTGTTTGCGATGACCAGCAGTGTAAGATGCAACACAGGAAACATTAGAATTTTAAGTGAGTGTGAAGACATTCCTTAAAATAACTACACACGTGTCATAAAGTGCAGCTGTACAGCATTGTTTATGTTACATCCTTTGACCTGACAGACACACACACACGTGCGCACGCACACGTGACGTCACAGCTGATCCAGAGTGTAACCTTTTAGTCACAGCTTCAGTTCAGGGTTCAGGATCTGAGGAGGCTCTTCAGCTCTGTCAGGTAAGACCTTTAAATGATGAATGTTTCATCTGACACCCGGTCAGAGCGATACAGGAGAATATTCCACAGTGGGTGGGGGGGGTACATATTCTGTAGTTAACCTCTATTGAGACTGACTTTAGCGTATAGAGAACTGACAACTAGCCTGCTGCCATTTGGTCTCTCCTTTGAACTTGCTGCAGATCAGTCAAGGCTCTAGAGTCCCCGATACATGAAGATTTAGATTAGAAGTGCTTGTCTGTGCGGACAGAATGAGAATTGAGCATCTGCCAATGGCTCCAGAACCGTGGACAGACTGGCACACCAGCGTGTGCGACTGCTTTGAAGATGCCAGCACATGTAAGGATCAATGACGCCGACTGGTCTTATCCAGCGCGTGCACCACTCTAGCGTGTCTGTGTGGTTCTGCAGGCTGCTACGGCTTCTGGTGCTGCCCCTGCCTGGCGTGCACGGTCTCATCCAGGTCCGGGGAGAACACCTGCCTCCCGTTATGTGACCTTTGCAGCTTCAGCCTGATTGCAGCCTTCGGGATTCCGCTGTTTGGCGCTCCTCCTGCCGCCTTGGCTCTCAGGGCTTCCATTAGAAACAGATATAAGATCAAGGTGTGACGCGAGCGGAGCAATTTCCAAAACTCTGGGTGAGGATTAAAATGCACCGTCTCACTTTTGTCAGGGGTCACTCTGCAAAGACGTCGCCGCCTCCTGTTTCTGCGTGTGGTGCTCCTGGTGCCAAATGCTCCGGGAGCTAAACTACAGGAGGAATAAACCCACCGTCATCAACATCGTCAGTGTGCAGCCAGCTTCAGCCGCGCAGCCTAATCCAGTGATACACACATACCCGCTACACACAGGGGTGCTGGTGGCCCCACGCTGAGCCTCCCGTCGGCCTCGCCGGAGGAAACGTGAGCGCCGCTTGTTTTCTTTCACACAAAACGACTCTGACATTCCACCAATTTAACCTCTAACTCAATTATGAGAGCAGATGCAGATTTATCTTTACCGGACCACTACGGATGCTGTGTCAAAAAATAAAGAAAAAGATTTGACTGCTCGTGAATGATCAGAAACTGCCTGATACAAAAGATAAACTATTTCATATATAATCATTGCTCAGCTTTTTTTATTCCACAAAATGTTGGATATAAAGTAATAAACCTGTTAACCCCTCTTTCACTATTATTATTCAAGTAATTCTGAGTAAAAACTGTGTTGGTAAATGTGAGAAGCAATATTCAGGTGATACATGGACCTAAATATCAAGAACCCACATTAAATGATTAAATTCCCATTCTTGTGACCAATATGAGACAGATTAGTCAATAATTTTCTCCTGCTTATTGACAAATATCCTAAACTTATTTAAGTGCCTGATTTTATATGCAGTTTTTCGAATTGTCCCTGTAAGATGAGAAACATCCATGATTATGATGTGTTGTGATGTAAACTCTCAGCAGAGTTAAAGGTTACCACAGAGCCTTGTTGACTCATTTCTGATTGTTATTGGTTTGGTCTGTGTTTACCTGTTTGATTTTATTGTTTTTAAATTGATACGGTTTGTGGTATTTAGGTTCAGCCCTGTTTTAGTGTTTAATGGTGCATTTTTATGATCAAAGAAAGAAAAAAACAGTTGAATGCATTGATGTTTAACTGGAAAATCCTTTTTTTTTTTTTTTTGCACCATTTATTTACAGCCAGTCTTTAGGTGTGATGTAGTACAGATGTAGAGCTGGTTTGTTTTATTTGCATGTCTGAAGCTTTTAAGAGGGAAATACAAGTGTAAAATCATCGTCAATGGTCGATTTCAACGTGAACCTTTCTACAATCTGATAATCTCTGGTAGTTACCATGGTGATAAAAACAGATTAAAAACAGCCACCTGTGTCGGACCAAACCAGACACATATATCTTACTTTGTCATTTCGGTCCCGGACTATTTTTTCCCGTTACGCTTCTTAGATGATTGAATTTCATAATCATTTAGATTTGAAGTCTGATCTTCTCAAGGCCTGTGTATCTTCTTCCCAGTTAAAAACTGCTTAGAGAAGGTGGAACCCTTCACCAGCACGATGAAACTGGGAGTGCCTTCCTTCACAAAGAGCCTGTAAACATAAGATGGGAAATCAGACCAAAAAAAAGTTAAAACACAAATCATAACAAAGACTTATAATTCTAAAGTGTCCTCTTGTACATGCCTCGAAAGAACTGGACTGTAGATTAAAAAAAATGAGCTATAGGAGCACAGAAGAAGAAAAATTTGGTGAAATTCGAACAGCACTTCCCCCCTTTGTTTCCTTAACAGGAAGAGAGACAGTCAGCAGCAGCCAGGTAATTTAATGAAAATGTCTGCAATAATCAGAGCAAAAAGGAGCCACAAATGGGCTCAGAGGGAAAAGAGTCATCATTTGACATGACCATAAAAATCACTATCAGCCTTTAGAACCAGAAAACAGGCTTGGCATGGCCACATTAGTAATCAACGGTGGGTGAAATGGTTAAAATAGAAGATCAGGGAGACATATTGACAGATATCAGCTGAGATTTTGTCCCTGGAGGTCAGCTTGTCTGTCAAAGCAGGAACACCCCCTCCATCAGTCACTGATGATTAAGGGGTGTGGTGCAAGTGTGTTGTGCACCAGGCTGCTCCACCTCTAGTCTACTGGCACAGGTTTACACATGGAAATTGGCTGTTTTTGTCCAATTTTCCCCCTTCCCGGCCAAGGACGGGAAATGCCCGATTATCTTATGTCGTCTAAGATTATCCTGCGTTCTCAGGCGTGTCAGGAGCAAATTTGTCCCGATAATCAGGGCCAACCATCGTTAATGTTCAGTCTTTGTGTGTGTGGTCAAAGCTGATGACTCCCAAGTCAGGAATTTGTGAATTGTGACAAGGAATGGAATGTAGCCAATCAAGAAGGGAGCTGAGGAACACAAAAGCAGGAGACCCCAAGGTAGTTTTCTCTGTCAACTGGACTGGGTTTCTTCTCTTGAAGATGTTTCGCCTTCTATCCAGAAGGCTTCTTCAGTTCTGAAATCGCTGGGGAGAGAGCTTGAAAATATATAGCCCCTGTGGACCATCTGCATGCTAATGATCTGGGTGGTCACCTGAGAGTCGTTAGCAGGGTCGTTGGTCGGGTCGTTCACCTAGTTTCTGTTGAGGTGTCTCCCATTTGTCTGCAGGATCACATGGTGATGAGTCACTGGGTCTCCTGGAATGGTGTGAATGGCCACCACCTCTGTTTAAAGATGGTTTTTCCAATTTAAACCGAGGTGGTGGCCTGAGGCAATTCCTATCACCTACATACAATGCAGTCCTCCACTCCTTCCAACAGCAAAACAAACATTCACACCATTCCAGGAGACCCAGTGACTCATCACCATGTGATCCAGCAGACAAAGGGGAGACACCTCAACGCAATGCATGCATTCTGATATTGTCTAAATATCCTTCAGAGTTTTACGCCTGAAACGGAACTAAAGTTGGGCTTACTGAGGACATAGAATATGCCAGGATCTCTAAGATGGTCTAGATCTCTTTGCCCAACTCTGCTGACAGGGAAAGTGGTAGACAAACTTTTGCCCGTTTGCTTGCAGTGCAGGGACAAAAGTGATGGTCACAGCGATTAAAATGTTTAAGCAGAACCACAAACACAGTGTGCTGCCACCGTGAAAGAGGTCAAAGCTACAGAAAAAGAAACAGGATGTACCTTTTATGCTGCAACACTTCCAACAGGGAAATCTCTGGGTTGACTTCATATAAATTCTCTGTCATTTCATCTTCAAAGTACAGCTACAAAGCGAGACAAGGGAGATTTGATGAATTAGAACAGAAGTGAAACTAATGTTTCTGATAATAATATAACAATCTATTCTATTTTTGAACTTCAGGATTGCGAAAAATAAATAACTGTGAATAACATTTTCAAATAAATAAAACATTCGGGCTTTCAGTGCGGATACAAACCTGCAAATTTTGTGGAAGATATTTTCGGTCCGCATCCCAGGGCGGAAGTTCTTCAAACATCAACGTTAAGTGATCCCTGAAACTGAAACGAGCAAGAAAAAGAAACAAAGATGACTGCGACCTGTTCATTAAAAAGTACAGTCTAAAGATTGATTCATTTTTACAGCAAAGGTTAGCAACAAATGCTAACTGCATTTATGTTGTCTACATTGAGCAGGAAAACCAAGTGAACAAGTGTTTTACCAGGTGTTCTCACAGAAAGCAGAGATGAAGTCAGTCTGCTGATGTTCAGGATAGAGGAAGAGAACCGGCCAGTGCAGGGAGCCCTGCTCATCCAGGAAAACCTGAGCACCCGTCACTGTGCTGGAGCTCAACGCTGTAGATGAACCTTCGTCTTCACTATCCAACCCGCGCTGTGGTTTCACAGGTTCAAGGAGCTTAATGCCTCGATCCTGAATATTCACAGAAAAAAAGTCAGTTGTTGGATAGGTTCAACTGTTCAATTATGGAAGTATAAAATCGGAAATGTGAACCTCACCTTTATAGCGGTTTTAAGTGCTTCTTCCTCATTGTGCAGCTTCTTCTCCTTGAGTTTGGCCTTCCTGGCATCTCTCTCTGCAGCTCTCTTGGGTACAAAAATGAGGTGGTTACATTTGTTTGGAACTACCAACCTCCAAAATTTAGACAACCCCCCAGCTGTTTAATAGAATTTATACTCTGTGTTTATCTGCTGCTGTTCTCAGCTCTAGCAACTTGTTGTCAGCAGGATGGGCTTTGAGTCCCTCATCACACCACTGGATGGCCTCTGCATAGATACGCAGCGCTATGCAACACTGAGCACCTGCATAATCACACACACACACACACACACAGAATTGTTTTATCTCTTTTGGGTAGCAAATTGCCAGTGGAAAACACGCACATGGTGTATTTTTTTTCTTCCAATACACACCTCTGACTAAGGCTTTAAGATGGTTTGGTTTGATTTTCTTTGCAGCTGCAGCATCATTCAGTGCAGAGCGCATGTTACCTGTGCCACAGAAACCAGATAAAAGTGTATGAACACATCTGGTGTCAGAACATACATGCAAAGTTAAAAAAGTAAAAATTACCCAGGTGGAAATGTGCTGCAGCCCGGTTGGTGTAGAGAACAGTGTTCAGGTCATCGTCCTCACATTTCTTCTTTAATGCCCCACTGTACGCCAAGACAGCTTTCTCGTAGTTCTTCTCTTTGAAAAACGCATTTCCCTCATCTTTCAAACTTTTTGCTTGCACTGTGGAGTAATTATTAGAATAATTATCCCAAAAACTGCTTTCCTGATGACATTGTTCTGTGCTCCAGGTCTCCTACCTTCTGGAGGTCTGTCGTCATCGTGGACAATCGCCTGTAGACACGCTAATTCGGGGTATTTTTCAGGATCAATCTCATCTGGGGCTTTTTTCATGAACATTGGTACTCTATCAAACTCCTGTGGCATGAAAATATCATTTTATCACGGATATGGCGAAAACCAGTTAGCTACGTGTTTATGGTTAGAAACACTGACGCTAAAACCTACTATGTGCGCCAGTAATGCTCTGATCCACAACAATAACCGATCATTTCTCACCTCTTCCCAGTTGTCTTCGTTAAATGCATTCTTGTATTTAATCGTTTTAAATTTTTCCATGAACTCGTCCATGTCATCGTCGCTATCATGTTGCAACCCCGTGGACGCCATTTGGGTAAATAATATATATATTTTTTAAAGTTCCAAGAACTCTATTCAGTGTGTCAAAATCGTGACCGTATCAAATCATAAACTCAATTTTTAACCTATATTGCAAGTTTGATTGCTCCGCTGTACACGCGTGCATTAGGCGGTGCAACGCGAACAAAAGTCCGTGTGGAAACACAACAATAGTTCCACCACTGCAACCGTGAGTTGGTAGTTGTAGCCTCCCTTTGGATGATCACTTCTTTAAATCCGTCCATTATAGTTAATGACATTTTAATAAATGTAATTGGTATCTATAAAAAGTACTAGAATTATCAAAGTACTTAATAGAGCAATTTTTTACAATATGGTGTAGTTAGGACATGAAAATGTTCAATTGTTTTTAATTGCAATGGAAAAAATTAAATATATTATTAAGTTTATGGTGATCAAAAAGTAATAAATAATAGTTTGAGGATGAAGAACCAAGACAGCCAAAGAGCATAAACCAAATCCTTATTTACCCACACCTTAGATTGTACTTACTGGATGGGAAAATATAAAAACAATGCAAATAATCCACACATTCAGTTACTTATAACATTTAATTCATATAGTTTCCACTCTTCCCAGAAGATCTAACAGTCCTTCTTTACTAAGAAACATAATCTCACCTGTCTTTTGGCAGATCACCTCAAACCTGGTTGGTTCCTCTAGGGCCCCCTGTCCCACCACAATTACATAGGGGTAGCCCAGCTTGCTGGCATCTTTCAGTCTCTTTCCAATTGTCATCTGTGTACGATCATCAAGAACAACTTCACCTCTCAAAAGAGGTAAAGCATCTGCCAACGTCTGAACCAGTTCCTCAGCTATGACTGCAGCCTTGTCCGCCTTGCTGCCCTTTTTTGGAGGGACAACACACACCTGGTATGGGGCGAGAAGGCCTGGCCAGCGGATTCCCTCCTCAGTTGACATCACCTCAATGGCTGCAGCAAGAATACGTGTGACCCCAAGACCATAGCAGCCCATCTCAGCAACGGCCAACTTGTTTTGGGCATTGCTGAATGTGGCATTGAAAACATTTGAGTACTTTTTACCCAAGTAAAAGGTGTGACCAACCTCTATACCCTTCGATTCTACTAGCGTGCCAGTTCCGCACTGTGGGCAGTCTGTACTGTCTGATGAAACTGTCTCTACGTTAGCAGCAAAGGAGCAATTCCCACAGAGAAGAAGCCGGTCCTCCCCAATGTCCGCTGGCAGCTGAAACTCGTGGGAGAGTTTACCACCGATGTTCCCAGTGTCTGCTTGCACCTGGACGCAATGTAAACCCAGCCGAGCAAAGAGTCTGGTGTACGCCTGGCACACAGATTCATAAGTCTGGTACGCTGCTTCCTCGCTGACATCGAATGAATACATGTCCTTCATGTAGAACTCCCTCCCGCGCAGCAGGCCAAACTTTGGCTTTGGTTCATCTCTGAATTTGCGAGTGATCTGTTTATGTTTTTTCAAAAGAACAAATAAAATGTTATAGCATAACTGGTCATTATCACACCAAATACAGAATAGAACTCAGGACAGATGGTACCTGATAAAGAAGCAGGGGGAGCTGCCTATAGGAAAGGGATGTCTGATGAGCGACCAGAGTTGTCACTGCCTCCTCGTGCGTGGGGGCCAGACAGTAGTCTCCATCGTGACGGTCCTTCAGGCGCAGCAGCTCCTTTCCCATCAGGTCCCAGCGCTCACTAGCTTTCCAAAGTTCAGCTGAGCACAAACTAGGCATGTCCAGCTTCTGTCCACCAATCCCCTGCATCTCTTGGTCAATAACTCTGATCTGTAGGGAGGAGTTATCATTTTGTTGGCTTTAAACTGACAAAAAGTGGAAAAAAAAACAAAAAAATAAATAACAGCAAAAGGCAATATTATACCACTGACATTTCTTTAAACTAATGAACAAATGAAAGAAAGTAAAATAATGAAGACACTAATTATTTAGAGCTAATTACCCAATATTCAAAGTCTTACCAGTTTCTCCATAGAGCGAACAGTTGCAGGGAGGTAGTAGTAACAACCTGGATTGGATGGATGGATGAGTCCAGCCTGCTGCATCAGCCTTTGACTCTTACAGGTCATTTCTCCCTGTAAAGAGGTGTTCTGGCCCACCTCGTGCAGATTTGATGGTTGGTAGAGACGAGACACAAGAAGTGTAGGCTTCATGTGTCTGGAATTGGTGGAAGCAGAAACCGTAGCATGCTCTGCCCATGACGAAAGGCTCCTCCTGGAAAACAGTGATCTTCTATGGAAGCGCTGGAACACTTTTGGCCAGATCTGATTCATTATGGGCTCCATGGAGGAGTCACGCCTGAAAATATATACAACAGTCTTTCAAACATTGTCCAATCATCAAATACGTTATGAAAATGTCACACATTTGCAAAACCAACCCTTACTCAAGATGGAACGTTTATACAAACGCAGCTGCATAAAGACACTGCAGAATGACAACACGAGAAAAAAGTTTGCTCCCATGTGGAGAAACACGCATGCGCAGAAAAGATATTTCCGCAAGTTCACAAGAAAATTAGTATATGGTTCAAGATATTTCTTTACTGAACTCGACTTTTACTACTCATAAAATAAGCTACTTTGGTGTTCAAGAGAAAACCTTGCTATTTTTTTAAGGATTATAACTAATTCTAACTAAAAAAAGCAGTCAAGGTCGTTAAACTCCACACGTCCTTCTTAACTCCATGGAATATTGGAGACTTATTTATGAAAATGTATTGCACATATGATACTTGCATAATAAATCGAGGGGACTCGATCATCATGCTGAGATGCCAACAGAATGGACTTATGCTACTAGACCGCAGCCCTGATAGCCAAGGTAAAGCTCGCTTAACCCAAATGTTCCACCACGCACATTCGATCCAGACATCCCAGATTCCTACTCACCCTTGCTTCCTACTATAGATGTTTCTTAGTCTCCCGCTCAGTTAAATATCATGTCCCTTACACAGACATTAGCACTTTGCCTTCCACAGTATCATTCTCAGCTCTATGACAGAGAGAACGTCTGTTCCGGGGTTAGAGCGCCACCCAGCGGCGTGGAGGGGTACTGACAGGGCGACCTTGTGTTCGACAGGAAGAAATTTATAGATAGATTTTAGGATGTTGGTTTACGTATAATTTAAAGATATTTTCAGTTGCAAGTATTTACTGTTTTGGTATTTTGAGAAATCAAACAAATTCCCCATAATAAACAGCAAGTTCTTACAGTTATGTTGCATCATTTTTTTATTGGCACTTTATTGAGCTGAAAGCAGGGAACATTTCATACAAAGGTTGATTTTCAGCCTCATTTAAACACATTTAATGAATCATTTTCTCAGTGATCCTACACTCCTGTTCCTATAAAATGTCTTTAGAATTTTGAAACATCAATATTAGCACCTTTTTTATATGTCACTTTTTATATGTCAAGTTTTTAAATTTCTAGTGACAAAAGAAAGAGACTTCTGATTAGGCCTTCCCACAAATGTTACTTTCATCCATGTCAATCAAAAGGCTGGATCCACTGTTCAGTTAGATCAGTGAAAAGTTAAAAAAAAAAAAAAAACCTTCTTAGTTTACTACTTCAGGAAACCTTTGCCATGTGTTGACATGATGCTGCACAGCACTCTCCGTTAATGTACTTTTGCGGGCTTTTATAGCATTTTATGTCAATTTTAAACCATTATTCCCCCAGTCAATGACACACAGGCAACGATGCTCCTGTCACATGGCAAACAAAGACCATTTCAGGTGGACATGATGAGGGCACCTCTCTCCCTCACACACACACGCACACAGACACACACACACACACACACACACACCACACACACACACACACACACACACACACACACACACACACACACACACACACACACAGTGGTGGTTTCATCTTTTAATCTTGTCTGTCTTGTACTTTGGTTTTCAGGAAAATGGGCGACTGAATGTCTCCATCAGATATTAAGAATTCCATTATCTTATCAGAAAGCATCAGTTTTGGCTGTTTTATGTCATAAATCCAACAAAAACCTCATTTTTATATTACAAGTACTAAGAAATAGGTTTTTTGTTTGTCTTCTTGGCCTTAGAAAATTCATCTTTAACTAAAGGAAGTCTAGCTGAATCTTCTTCTGAATTCTCTTCCACCTGGATGACTGAGAACATTCATCCACTTGATAATATAATGATAACTTGATTCATTTGAGGCACCTTTGAGTCTACCAGACGCAAGTCATGATACTAGTTTATTGCTATATTACACATTAGCACTGGTGTAAGTTTTTTCAGTGTTAAAGATGCATAAAACAAAACATGAAGAATTAAATTAAAAAAGGACTAATAATCATTGAAGAAGAGATATTTAATATTCTAAATATTTGGAAGGTTGTGAAGGACATTTTTCATTTTCTATTCCCCTGAATTTATTGTGATATCATTAAATATTGTATAAAAAGATGTTAGACCAGGATGTTTACTGATAATTTTAACCTTTTTATCATAGCAGCCAAATTTATAAATTCAGTCGTGACTTCTCTGTGATGAGAAGAACATGCAGGAGCTTTGTAATCAAATCAAAGCTAACAGCTTCCCACATTGATCCGAGGAAACCTTTTCAGCTTCACTGCAGCTGCTGCTTTGTTTCTGCCACACATTTTTTTTTAAAAAGGACAGAGGAAATACAATAAGTAAAGACATGAAACCCCAAAAGGGCACAACTAAAAATGAATAACAAGCACATTAAACCAGTGATATATTGTTCACCTCCTAAAGTTCACCTCAAATGTGCCCTGAAATGTGAACCTGAAGCCTGAATTTTTGTGGCTGGTGTCCTTCAGGTTAAAGAGGAGAGGTCAGCAGGAGTCTCCAAATTGCCCCTCAGTGCGAGTGTGAGAGTGAATGGTGTGTGTCCTGACGGTGACCTGTCCAGGGTGTTCTTGCTTCTCATTCAACGTCCTCTGGGAGAGACTCCAGTGACCCTGCTTGACCCTCATCAATGATTGTCTGGAGACAGAAGATGGATGACTGAATAGCTAAAATCATCATTTTAATATAAACACACATAGTAATAGTTTAACAAAGCAACACATTGCAAAACAAAATCCCCATGTCTGATAGCAAATACGCAAAGGCCTCAAAGGTACACCTGCATTGTGAAAAGGATGCCTGATCTTCCAGTAAAAAATAACAAATATAAACACCGTGATAGCACGGACGCTGATGTACCGAGGAGGAACATCAGTCCTCCCTTTTATGATGCAGGGACATATTTAACCATGGTGAGACCCTTCAGCAGACACCACCATCATCATAAAGACCTGCATGATGGACTGTCAACATTGACTACTTTCGCCTGGTGTGGCTGTAAAGGCGGCCATCAGAGTGCTGTAAAGAGATGAAACAGCTGCCTGGCTGTGGAGGGGGACCCGCTTCACGTCGCTTAATTAGCCACGCAGCTCGGTGCAGGTCTGGGTAATCACCATCTTAAATCACCCTAATCACAGAGAGGATGAGGACGCGCTCCGTTAATGTGATTGTCAGTTGATGCTGATGGGCGTCATTCTTAAACTGGTGATGGTGGAGATGACCGGAAACATCAATGGCTTTATTGTCTGAAAGAGAGCTGCGTGCGTGTGTGTGTGTGTGTGTGTGTGTGTGTGTGCGCGGGGCCATCCTTGTATTAGATTGGGATCGGCTCTGGGGCCAGTTAGAGGAAGGAGGTGGAGAGAAACCGAACATGGGTGAGCAGAAAGGTTGATGGTATAAAATCCAGAGAAGCGCAAGCATCGCGTCAGCTGGTTCACCGTCGAGCAGCTTCAAGAGGACCCTTGGAGAGCCGCAGACGCCAGGCAAGAGCAGGAAAAGCAGCTTGAAGCCCCAGAGTTACAGCTCCGCTCAGACCGTCAGGCCTCCAGCATGAACGTTCTGGTGGTTTTGCCTCTGCTGCTGTTGGCAGTGGTGCAGGTGGAGCAGGTGAGGGCGGAGGCCAAGGCAGTCAAGCTCTGCGGCCGGGAGTTCCTGCGGGCCGTGGTGTACACCTGCGGCGGCTCCCGCTGGAGGAGGTTCCTCAGCGAGACGGACATGGACGCTGATGGTGAGACAATGTTTGCTGAAAGTTTTTTATTTTAATTTTCCTTGCGTCTTTTGTACAAGTTTTATTTTCCGACAGTGCGTTTTGAAATTGAATTATTGGGTTTGGATTCAAGCTCTGGCACGTTTGTTCTATTTTCTGCCAGACTTAATATATATGGAACCTTATGTGGAACTTAAGCATCTGTTAGACTCACTGACTTTTGCTTCTAAATGAATCCTTATTGATGCCAACAATGTGTGCTTTCTTTAGTTCAGGAGCATGTGCGTTATGGTGCTGTGTGGACGGTTTTACCGTCCTCTGAGTGTCTGCAGAGCAGTGGGTGTGCAGCCCTCCTTTACCTCATTAGTCTGAAGAAACTCACAAATCATGATTAAGCATGGCGGAGCCTCGTTCCACTGGCAGCTTCTCTCTTTATTACCCTCTGTCAAACACAAGCAAACCCAGTTAGCCACCGGTCCTGCTGGTTACTGTACGTAAAGTGACACTATAGAAGACAAATGGCTGACCTGTCCCTTTATTTCCGTGGCTCTCAACCACACTAGACGGTCCTACTTGGAAATCCTGTCAGGGGAATAATGATGCCGTATTTATTTTGTTTATTGGCCTAAAAGCTGAGGGAGAACTGGATCATCATGTGTTTTATCATGCCAGCAGGAGAGCAGAACAGTTTGGAGAGCCTGAGCAGCAGCAGCAGCAGCAGCAGCAGCAGCAGCCTGAGCCCCCACCTGACCAGACGGGACTTCAACAACATAGTGACCAACATGTGCTGCCAGGTGGGCTGCAGGAAAAGCGACCTCACCTTCCTCTGCTGAGGCCAGCGCCGATTTTCCTCGAGAGACTCTTTTCTCTTCCGTTTCATCTCCATAGAAACCAATCTGAATGTGCTGCCTGCGAGGGGCTCACACACACGACCGCTGTTTTCCCAAATCCTCTTTGATATTTTGGTGACGTTTCACTTTGTAGATGTAAATGTTTTTTCTGTGGGCCTTTGTGGAGATGTTTCTGAGCCTGAGCTGCAACCATAAACAATATTACACCACATTAACGTTGATAAAACTGGGAAACAACTCAAACTATCCCTGCATTCACTCAGGACTGTGTCATAACACAACATGGGCTTCATATCTTGGATCTTTGTCTTAAATTTCAGCTGTATTCTATGTGTTTATGGTCAAATAAATGTTCTGGCACTGGGCTTACATTCACTGGGGAGTGAGAGGTTTTCTTTAAACGCAGGCACCTGCAGCATGTGTGGAAATTAACAAATCATGGAGAAGCTTTTCTTCTCTTTTCTGTGAATGAATGAAAACATTTAACACAATGTTGGAACTTTAAATTTGTGTCAGAATCATCAGGATAAAAGGATCTCCCTCTGGTATATCCACCTCCAGAGCAGTGTCTCCAAACAGCCACTAGCATTCATGCTAATGCTGTTCCGAATATATTTAGCTTATTTTCAGGACAAAATACACAAAAGAAACCGTGGCAGATATCCAGTTATGACTTTTATTGGTTTTTGAAAGAAGCAAACTAAGTTTTAATCTCAGCGCTTTCATGTACTGTACAAACAGCTTGCACATGTTTGAGGTGAAAGAACCAAAAAGAAACCCTCTGTGCATACAGCACACAGAAACACACAGCTGGCCCCCCCTCAGCAGTAACACTGACACCCGAAAGCACAACACGTGGGTTCAGCCACCTTCTTACAGCCTTACAGAGTCTAAGATTTGGAACGTAACACGGAAGCTGCCGATACAGGTACCGAAGATGTAATCAATCAGAGATCGATCGGATGTGATCGGTCAGGTGGTGTCCTTGGTGATAATGCTGTCGTGAGGGTCGAGTTGACAGATTCAAGGGTCAGAAGGTCACCACTTCCTGGCAGCCTTGCCGGTCCAGATTAGAAGAACAGGCATGACTGAGGAACATCATCCGATGGATCAACAGAACACTCATCACCTTACAGGCAAAGAAATGAGGCCAAATCATTTGATTTGGCCTTTTTCTGATTTTAATGATCACTTCATTTCCAATCAAAACACCCTGACAGTAACTGATGTCTTGACATGACTGCTGTTTGATTTATATTTTCACCCAAGGGGTTTCTATGGTGACCAAAACTGGATGCTGACACACAGTAGAGCTCTTCAGCCAGCCTTTTTTCCCCACCTTCAAGAAAGTCAACATTTATCAGCACAGTGGGTACTTTTGTAACACATTGAACTTTTTTTTTTTTAATTTTCTGTTTAAAAAATATGCAGCTTATTCTCCTTAACAGGAGACTGGCTGTCTGGGGTATACGCACACATGAAATATAAAAGAAAAATGAAAGCATTTTGGTCAACTTAACCTCGCTCCACTACCTCATTCGACTCAGGTCATCTCACAGAGACAATTACAAATATGCAAAATAAAGCCATGGATTCAAGCTCTGGCTGGATGGTCAGTGGTGCATTCAGGGGTTCAGAGCTCAGGCTCCAACGAGTTGAAGCGACACAGGACGGAAAAGTGGGTAGAGTGGAAAATTCAGCATTAAAAAGGTGCGTTTCTCTTTCAGCTCCACGAGGTTTGACTAAAGGGAAATAAAATCTGGTCCCACTTCTTAAATCCTGATCCTCTTGCGGTATAAGTTAACAAACCTCTCCACTACTTTGTTACCGTCTTCCTATTTTACTAAAATGAAAAATTAAGAATTTGGGAAATAGGTAGACTTTTGTTTAACTGAGTTCTCTCATTATTAGGTCTGTTCACCGGTACAACGGAGCCCAGAGACAGCTCTCTTGTAAATTCTTGGAAACTATTAAAGGGGTTCACCTGGTTTCACCCAGAATAACCAAAGAGCAAGAGTCTTTGATTCGACAAGGTCAACAAGCCTCTGGGCCGTTCCCACATGGTTAGAACAAACTGAACATGTCTAGCAGGAGGTCAAACGAATATTCACCAGAGGAAAATGTGGTCTTACTATACAATGCTATCAAAACTGTGATGATTAGAATTCCATCTGCACCAATATCTTGAATGTCTTCGTTCAGTTTCTGGCCCCGTAGCCAAGCTAACTGTCTCTGGCCTCACAATCGGGCTCACAAACTGTTTCGATCATTTAAAATGTTGAAGTGACCAAAAAAAAAAGCTGATTTCCCAAAGTTTGAAGTGTGGACCTTGTCCATGGCATCACTAACTCTACATTAACACTGCTTTCACAAAGCATAACACAGTATCCAGGAAGATATTTATCTTTTTCTTTTAAATTAAAGCCCCAACCCACACCCATATATAGCTGAAATCTTCTCTTGCACTTGAGTTAAAAAATTATATCTCAAATAAATTCAAAAATTATAGCTTATACTGTACACAGATTACTCAACTACACAGATAACAAAAATGAGAGAAATTCCAATATTTATATCTTTAAGGGTCATACCGTTCAAACTATGTATACAGAATCACATTTTATACAACAAATCATGGTTATCAATAAATAAAACTAGAATCCTGTCATGTATTCTGAAGTCTAGCGCTGTTGCCCAGGCAACAACAGAAAGGCTATATGACAATACAAGGAAAACACCGAAAGTCCTTGAACATATACAGTATATTAGTGATTTCAAATGACACTTTGTACAATAATTTTGTTCCGACGGAAAAATTCCTATTTTGAGACCAACACATTGCAGCTGCCGACCAGGCTTCCTGTCTGAAAGTTGCAGAGAAAGAAAATTACAGTGTGATTGACTGATCAGTGCACTTAATTCTAATATTACTTAAAAAATGTCACCCTGTAGTACCAGTCGGTGATGACATGAAAACTGTGTCTCCACCCATCATCTGGAAGCTGTGTCAAAACCTTTGCTACTGTATTAAAAATAAAAGAAACACTTCTGATGATTCAGTTGCTGTGAGTTTCCTGCATCTGACTTAATAGTTTTTAAATATCCTGATGATGTTTGATATCTTGAAATCTCTCTAAGCTTTTCTTTCCATTTTTTTTTTTGGTCAGGCAGCTGCTGTAAAATAATAATGATAATAAAAAAGACCAGCGCACGTTGAACAGAAGAGAGCGGACACCCATGGGTCAGCAATATGGATGTCATGAAAGTAACAGAAATACAGGAATTCGATGACCTATTACAGTTCCACGAATCTATATGGATACAATACTGCTGGGTAGGCTGCAGACCTGTTGAGAGGAGATGAGTGGAAAGTCTGTCTGGTGTCAGCTTGTCCTCTGGCTGAACCTCAGACCGCTGTGGTCGTTCAACCGTGCTGCTCCCAGGATCACGCTTCAGTTGTCTGCCAGGTATTTACCTGAAACATGAACAACATGACGTTTTTTGGTGGCTTGAAATTTTGCCATAAATGGTTGAATTACCTAAGCGCAATGTTGCTAAACTGACCTGCAGCAAACCTCTTCTTGATGAGAGAGAAGCGGTATCCAGGCCCGGCCAGCTCAATATCACAGCCTGAAAGTGTGCTGCCCTCACTGGTGAACTGCACCGCCAGTGGAGCCGGCTTACTGGGGCCTTCGGTGAGCTGGAATCGTGCTAACAATGACCCTACACCTGAGAAAAGAAAGACATTTTTAAGCTAGACAAAAGGAGTGATTTCAAGGTGAAGGAATCAGACTCTGAAACAGAAGTTGGTTGAAAGCAAAAAGGCAGACTGGTTGTGATGATGATAAAATGAAAAAAGCAGCAAATGGGATTTATTTGAAAAGTAAACTGATTATCTGAATGTTTTTCTTCAATAAAGATAACAGACGAGACACAACGTAATAAAAAAGTCTGTAATGTTCAAAAGAAGCACAACTGAATGTGTCTGAGCTGCATAAAAGGAAATAAAAACTAAATAACGGAGTTTCTCTGCCTCCCAGACTCAGTGCAGCCGGAGGCTTTGTGCTTCCAGCCAAGGTGCGTCAGATGTACTAATCAAACTATGATGAATTTGCTGAAAATAGAAAGTCTGGCTCTATAAACACAGGCTTACGAGTCAGACGTCAGAGATGCGTGTGCTGACGCTACTGTAGAACCACTAATAAACACAAGGGGGCGGTGTTTACTTTACGTTTTCTTTAGGCCTTGTCGAGGTTTTTCATCACACTTTTTAAGAACATATCTTTTTTTTAAAAATCATCAATAAAACGAAAGCCTAATCTAAAGACATACCACCGTTTTCCGATTTCTGTGAGATGTCGGGAATCTTCCAAAGGATTCGTTTCTGCTCTGTGTTCCTGTACGAACCAAGACACAGAAAAACACATTCATTAAGCAGATCGTAGGACCAAAAACCTGTAGATAGTAATAACAAATTACTTGCAACAGATGTTACATAAAAACTGTACCATGCTGCAGGAGGTAAGATAGCCTGAAGCTTTGTAACCCCTCCGTCGACTGGAACGAGGAACTGAACATTGTTGAGGGCCATTGGTGTCGCCATGGCTCCTCCATTATACTTGTAGTCTATCCTCAGATCAGTGCTGGTGGGTTCACATCTCCAGCTCACTGCCAGGTTCAGAGGAACTGACTGAGGCCCGTCACATGACACCTGCCCACGGTTCAAGAACACACAACTTAGAGCAACAATACCAGCGCGTTTCATCCAAGTGGTCAGAAACCACGCTGACCTGATACTTGAGCATGTCCACGTTGTAGTACGTTGCTTGTGGTTTCTGCTCTGCCACCTTCTTCAAATGGGTTATCAGGTTCGGCATGTTCACCCAGAAGTCCTTGGCGTCATCTTTTGCTTTTGTGGTGGTGTCACTGGTTGGAAAAGTTGAGAAAGATATCGTGTGAATACCTGAACAAGAACAACACAATGTTTCTAGCAGTTAAGGATGTGAATATGCACAACAGTCAACAGTTTACATATCAGGAACATCATTTTTGGATTCGTGGACTAGATTAGAAGCTCTTCTTCTTAAAAACTGAACTATGATGATATCATGATGATTCAACAAGCAGTTTAGATGTTTGTCATGACCTTAGTCAGAATTAGTCATCCTCACAGGTCATCACTAACAAACCAGTATGTTCGATGCGTTCATTTTAAATGTCGGTGAACGACAGATCTAACCTGAACTGGTACATTTATGCTCCCATTTATTGTGTAGTAAAACTTTTGTTAAAGCAAAAAGCTATGATATGATATAAACTGGAATGAATTAGAGGGTATTAATATTGAGGCTGGACATCACAGGTGACCCATTTTGACTATATAAGTCATGCTCTTTTAGGTGATAAATACTTATACCATATTACAAAGCATAGATCTGAATTGAATTCTAATTAATAACAATAAAATAAATGAATGTATGGTAAAAATTCAGTGTCAGTGAAAACCTTTGATATTTATCTCTTTGTTCAGACGGTTAGGCGATGATGTGAATTTACCAGCAGAGGAGCTGAGGGTTAGGCAACACATGCTCCAGTCGGCTGTAGTTTGTTATACTGAAGGTTAGCACAGCGGGGGACGGGTTATTGGCAAAGTGCCGGGTGATTCCTGCCGGAAACGACAGAACCATCTCACCTATGATCTTCACAACGCACCTGAGATGAAAAAAAAACAACATTGTAACAAAACAAGCATCCTGTATGTCTCATGTAGCTTTGCAAGCTGATTGATACCAGAAACAGATGGCTAACTTTTTTATTAGGAGCAGTAACAGTGGCAAAGTAAGTGTGAACCCACTGTCTATCTTAAAATACATGAAATTGTTCTAAATGATAACAGGAGTTACACCTACTTGCTTGGATCTGCTCCTTTAAAGAAGGCATTGACCGTCTCTGTGAAAGCAGCGGCTACAGGCAGCGTGTCCTGAGCCCCCATGGTGAGAGGACTGGGCCCTCTGGAGCAGCCTGACAGGAACACAAAAGCATACAGACACACAGGTACAAAGGAAAATAGGTGTAAAGCACACAGAGGAAGTGGGTTGTTTGGAGAGAACAAACAGAAAATATAGAGTTTCCAATCCCCAAAACTCTACTCGTCCTAACAACACCATGTGGATGAAAGGAGCAATGAGACACGCTGTGTAAACTACCGTGATGAAATAAACATGACAACAAATATAATGTTAATATCACTGCATGAAAATGGCCGTTCATTTCTCTCTGCTCACTGACTGCGTAATGAACCACAGCTACCTAGAATAGCTCTCTTAAATGCAGGAACAGTACGTTATAAACTGACATGTGCCATGAAACAGAAAGCCAAATGAAGCATTTGGCATAGAGAAGAGTGCATGCTCATTTCCAACATGCTGCTGAAGCTCAGTTTGTCTGACAAGGACAAAGATCAACAAATTAGTGTACAGGAATGTGATTCTTTAGGGCTTTGATAGAAAATTATAATGAACAATTAAGAGGAAGGCTGTAGAAGAAAACCAGGCTGCAGAGTTGAGCTGTTTAGTGGGTGGGCTGCTAGGAGTAAGCATGGGTGGAGGGATGGAGGGGTCTGTGAGGGAGGAATGGAAAGGAGAGGGCAGGGCCAGGCAAGAGAGGGGGGAGCTTGCACAAACGAGCTTCAGAAGAGTGTGCGCACACACTAGCCTGTGCAGAGATAACTTACCTTCAAAGGTTAAATAAAACTTCCCTCTGTCAAACCATACAAGGGATGGCTGGTCATTCTCTGTGTGGGGTGAGGGGGTGCAGGGAGACGGGTCAGGAGAGAGGCACAAGGAGGAGGAGGAGGAGGAAGAGGGATGACGGAGAGGGAAGTGGGTGAGAAGGGGAAGGAGAGAAGGACAGTAGTGTGAGTCTCACATGGCAGGTCTATCAACAAAGGACAATCTAAGACAGATGGGGTCACATGGGTGTGATGGGCCCGTTTGTGGGGGTGCGCGCATGCGTGAGGACAGATGAGGGACTGCTGTGTGCAGTGATAGACATTAACCTCATATATCTACTAAACTACACAAAACCACGCGATATCTGATTTTTTCCTCTGACTGAGGCTTGTATCTTTCAATTTAGAAAGCTCCCTTGAGTAAGGTGAGCCTGCAGGGGGCAGCCTTGAGGCTGAGCAGAGCAGGTGACTATACTGCAGATTCAGTGTCCCAATTAATGCTCTATGTTTGTCACTTCTGGTGACGACGCAAACAGTTTGAGTGGAGGTATGATCCAGAAACTATTTAAAGATCCAGGAGGAATCACATTTCTGTAATTTCCATAACAGCCAGTTTTTTTGTTTGGTGATAGTTCTTGTGCACACTGGCTTGATTTGTCTTTCATGCTTATATTTACTGAACTGGAGTGTTCTTGTGGTCTAAAACCTGCATCTTTACGGTCCTGGTTAAATATTTGCATACAGCAATCATTGTGTAATTGTGAGCACATGCTGGTGATGCCACAAACCAACCTTCAATGTTGTATTAATCACTCATTGGTATTTACTTAACCGAGTCAGTTACTTTAATCCTGCTGTGAGAGGCAAATGATTCAGAATAGAATAAACATACAGAAGGGAACATGTAGGTCCCTGGAATTATGCAGAAATGGTTTATGTTCAATGAGAATATGACTTCAATGAACAAACTAGTGAAAAATGTGGGCGACTGGTTCAGTCTGACAAGTATATGTGGCAGAGCAGGATATACTTGTTCCTGTTCAAACAACAGTTGTGAGTGAGGTCCCAGCAGCAAAGGCTGGGTAAGAATGATGGAATGACAAGAGCAGCAGACTCATGAAGAGGACAAAGGGCAGACCTGTGTTCATATGACGAGAGAGGGCTGTGTGTATGTGTGTGACTGTGTGGGTGTGTGTGTGAGTGGCAGGTGCAAAAGGTAAGAGTCAGGGGTCGATTGTGGGAGTAGAGCGAGTTTAAGCCCAAGTAAATAATATCCGTACTGCTGCTCCAAATGCTGTCTGACTTGAATACTAAACAGCTAGTGCTTGTCCAATTCTAATGGCCAGACTTCAAAAGAGTGTGTGAACAGCAGCTTAAACCAGACGGTACGAGTTTGATGTAAGTAAGAGCAAAAACTCGCAGATAAGGAGCTCTTCAGCTCATATGCATGCTTAAGTAAAGGCACTCTGCTAACAGTCACACAGGCACATATCACTTGCACACAATGTCGCCAAGAAAACAGATATCAGGTTGGCAAGACAACCACTTGTGCACAGTCATAAAACAGAGAGAAAGGTCTCATGAGTGGGCAGTTCGGGGGTACACACGGTGCGATTTAACACAAAGCTGTTATGCAACAGGTAGGGATTTAGTGTTAGCAGCGTTTTCATTAACTCTGGCAGATTCCCTCTGTGATTCCATGACAGAGTAAAACTCCCAGAGTGACTGGGTGATGCCATTCACATCCTTTACACGAGTGGAAATGTGTGGATACGATTCACAAACAAATGTGAACAGAAGGGAAATGAACATGTGGTATTTCCCTACATCTACAAGCATTAAACCACCAAAAATGTAGGTATTAGGATATTGTACATCTAAAAATAGTAGTCTAGTCATAGCTGTGACTGATTCTGAGGCCAGAATATGGGTAGCTCAAACCAGTCCAATACCATCCTAATACCTACGCTTTTGACTGATAACGGCAAATCTCAACAATGGTCTTTAATCTTTGAAGTGTACTCTGGGTAGGGACAAAAAAAACTCCTTCCCCAGCCATGACCCAGCTCCTCCTCTCTGGTGTGCTTGTTACTATACCTGCAAATGAATCAATGTTTCTCTCAAAGGTGGGCAGTTTGTCTACATAAGCATCCTCTTCTAATGAGACAAACGACAAAATAAAGAGACAAATGACCAAATAAAAACCATCAACGTAAGACAAAGCAGAGGAGCTCCCCACAGTTTCTGCAATAATTAAGCAATCAGTAGATGACAGCAACATTGGGCACAATGACTTCCACTATCGGCTGATATCATTATTAATCAGACATCAAACATGAAACATCCTACCAATATTTATAGCTCTTATCCACTCACAGTCATTTCGCACCAAATCTAAAGTTAAATCCAGGGCTAGAAACTCTCTCAAATTAAAATCAACACACTGCTTCATATTCTCGCCTCCCACTCAGGCTTGTGAGTGCAAATACACACGTTTGCCTATTTCAGAAGATTTGGTTTGTGTTCAGCTGTAGTATAACTAACTTTAGAGAATTTAGGTGCAAAACATAGCTTTACTTTATAGACTTGTGCTAATCAAATACAGCAGCAGGATTTGACCTGAAGTGTAAATTATTAGGATAAAAATGGAAACATGAAATGAGTAATTGTGTCATTTGTGTCCAAGACACGGCTCACGCCACCTGTTGCAGGAGAACACACCTGACACAGATACGGAGAGTTCTCTCCCGACCGTGGGGGTGGTGGCGGCACTCATGGAGTTGGCGGAGGAAATGGAGGAGGTGCTTTCGGCTCGCGCCAAAGGGGCAACGGGAGGGGGGCTGGCAGAGTGGACAGGTGGGCTGAATGGACGATTCTAAAAGTCAAACAGAAGAAAGACAGGTTAAACCTAAAAAAAAAACTCGGTAAGAAGCTCGATTTTCTTCATCCTTTTGCACAGTCCTGCCTTATGTTTTCACTATTCATCCACTGTGTTCAAGTTTAGCTCCGAGTCTCAGAAATGTAACGGAAACATACAACTTGTCAGTTTAGGGTTTCTTAGCTACAGCTGAACAATGAGTGAACTAAAGACAGCACCAAGGGTCTCAAATATATCCGATGTTCGGACTGCGGCAGTCACAGCGCTTACCTCTCCCACTGAGGGCTTTCCTGGAGGAAGTTTGGGCCGTGACGGGGGTCGAGGTGGAGGTGGTGGTGGAGTCGGACTGACTGAGGATGGAGTGGCTGGACGCACTGGGGAAGAAGATCCTGAAAGAAACATTTATTTAGCCGATGACGATACAGAGAAATGGGTAGGAGACAAAACCCCGAAACAGGGGAAAGAGTCTGGGAAACTTGAACTGAGATTTTCAGATTCACAGCTAACTCACCACTGCTCCTGCCATCAGCTCCTGGGGTTGGGGAGGACACCGTGGCCCGGTATGTGGGGGGAGGAGGAGGGGGGTGTGCACTCCGGCTGCTCTGCTTTGAGTCGCTAGGCGAGGTGACATTTTCGCCCCCGCCATCTTTGGGTGGGTTGGGTTCGGTGACCTTGGACTGTCCCTCCTGAGACACGGGAGGTGGTGGGAGAGGGTCTGTCCCGGGTCCATTAGCAGGAGGAGTCAATGCTGGAGGGGTTCTGGCTTTGGGAGCAGGCGGTGCTGGGGCGGTGGTGGGTGATTCGATAGAAGGGGGAGAGGAAGTAGGAGGCGTTACGGACTCCTTGGGCGGTGTGGAGGCCGGAGGTGTGCTGAGTGTGGGAGGATTTTGGTCTTCAGGTGTATGAGGCCCTGTAGGCACAGGAGGTGCAGCTGGCTCCTCTGAAGGAGGTGGGGAGGATGGAAGAGGTGGCAGAGCTTCCTCCTTTGGGGGAGGGGATGTAGGGAGAGGAGGGCCAGGCTGTTCTGCAGAAAGTGGAGATGTAGGTAAAGGTGGGGCAGGAGACTCCGGTGGAGGCGGAGATGTGGGCAGCGGTGGCAGTGCTGCTGACTCTTGTGTTTGCAGCCGGTCAGCAGATTCTTCGCTGAAGCAGACCCATGCGTCATCTCTGTCCTCGCCAGCAGGGGGCGCTTCTTCTGGTCCAAAAATATTATCCAAGTCAGCAATTGAGGGCTTCCTGTTGGAACCTTCTGCTTCTGCTGATGCTTCTGAAATACAGACGACCAATGAACAGAGCAAAGGTAAAACACAACAGACAGGTAGAGAATGCAGCAGATATTTCTATAAGTTAAGGTCACTTTTTTCCATCTTAACCGCTTTTCCCTTTTGGAGGAAACACATATGGGCGAAGGTAGTGCACACCCATGGATGGGTTGCCAGTTCATTGCAAGGCGCTATGTATGCATTTGTGGGTTTGGGACCTGGCTCAAGGGTACCTCGGCAGTGCTCAGGGGCTTAAACCAAGAACCCTCTACTTCTTAGTCCAGTCCCCCAACAGACTGAGCTAGCACCGCCACGTTTGTTCTTGACTTAATTACAATTGATTATTGTTAAAAAGCTCTTAATGTGGGAGCATGCACTAAAATTAAATTCCACAATATTTTTGTCAATAACCATGTATGCCTATAATCCAATCCAGCCCAACTTTATTTCTAAAGCGCTATTGAAATGGCCTTAGCATATATATAATAAAACAAATGACTAACACTGAAAAAGAATTCATACCGGCATCATTTGTGGAGGAAGGACCAGTCGTCGGGACATTCTTGGGTGGAAGTGGAGGCGGAGCTAAAGAATAAATAAAAAACATTGTGAATTACCCTGGTGAAAAATGATAGCAATGATAGCAATGATTGTTTCTGGGCTTCATTCCACCAACCATGCAAAAACAAACAGGCAGTGAGGGCACTGATGCAATATGGCACCAACGGAACCCTTTAATGGAGTAAAACACCACCACAACAAAAACACTCACTGGTGAAATGGATGATGAAATGAAAGAAGTTAAAAATTAATATCGTTCCCCTGTTGCCACATACAGTGAACGTTGCGTGTCTGCTAGTCGGTGAGGGGGTTTGGGCATCATGAAGTGGATGTCATGACGATTTACAGGAAAGCGTAAACTTACTTCCTGTTGGGAAGGGTCTTGTCAGAGAGGAGTCGGGCTCTGACAGGGAAGTTGCCCAAGCATCAGACTCAGACAGAACCACTAAGTTCAGGACAGAGAATTCACTGGGCATAAATAATGTGGCAGAGGCGAAACATCACAGGTTGCTCTATCAATAGACCTTCAATACAGAAAACACCCACACACTCCAAAACCCACTTTATTACTTGCACGGTAACCCCGGTTGTCTCTGAACGTCGCTACCATTTCTTTCCATAACTAAAAGGAAAATGTAGCTGCACATAAAACAACACACATTCAATTCTGCATGGTGAAATATACAGTAAAGTTAGCAACGTCATTCATAGTCTTTCAACTTAAATGTCTAAATGTTGTGTATGAATGGAATTTGCATCCTGCTGATTTCAGCGGGGTTTTTTTTTTGCCAAAGCAGTTGCATAAGAGCTCAGACCACTCCTGCAGCCTGCGCCACTAAATCCTGGTGATAACGGGTGACAGCAGGCTCTGAATATTAACAAGCTGCAGTGTGCACTGGAAACCGATCGCCCACCGACAAGTTCAACTTTGACCTTTGCAATTGCTAATAGTGTGGAACTGACTGGCAAGCCTGCGGGCTAAACAATCCTGTCGGAGAAGCAGAAAAAAAGGGGGCGGAGCAGAAAGACTGGGAGGAAAATCCGCTGTGACAACCCAGGAGAACGTCAACGGCAGCCTCAACCAGATCATAAAAATGTTGTCGCAGATTGTTTTTCATCGCGATTTGAGTTTTAGAACAGAGGGATATTTATTTAAGAGGGGCTACCTTCAATCTTTTGTTCTCCAAAGGCTGTGTCAAGAGGAGGTCCAAATAAGGCTGTTGAGTCTTCACTGACTGGTGTTTGTTGGCTGGTAAAACAGAAACAGAAATGAGTAGCTACAGTTACTGTATAGGAGTGAACGGTGCAGAAAATTTGGCCTGTTATCAGTAAAATGATGCAGTTTGTGTTTCCCAATGAGATGATTACCTGCTGGGGGGCTGCAATGCTGGAGCTGGTGGTGTTGGGGCCACAGGGGGTACAGGAGCGACGACACGCCTCGGCCTGGCAATCTCCTCACCTGGAACGACGTTCAGAACTTTTATACATGGAAATCTCGTGTCAAATACGTTTGCACGTATCATGTGCACTATAATTCACCATCGGTTCAGGTAAAATGTGGTGATACTTACTAGATGTGTTCCTTTTCAACCCCTGCAACATTAAATAAAGAGTAAAATGAAAACATTAGGACATATATTATTATATATTCTAGAGATTATTGTACATTTATGCCCTTTAAAGGGATTATTAGTCTCAAGATGGTTTTATTTGATGAGACAATCATTGTAAAGAGACTATCCCCAAAATCAAAACAATGTATACTGTCACATTCTAAATTTAAACCTTAAGACACAATGGGCTTTGGTTTATAAAGTCAACTATTAGTGAAAATTGGTGAACAGCGGGTGGGGATTCAACGATTGGGTTGTTTTAATAGCTTAGTAGGAAATGACATCACAGGCTGTGGTGGAAGTGTGGTCAATGACAGACAGGAATGCAAAGAAGTATTTGAACATTCTAACTAACGTACGCTGCCCAAACCACAAATTTCTACTGGACACGCTTCCTGCCGGTGAGAGCTTCACCACGGCACCTGAACCGCTGCCATTTTAACCTAAACGTTGGCCAGTCCAGAAGCGGCTTCCATTTGTGGGTAACACATGGACATACATTAAAAATGGAACTTATTATTTCCATTATTATGATTTCAATTCCACTTGTTGCACAGAGGCTAATTTGCAAAATAAGGCATCAGTGTCCAAATACTTCCTTTACTATCTGTATGACTCAACTAAGAAGACATGAGAATGATGAAGGTGGAAAGCGAGAGCGATAAAATAAGTCATTTTTATGTTGGAGATGCAAAGGCCACTAATATTGCTTCTCCAGAGACGATATCGGACACCAGAACACATGCATGTGCCACTTCATCATGAGAGAGACGAGGCCAGGAAAAGCAGAGTGCAAAGAGGAGGAGAAGGATGGAGAAGGAGGTGAGAGAAGTAGCGAGGAGCAGAGGGTGATGGGGAGGGTCTGAAGTCAGACATCAAAGGAACCCATCTGTTAAAAGTGCAAATTTTCTCCCTCTACAGAGACCAAGCGAGGCGCCTTTCATATTGGAAAACAAGTACACAAGTGATTTGGGGAAACCAGTGAAAACTTGTTCACATATTTATTAATATGTTTAAAAATGAATGTAAAAGGGAATCAGCTAAACATCCCAGCTCCACATTGAAATGGACTCCAAAGGCCAGCAGAAGAGCAAGAGAGAGAAGCAGATGGCTTTTTTTTTGTCAACCTGACCCCAGGAAGTCAGAAGAGAAGGACACTTACCGGGCTACGTCTCTGTGACCAGCAAAAAGGAAGAGAGAAGAGATACCTGGTCAGAGAGTGACAAATCAGTAAGGCAACATATTCATACAGTAGGAGAGAAGGAGCTTTCACCTGTCTGGTTCTGGGATGAGCATGATAGCATGTTTTAAAGTGGCAACGAGGTCTTTACTGCTCTCAGATGATGTGAGAAGTTGCTTCTGCCGTCAGGTCATTTAAGCCTCTGACAGCATAGAGGCAACTCGGTTTGTTGCAGTATTTATTGTTGTAAATGGGAGTATTTTAAAAATCCTGAAGGAAAGATACTACTCATCTCTGATAAGCACATACTGAGATGTAGCGCTCAACCCGCCACCTGAGGACGAGGATGAAATATAAAATGATGCATTCAGAGGACATAAAGCACCACGTCAACGCAGCTATGATGATTTCCATCAGCTGTATTTCTGTCTTCTCCATCATTCCTGCCCTCTAACATCAATTCCCAGCCCTTCATTAACTCCTATCTCTTTAAAACATGTCACAAATGCCATGTAATCATTTTGCATTTCCTCTCGCTGCCGCTACGCTCCACTGCTCTCTTTTGAAATCCGCGTATCAGCCCGAGTCACATCCCCATTGCATCAATCCTCTTCCTCACCATTGTACTTGTTCCAGTTGTGCAGTGAGCCATGAGCGAGGTAAGTGTGGGTGGGACATGCTGGTCAAATAAACTAGTCTTAGGATAAACTGGAGCATCGCTCAGCGTGACCCTGCGTGTGCTAACCAATCATTTCTCCTCCTATCACACTACAGGAAAGGAGTGGTTGAGGCTTTTAGGCTGTGTCAAGCACAAACAAAACCACAGAATTACAGCAGATGTGTTCTAATATTTAAACATGAGCTGTAAGATACATCAGTGGCATCAATGGTGCATATGTATGTAATGTGAAGACTTGATTGTAAAATGTGTTTTCATGTCTTGCAAATATCCGGGTAATCTATCAAAGGAAGGGTGCAATATAAGATGTCTCTGCATCTGCTATTATTGATGGACCTGTTACACAAGCTAAGAAGTGAGCTGAAGACCCCCAGGAACCAATTAAAATGAGAGTTAACACATCTTAGTCAGCAGAAACCACAACAGACACCACCACAAATCAACAGCAACACCTGTGCATGAGGACATTTTCCCAGAAACCCTGTCAAGGCCAAAGAGAGAGACTCCACGGTTGGAAAGTAAAACCAACAGGTTCATTTGCTTAGATTCTTAATATTGAAAGTGAATATACATGTTTAGTAGAGTGAAATGGAGAGAATGAATGGATGAAGCTGCATGTTAAAACAAAAACTAGCAATGGCAAAGCTTCTCTACAGAGGTTAGCATCATTAAAAAGGATATAGAAGATAATAATATAATAATGATCCTGGAGTTAAAGTTAAACAGCAGCTTTACTTTCAAAGGCCGTCTAAAAAAAAAAGCATAACCTATTTAATTTCAATCAATTCCGTTGTTGTCCAGAGAACGCACAATAGAAATGAACCACTATTAAATAAATATCTAAAAAACCAAAAAGGTCCAGTTATTAATCTAAAATAAGTCAGTGATATTAATATCTGCACTTAAAGAAGCGCAAAGTAACAAGTTCATCCTCAGGTTCAAATTTTACTGATTTACTGCTCAAATTTGTTCAAGGGAAAAGAAATAGAAAGCCTCCTTTATCGTGGAGCCTTGCAAACATTTGGCCGCTCTTTTTTTCATCCGACATTTCATTACGAGTTCACAGCCAAGTTTAACCGGAGTTGCCAAAGAACAGGGAGGCGTAATTTCTGAGTACGTGGAAAAAGCACAGCTTAAGAAAAACATTCTGCTAATTTGAAGAGATGATGGCTAAACTACCGACAAAACCTTGCAAACCGTTTCCAACACACATAGGAAGCCCTATTATTAGCCATGAAGGGTTAACCAGTCAGCAGCTGGACACATTAAATTATTGAGTCTCGAAGCTCAAATGACCACAACCGATCTCCCGACACAGCCGACGGACACGCAGGTTCATTGTGGCCACTTTCCAATCTGAATTATTCAAAGCAGGCATCCGAGCTAACTAAGGAATGTCGGAATTATGGCGGAAAGGGCCTTTCTGCTAATTAGACCATGGAGAGGAATGTGTGTTTGGATACATAAAGTGAGCTGCTTCAATGACACCAAGAGAGGTACACCCTGCTATTTGGGGGTGGTGCATACAGCATCATCTGGTTACTGCTGTGCTGGAACATGTGAAAATAGTGGGAATATCGACATCCACTCAAAATACTACATGCAACATGTGGACAACACACATAGCAACATCTGTGTGCGTATAAAACACACACACAAACCGGTGCTAAAAGACCCACACGCATAAAACAAGGAAATAGAAGACACAGATGGTTCATAATGAAAGCTGGCAGTGCGAGGGGGAAGTGATGTCGGGGTGACTCACCACAGGAGAAGGAGACAGAGATATGTTGCCGATGGAGGCCTTGAGCTCGTCGACCGTTGGAGCCGTTACGACGCGATCGGCCAGCAGCGGTTTGATCTTGATTTTGAATTTCTTTCTGTGGTCTTCCTCTTCTTCCGACTCATCGGAGGAGAAGAACGGGGACTTCTTGGTGACAGGAAGTGATTAAGCATTAAGGAACCAGAGCTCAGTCCAACATTCAACCCGTTCGCTCTCTGATGCTTCAAACTGCAAGTTGTGATCAATTTTAAGATCTGACGCTGCGAGACACCGAGCTTTCCTGTCGCTTCTACCAGAGGGAAGTTCTGCTGTGAATATAGACTCTGGAGAGAGAACTGCAACATGACTGCAGAACCATCACGACTAATATTGAAACAGAACAAAACTCTTCATTACTTGTGAGAAGTCTCACGTAGGGAATAATTCCAAAAGGAGGACTCCTCTGCAGCTTTGCTGATGGTGCCTGGCGCATCGGTGACTCATCTTTCTGCTTTTTATTTAGAACTGGGCTAGCTGGGTCTTTTCACACACCGGTTGGTGGTTGACACACATTGTCTTCACTGTGACACGGAAATGAATCGGTGCCCCGACGCGTTCACGGTTCCTATTTGCCGTGTGAAAGACTTGGTAACGTTGTAAGGATATCTCCCTCTGGATCATCATCGGGTCTGATGCTGTAGCCCTCGTCGTCCACCTCGGGGGAGTTCTGAAACACACAACATCCAACAATCTTAGTGGCTTCTGGTTATAGGTTCATTATTAAGGTAAATGAATCCGGTTTAAGTAAAGTCAAGCAAGGCTAATCCTTAAAAATAATTATTTAGCCTCTGCAGATACAAGATTGTTTTGTATAGTAATAGTGATCCATGTCCAGGCTTTACTTACATATCTGTCCCAGTCAATTTCTCCATAGAAACCATTTGGAGCCCCATTGCTCTTCTTCTGAGGCTGAAAACAGACGGGCGGTTTGATTAAATTCCCACCAGACAATGATGTACAGCACATTCAATATCCTGCACAACTAAATGGTCTTCTGGGCTTCTGCTACCTTTATAACTGTAATTCCTTATATTTCTACTCCTTATATTTCTAACTATGCGAGCTCGGTATCACATGTTAATCATCACGCCGATTGTTGATCTTGTCAAACAGCGCTGGATTATATTTCAAGAATTCTTGCAGCTCCGAGCACTTGGGGGAATATCAGGATGCCCTTTTTGTTGTGTTTTCTCGGAGCCTCATTGGAGAGCTTGTTAATGAAAAGGTAGCTGAGACAGCAGCTCTGGTGGCTGACTGATGACTGGAGGAAGACAGTAGTCAGCCTCAGCACTAATCTACTCACTATCTATTCTAAAGACTCCTACTATAATCCAAAGAAACTACAGATTAGAGTTCAGTACCTCTTGTGGTTCCTGACAGGTACAAAAAGAAAGACAGGCAGTAAATATAGTGGCTCTGCACATACAGGCTGGATTTCGTCCAGTATTACATGTTTAATTCATTGGCTGATGATCTAATAGATGTTATTTGAGTTACTTACACCCCCATCTCTGTCCGGAGAGCCCCTGTGAGGATTTAAAGAAGAGGAAAGATGTAAGAGCATGACACTGCAAAAGAGAGAGCTTCATTTTGATACAAACTGCACTGCAAGCTAATGAGCTGAAATAGTAAAAGGGACATTCTCAGAATGGAAAAATCACACCCTCAATCCCACACACACTCATTCAGATGCAAATTCCATCATCAGGAGGTTTTAACAGCAACAACTTGCCATCTACTCGGAGCAAGATTCCCACAGCCAGTGGCTCTATTGACGTTCATTTAAATCCTGCTGTTTGCATTCTTCTAGATGATTTCAAATGATTTAGCTTAAAAAGCATGGACATAAGATAACAGATCCAAAGTCGGCTCCGTCTGATCCAGGGAGCTCTCCTACACTCAAATACAGATTATGTGCATTAAAACAATCATGGAACTCACGTGGAGTCATTGTCCTTTTCTTTCTTCCGTATCCCAAATGCCTTCCTGGTACGTTTTTTCAGTCCTGAGGCAGCAAAGAGAGAGGGGTTATCAAGTGTCAACCGCGTCCATCAACAAGGAGGTTCAAGGATTTTATGGAGTATTGAGTGGCTGGAGCTGCGCCGCATTCCAGGCAGACCCAAATATGCATTCATGGTCATAACAAATGGAGTCGAGGCCTCGCAGCGCTCAAGGAATCTTTCAGCGATGCAAAATTCATTAGTGTGAAAATCGATGTGTTGGGACGCTCTGGACAAACAACCGCGCTGGTAAAATGCAAAACATTGATCTATAATACACTGTCAATCACGAGACACGTGTGTGTATAAATACAGCCTCATATAGATGATATATATAATGATATTGTAAACACACAACCTTTTATGCTTCTACTGTGCAAAACTCCAGCAAAAATGTCAAGACAAAAAGTCTGTATAGGAGGGACATTCAATTTCTTACTTCCAATCACCAAAGATAAATGATTCTTACCCCAGATGAAAGCCCAGTTGTCTCCCTCCATTTTGGGTCAGTATTATGACTTACATTCTTCTGTCTGGTTCTGAATTTATCATCTAAAGACCCGTCTCTACAGACAGCACACATGCATACTGATCTAAAGAGCAGCAACATGAGCTCACCCCCCCTCACCACCACCACCACCACACCACACACACACACGCTCGGCCTGTTCTACTCTATATTACATTTCCTGCAACCTTTACTAGTTTACGTGTTGTCATGAGACAACTTGCAGTAGAGAATTACGTCCCACTGACAAAGACAAGGGCTTGTTCTTGCACACAGGAAGACAGGCGCACGTGTTCCATGATTTTAGGAATATGTACAGAGGTATTTAGACAATTCTCAAAAAATTGAGCTTGTTCAATATGGAGATCAGGTTTTAGACAGCATTTAGCACCCTGGAGGCAGGTACAGGCTTGAGTGAGGCCCTGAACATACTGTCATGCTAATGTCCTTTCTGTTTGTATTAGCAGGTCATTCTGGCATATTTGGAACACAATTATTCACCTTTACTCGTCACCAATAGCGGAATTTATTCTGCAGAAAAGAAAGTTTGCTACTTTGTCTTTGAACTTAAGCTCAATATCATATTTTTTGTCATTATTACATAATAAATAGTTAAAAAAACATACTATTATAAAAAACTAGATTTGCAAATATTTTCTGCATTATTTTATCATTTCCTTGATAAAATAAAGCTGAAATTGTTTGCAAATGTAATAGAGAAATGATAAAGTACTGAAAAGCTTTAGTCTAGGTTTAGGGTACAACAAGAGGACTGAATTTTGCTGCTGTGAAAGAATACATGAATCTGCATGGCAGGGATAAATTAATGGAGAAGGAAATAACAGAGCATGTGGTACACCCTGTTTAATGACTTAATAGCTTCCGCTCAGAGGGACTCTAGCACAAGTGCTAACATAATTAGTGGTCCTTTCTCAGGGCACAGTAATGCAATTCTAGAGAAAGCTAAAGGGCACGGAGTCAAACAGGAAGTAGCGCTGCCAAAACCAAAAACAAAATACATGACAAGTGAAGTAAATAATGTATGTCCAACAAGTAGTCTCAATTAAACGCCTGGTTTAAAATCTACACACAGGATAAACTGGGAGGGGAGGCTAACTTGAAAAGGGTGGAACGCAGTAACAACAAGCTCACAACAGGAGAACAGGGTGTTATTACTACAGCTGTATGGTCCACCCCTCAACCTAGAAGAGTCAAGAGGTTTGCACCAAAATCAGGAAAACTTTCCCACCATTATGTGGTTAGAAATGTGCTGGCATGTGGGCTTATTTTAGATGACAGCAGATTTTCCCAAACTCTGTCAGTTTGGGACTAAGTTTACTTCTCTAGGGTTTTCTTTTTTCCTTGGGTTATATGTTTGTTTTTTATTTCTTTTTAGCTCTATGTTGGGATGGACTGAACAGATATCATTTAACAAAAAAAGGAAAATGAAAAATGAACAGGATCCACAGGCACTCCAACAGTGTGTGTGTGTGTGTGTGTGTGTGTGTGTGTGTGTGTGTGTGTGTGTGTGTGTGTGTGTGTGTGTGTGTGTTGGTTTTGCAGCCATCTAAACCTAAGCAGGGTGGAAACCACCATTCCACTGTCTGGGCAGGAGAACCATGCTGTCATGCTCCCTTCAGCTGGTTTTAAAACCTCATGTAGAGCCAGAACTGAAGAATAATTCCTCAAGCATCGGTTCTTGGTTTTTACTAACACATTAAAGGGAAAAACTGATCACAACCTCTTATTCAACATCAACATAAGTAACATTTTATAAAAGCAATATGCATGTTACAGCAGGCACAGGAAAAAGAACGCCACCAAAATGGATCACATGTGCATTTCTTCCTGAGCGTGCACGCAGAATGGCAGGATTGGCAGTGATGGAACAAACCGAAGGCTGGCAGGTACAGACACAAGCTAGCAGATAAAAGCAAGCAGATAAGTAGATAAAAGCATGGCCGTCGCACAGAGAGGCAGGTAGCAGCGCCGCAAACAGCATGTGTGAAATGCTTTGGTAGCAGTGACTCATTCGACCTCCTGGGCCTGAGAGGCAGCATGACGATGAAGACACAGGTGATAAAGCAAAGCTGCTCAACACTTGCAGCTGCACAAACGTTGGCCTTCCAATGCTGAGGCAGAAATTATTATCAGGAGGTGAAACGTGGCCGGGAGAAAGCAGCGCCCATCTTATTCCATTCATGTTTCTGCAGCACTCAGTCTGATCTTAGATGCTGCCGACACTTTTTCATTTTAGTCATGATTCAGGAGAATAAATGAACAGATACATTGATAAATGAAGGCTATGAACAACCTATCATTAGTGGCTGATGTTATCTGTGACACATAAAAGCATCTTATAGGGATAAATGAGTTTTCTAAACCTCTTGGTTCCTACCGGTATTGTACGAATCGTTAATAGGAGAACGTGTAACCCTGCACAGACATGAATTACAGAGGCTCTAAACAGACAAGACGAACCAGACAGCCGTTGGAGTTGACAGAGCAGCGAGCTAGAATCAGGCCTCAGGTAGAGGTTAAACATGACAAGTGGAGAGTAAATATTTTGCCGTTTTGCATTTAGTTGTAGATCAGGTTGGTAATGAGGTTTAGCGGGCTCATAGGCAACCAAAATCCACATTATTACCAAATAATTAGTTATTAAGCAGTTATTAAGTCTTGCAAAGCACTTCTGTGCTACACTGATAATGCCATTTATTTCTGAGACTGGGTTAGAGCGTTACTTTGGCATTCTGACGTTAAATGTTACCTGGCTTTAAAAAAAAGCCTCCACAACAGCACCCACAATGGAGAGCCTGAGTCTGCGTTAGCATCAACAACGAGATGCTGTCAGCTCGCTTCTGTACCTGTGCTAAATTTAGGCCTCCACTGAAATGTCCAGGTGGCTGGAAGACATTAACTGAAACCATTTGCCAAGTAAACAGGCAGAAACTCACAGAAACGTCGAGGGGGTGGATGCTGAATGTCTCTTCTACAGCCACAGAAAAACTAAAAGGTGCAATTTAGCGTCGTTACGCGTCTCAAATGAAAGTGGGTCAGGAGCAGAACGCTGACAGCTGGTGCAAAGGACAGTTTACCACAGGATGTTGTTGACAAATGCAACGCTGCTCTAAATACATCTACGATCCAAAACATCCATTTATAGTTACATATTCAAAATTTAATTGATTGTTGTCTGTCTGTCCGTGTCTGTTTACCCCCCAGTTTCCCTAAAGCATCCACCCAAGGACAGCGTAGAAACCCCAACCCTGCAGGCTTTGAACAGTATTTTCAGCTCTTAGACACACAGAGAATCTGCATCCCTGCAGGATCGTGCATCTGTGGAGAGAGAGGAACAGTTCTGTCTGACTACAGCTGATGCTCAGAGCGCTCATACATGAAAACAGCAGATAAATCACACTTGGCGGTTCATAAATATATGAAAGTTCATCCACGCCGTCACAGATGAAGCTCTTCTTTAAAAATCTGAGAAGCACACCGTTTTGTACGATTGTGTGATATCTTGTGTATCGTGTGCATTGACTGAAGATGTGTAAATGAGGTCACACCAAAAATGAACAGCTCTTCCCAGGTTTGCCCCTTCAAACTAAAGATTCACACTCAATTGTCTTTTTACTCACCAAAACATCTATAAAGTGTATCCTCCTTTGATTGGATTTATAAACTAAACTGTTTTGCCCCAGAACCGTAAAGAGGGTGGGTCCAAATACGGCCCTTCACCCAGTGTTTATAGGCCGGAAGCCTCCATCAGTTATAGAGATGTAATAATACATAGATAACTTTAATGGATGCTGCGACAACTAGCTAGTTTTTCATTCACTCATCAGGATTCACTCAGATGGTTCCCAAGGGTTAATTTAATTCAAAATGCAGATGCTGCCAGCAGCCAATAAAGAGAATGTGATTACTCTGCCAGTGACACACCAATACAGCCCCATCACCAGGGAGACCAACTGGTGTGAGGGGGGAAAAGGAAAGAGGGGGGTGAAGATGGTGAAGCCAGAATCAAAGTTTTCCACTTGAGCAGTAAGTAGTGCTGCGCACGTGCACCGACACGCTCCACAATGGTGCACGTGGTCTTTTACAGATGAGGCGCGACAGAATGTTGATTGGTATCAGTAGCTCAGATGCAGCCTGGTCACATCCTCGTTGCCCCAGAGCTGCACAGGAAATGATTTTGTTTGGAGAAAATAACAACAGTCACAAAACTGAAGGGAGAAAGAAGCACCTGGGATTGTTGGAAAATGGGCCAGGACACTAGACCCATTTTGGGGAACATGGGGGAACATGGAGGAACATTAAGGAACAAGGAGGAACATTAAGGAATATGGAGGAACATGGGGAAACATCAAGGAACTTGGAGGAACATGGAGAAACATGGAGGAACATGGAATAACATTAAGGAACATGGAGGAACATGGGGAAACATCAAGGAACTTGGAGGAACTTGGAGGAACATGGGGGAAATGTGAAAACTGGAATCACATTGAGGGAATGAACCATCAATCCAAATGAGGATCCAGCAGCTTGTGTGATACTGACTCAGTATCGAATGAAAAAATCTATTTGGTGCTACAAATATCAGATAGAACAATCAAATAAAGGCAAGTATACATACAATCACCAAATATACATTCAAAAGACTCTTGAGCAACAGAAAAGTTCAACAGTCTTCGTAGTCCTGCTTATGCTGCTCCTGGTTATTCTTAGTAAATGCACATTCTCTAAAATACTGATATTTTTTGAGCCAATAAAAGGCAAAGTGAGGGAAAATATAAAACATAGCATATAATACAGAATCTGCAGACATGTTTCTTCATAGCTGTCTCACACTGGGACTGCACATGACAGGGACTTTTAAGGTGTGCTTAAGGTTATATAATATACAGCTTTTTTTTTAAAGCTAGCTTGCAATTCTCTCCCCTTCAGTTGTTCTCTGAAGAAATGGCAAAAAAAGAAACCCAACGGTAAAAATCAATCCCACCACAGGCCTAATGTTGGCTAATAAAAACCAATCTGCTGTGATTCATCCCTCAACTGGCAGAATACTGGCGACACTCCAGCGCCAATTGGGGCCCATTTATCTGTAGCAACAAGCTAAATCTGTGCTGGCTGGGAGAACTCAAGAGGCTGCGAGACAACGGAGGAAAACAAACACAACTAGAGCTGAAAACACATAGACAATTTAACAACGTCGGCAGCATTTGACACAATTCAAAGACAAATGCATCTTTAGCTTGTAGAATGTACAGAGCTGTCAGTTGCTGACATGTGTTCTGATTAAGTAAGAGTTTAAGTGGCCAAAAGGATGTTTTTCTATCTGCTCTACTGGGGTCCAAAGTGACCGGGCTCATGAAACCTGTTGAGACGTTGATTTCAGTTGTTTCTTGTACTTTATTGTAGGCTTGCATGTGTGATATACATCCCACACACCCATGCTGAGCCACGTTAAACGCTGCTGCTCTGACACGTGCCGATCGTTTGTCTGTCACGCTACTTCCTCCAAGAATGTGCAGCACCCGTTCCTTTGCCCACATGAGTCTCTCTCTCTCTCTCTATGTCTCTCTCCCAACCTTTTAATCCCGCCTGATCACTGCATCTCTTAACTAAACCAGTATCATTCCAAACGCTGCTAATCTCTTCCTGTAGCCGTGTCTCTGCATCACTGTGCTTGTGCAGCGGCTGCTGATTGAAACTGACATCTGCTTGTGCTGGTCTCACAGCCTTCCTGCAGGGACGTACACCAACCCTTTCACCACGGGTCCAAAAAGCTGCTTGGAAAAAGCACCTTTTGGTACCTTCCAACTTCAAAGCAAAATCTTTAAACTTGAAAAGGAAACAGTAAAAAGCAAATTACAGTCTATCAACATTTTGAGATCCTTTTTTATTTATGATATGTAAACATGGTGGTTAAAATTTCATGTATTTTGAAAATATATTACTGGAGGAGCCAAGAGTCAAAGCCAAGGGACCAGAATGCATTAGGAATCATAGCGTATTAATTTTATAAGGCCAAATGCATCCAATTTCCCTGAGGGTTTCCATGAAGTGGTGTCTATTCACTCCTTTTCCATATTAAAGAATCAATGTATGCCAACACCAATGAAAAGCAAGAAAACTAAAAAATAAGTGCTATGAAATCCAGGATGGACTCGAAGCAAACTTAGAATGCTTTCTTTAAATTACCAATTAAATCTCATGAGCCTTTGGCCTTCGGGAAGATAAAAAAAATCCCAAACAAACAAGGACCTATCTCTAAAAACATTCAAGCATTTCATGATTATATTTCCCCTCCTTCCTCTCTTTATCTCTGGAATTCTCCCTCCCTCTGGGAGTCTGACATCCATTGCTGCTCCTACTTGATCATTTGGACTCATTTTATCTCCATTTTAACACATTTTTGGTTTTCTTTTTTGCCCTGTGGTGGTTTAAGCACTTTCACACCTCCTTCCTCAGCGCCAGCCTGTCCGACACTACAGGTTCTAAGACAATTTAGAGTTACTGGACTCACACTAAATGCTGATTCAAGCCGTGAGCTAAGCTACGAGAGGACTTCTGGATTGTAAAGTTCAGTTGTTGTGGATGGAACTTCACGACAAGGAAAGGGTCATGGACAGGGATTTGACTTAGCACCCAGCAGTCACTGGCTCAGCTCTAGAGATATCAGCTCTAAAGCCCTCAGCTCTAAAGCCCTCAGCTCTAGAGATCTTAGCTCTAAAGCCCTCAGCTCTAGAGCCCTCAGCTCTAGAGCCCTCAGCTCTAGATATCTCAGCTCTAGATATCACAGCTCTAGAGTTCTCAGCTCTAGAGCCCTCAGCTCTAGATATCTCAGCTCTAGATATCTCAGCTCTCGAGACCTCAGCTCTCGAGACCTCGGCTCTCGAGACCTCGGCTCTCGAGACCTCAGCTCTAGACACTTCAGCTCTAGAGACCTCAGCTCTAGAGATCTCAGCTCTAGAGACCTCAGCTCTAGACACCTCAGCTCTAGACACCTCAGCTCTAGATATCTCAGCTCTAGATAGCTCAGCTCTAGAGATGTGCAGGTGGGAGAAAGTTTCAGGCCAGTTGTCACTCCAGAAACCAGAGCTTGGCAGCACTTCTCCACAGTAACAGACACGTGGGAAAATGTGACAAACAAAACTTTTTGTTCTTGATTCTCAGAGGCCCGTTTGGAGGAGATCAGCAGCTGGGACAGAGAACAGCCAGGTTGTTCAGGACCTTAGAATAGGCCGAAGTCGACCCTAGAAGAGCACAAGAGTGTCTCAGGGACAACCACGTGAATGTAATGCATGTTATTACAATCATGACTCTCATTCATTACATGAGGCATCAGCAACAGGAAGAAGAAAACAAGAAGCTCTGTATTAACTCCAAAATGAATGTATTTCATTCATTCAGAGCAATCTAAAGCTGAAAAGGCCTTTCATGCAAAGTTAAATCTGCTGCTCTCAAAAGATGTCCCTCCTACTGAGCTGCAATGCAGGAAATTCCAAAAAGAAACAAAAAAAGGCCAAACATTATTGTTTACATGCTTTTATTTTTCTATAGTTTCAGTCAACCTGCAAATGATGTGTTCAGGCAGACATTTGGGCCGGCATCAATAAGCAGCAACAACCACTGAACTCTACCATTAAAAAGGGTTTTGTCTGCACGGATGGAGCCCGAAAATCATGTGTTGTTGTTGTTGTCCCTCCACCAACACAGCAAACGGCTGCTTAACAAACAAACAACCTTCACATTCGGGCGTCTCCGAATGCAGCACGTGAATCAGCCTCGTGGCTGAAACCATCTGGCAGGAGAACCATCCGGAGAACGGAGCACGTTAACATGCATCATACTTGGATGATTAACGTCGTGTTATTCCGTTTGTTGCTGTGGGATTGTTGCGTGTTAGCTTTAGCATCTTAGTGATTCCATTCAACACAAACTCCAAAAACAGCCACTTCTGCTGGCCCTCAGCATTGGCTTTGTGTCCTCGCTGCCACTTACTCTGCAACATTACAGTCAAGTGTTGGTCCAAAATTCAGCCCTGCGAGCTTTAAATACACGAGAGTCTGATTCCAAACCGGGATTAACAAGACTAGAATTCTGAAGCATGGCAACCAGAGGAAACCGGGCAACGGCGCTGCATTACCGACAACATGTTGACTTTGAGACATTCTGTTCTGGATTCGGTTCTCTTCATTTTACTACAGAAAATATGTTTACTAAGAACGATTCTGTTGGTTCATTACAACGTCAGGGGCTTCCCAATTGGGGGAATCAGTAATCGTCCTTCTTTTTGTTGCTAAATTTGAAATAGAAAGTGCAAAAATGTAACCAGGCAACAGCTGGCACAAATTGATTTTAGTGATTGATCTCAGGCTCATTTTTATTAATAACTTAGTGTGAAACTCTTCCTAACACCTCCTAATTTTAAACTCTAAGGGAATCAGAAATCCCCTGATGCACCAGCACCACAACCACTCGCACCAGTGTTGGGAAAGAAGAAAAATGAATGTCAGAGCTCCCAAACTCCAAAATTACAGATGAAAACAGAAATAAAGAGAATTGCAAGGCTCTGATTTTATATTATTTGGGTAAAATAGTGTTATCATGACTATCTTTAGAATTCAAGGTCAGAGTTTAAAGATTGTAGCACATGAAGGATTTTCTCTGCTTTAATTAGATGGAAGCAGGTTGTGATTCTCTTATAATTGTTGATCTACATCTAACTACTACTAACGACTGTAACTACATAAGCACATCTCAGCTACCCTACGTGACACCATGGGACAACCTTGTTGGCCTTGGCAGGAGTCTTTAAAAAGCAGAGCTGAAAAGGATTATCATCCAATTTTAACACCTGACTGTAATCCTGCCTTCACACAATCTATGCTAATCCTGGGCTAGCCATGCTAATGGGAGGAGAGAAGTGGGCAGGCAGGGTTGTTTTTGGGGGGGTTTCTGGTAACCGTTACTTAACTTGACTCATGACAACTGTGCTGACAGTCCAGGGTCATTACAGGGACTGGGATTGGGAGCCTTAAGTCAAATAATTCTTCACATCTTTACATAGACTTTGAACTGAAACCAAAAAGCATATTGGGGAGAAAAAAGTGACAAGCAGCAGCAGTCTTGTGTGCAACATTGTCATGAAATATATTGCAAAGACTGCTCTAATTTTATACACTAAGTGTAAATAAAGCCGATACACAAGGGAAAAACAAAGCACTCAAATACAGTAATAAACAGCAACAATGTTCTGATTGCCAAGGAACATTTTGGGATTGTCAATGATTTTGCTAGATAATGTGAACCCATCAGTATTAATCAAATTATGACCCATCACGATCTTATCTGTCTTTATTTCCAAATTTGGAATGCTATTGTTGCAGAGTAATGAGCCAATAATTCAGTTAAATGTACCAAAAGAATTACTGGATTAGATTATGATTTTGACACACGCTTTGATTTACTTTACATCATTTCCCACATGGAAGCGGTACATATAATTGCTGAGATCATCATGATGTCATGGTGACAGTAAGAGACCTAAAGTGGTCTGAATTTCTTCCCTTTTCATGTTATGTTTGTCTTAACATGAGCTTTTACCCTTCCGAACGAGATCTAACAACACAAAGAAGGACAGTATTCCTCTAAGCAGCAGACATTTACTCAGTATTTTAGAATAAAAACTTAAAATGACAAATTGGGAAGGTTGGACGCTCCAGAAAGCAAACGGCATGAGCAAAAGTGGCTTTTGAGTATTTTATGCAACGTGAAAGCTTACATAATGCAAGGCTGAGTCAAGGCACATTAGCATACTGGCTTCTATTCAAAGAAATAACCAGTGGTCAATAAATGTGCAGAGCGATGTCTGAACGATACGAAAGAAAATAACAGCCGATACACAGTTACATAAAGAGATGGATAAAAAGGCTTTCATGCAGCAGCTGCAGAGCTGGAGGGACCAATTTTTCTCCATCACTGGCCTTTCCCCCTGATGATGTCAGCAATTAAAGGGACATGTAACTGAAAGAACCATTAATGCTCTGCGTCCTCCTTACGTTACATCCAACAGCAGTGGATCAGATCCACGGAGGGTGCGTACAAATACACATGTACCGTACATACATGCACGCACGCACCACTTCTGACATGTAATCTGCAAGAGCGGCGGGTAAAATGGCAGTGTAGCCTGAACAGACAGTGTCACACTGAGAGGCTACGTCGTTTCGAGTTAACCATACAAAGACAATTTATACAAGTGAGCCAGCTGGGCACATAAGCCCTCCTGCACAATAAATCCAAATAATCCTTTATGGTGGGAAGCAGGAAGGAGGGGCTTAAGATACTTTGACATATGCACACATACCCACCAAAGGGAATAAAAAGGTATGCAGGGTTAAACCAGCCTCACCACAGAGCCTTTAAAAACAGGCTCTACACCAGAATGTATGCTCTGAAAAAGGCAGCATAACATTTGGACCTCCCAAATGCACAAACATGCGCACGCTGGCTAGCAAATAACGGACAAGGGCATGACAGGGGATTTCTCTGATTTACCACAGAGAGCACCAGAAGGGGGGGAAAACAGGAATGTCCTCACCTTCCATCATGGTTGCAGATTTTCATTCCTTTATCTCCACAGGGCCTGAAATGAAAGCGGGAGGCGTGAGGAAGAGCACAGGACAACAAGCCCCCGGTTACCAGAAGGATGCAGCAGAACTGATGCACAGCAAAAGAGCCGTGTGCATGTGGCTAACGCCCTGGCTAACTGCGAGCCTCCAACACCCCAGACGTCGCCTGTCAACTAACCCAGGAGGGAGAGAGACAGAATGACAGAGAGGGAAGGGAGGGGGGGTTGGGGGGGGGGGGGTCCAGACTAGCTGCTGATCAAAGCTAGGGGCTTAAGCCATGTAGGATGCTGCTGCCACTGCTGCGGCTCTAACCTACACATTCAGCTGAGGATGCTGAGAGGTGGGGGCCAGGCTAGCTGGAGGAGCAAAATAAATAAATAAAAGAAGCAGGGTAGAGATGGGAGGGAGGTAGAGGTACTGAGAAGGAGGGAGGGTGGGAGGGAGGCTTGGATGTGTGTTATGGCAGAGGGTGGGGGGGTGGGGGTGGTCGAGGAGGGGCGGAGGCAGTTTGCTTAGGTCAGAGGGGGCCTCAGCCAATCACGGCTCGCCTTTCCAGAGTCACATGGCTTCCAGCTTGAATCTCCTGACAATATGGCCTGAGAGAAGACAACATTAACCTCGCGTGGTCGACAAATAACCGCCACTGAGAACCAGCACTCACTCGCACTCACACACCCAAAAAGGGCCACAGACACGCACAGGTGAAATACGGTTGCACATGTAGGATTAAAACACACACACACACAACGTCTTACCTTAAGTCACTGCAGTGTGCTGAGGCTGCTCAGGTGAATGGCATTTAATTAGTTCCTATTGCTAATTGACAGCTCATCTTAAAGACACACACACAAACACACACGCATGTGCAGCCTCTAATGTCTAAACCAGCACGGCACACAACAGTTGCCCTGCACCATCCAGCAGTCACTATTCCTGTTGTGGCAGTTTGCGTGTCCCTGCCTGATACCCACCCCTCTTTAAAAAAAGGTGTGGTTTCCCTCTGCCTGACTGCTTGCTTTCACTCCCCCTCTCAGAGTTCCCTCCCACCCTCCCCTCTCTTTATGCCTTTCTGTGCCTGCCTTCCTTTGGCCCCCGCCGGCCTCTTTGCTTTCAGACTGCACTGGGACAAGGATCGATCAGCGTGACATCATGCCAACACCGGGCACAGTTGCAACCAATGAGCGGGAAGGTCTGATGACAGAGGGTCAAACCCCCCCTCAAGTGGGCTTGTTCTTCAGTGTGTGCTAATTAATTATCCAAGAGAGGGTTAAGGGGAGGCATGTGAACAGGCCAAAGAGCAGAGAAGACTGACAATTAGGTTTATACAACAACAAATCGCACAGTTAACATGTGTGTGTGAGATATGCAAGTTGCCTCACACAGGATACACATGCAGATTTATTATTTTGGACCATTGGATTGGATCCATTGGATCTCCACTCATATCAGACTTAAGAACTTTTGCCTTTTATTTACTGTCATCTTATTTCCTGAGTTTGTTTTTTGTCAGTCTGACTTTTGCCAGTTTGACTTCTCCCTCTTCTTATTCCCATCTGTCTAATTTCATGGCAGATGCCCCTAAAGAGGGGGTCACTTCTCTTTTGTCTTCTCACTCTAAAGCCTATTTAGTGATACGTACTTCCTTTTTTTGTCTTTCCACCATTTAAACTTTTACAGGATAAAGGTATCAATTTTTCAGAACTTTTAAAAGTCTATTTCTCATCATTTTATCGCCTTTTTCTTTAATCCATATCCATATCAATACTGTGATAAAACCAGTCTTCTCATACGCTATGCTGCCATCTAGCGTTCTAAAGGGATACTTCAACAACATTGTGTAAGTTTAGTAAAGGGAGATTTAATATTTTAATTCATGCAGTATTCACTGCATTGTTGTTAGAACCAAATGTCATTAAAGGTAGTCTGTAGATGATTAGAAACAGTACAATTTCTAATTTTTTCCTAAAGAAAAATAGGAATCATCTGAAGTGTTTTAGCTACAGTACAAACAGGTGTGCATCCTCTCACTCATTTACAGGCTATATTACGGGCAACTCGCATTATGTTTCTCTGTCTTGTTTACCCCCCCCCCCCCCACACACACACACACACTTTTTTGTAATCCTCTCATCCAACCTTTTTTCCCCATCCTGCATTTCACCTCTAGAGGGCAGCATTTCTCTAGTCTGTTAATTTTCCCGACACATTCAAGACATTTGCAGCTCCAAACTCAAGCGGGTCACCGTAACCCAACGTGTGTTGTAGTGTTGATCAAAAGTGGTAATTAACTTGTATTGCTAATTAGGAGGCGGTGGGAACAGCTGGACTGAAAAACTCACATAAGCATGAGCTGTGTGGAAATGTCATTAAGAGCTACACATTATTGGCCTGGGAGTTAAATTTGCCTTTAAGATGCCTCTTGATTAACATGAGGTAGGACTTCCCTGAGCACATTGCAACCGTCACGTATCATTTCCAAGGGCTGTTGGCTACTTCCTGCACACTGCCGGCGCAGCATCCCCACACACCTCCACCCTGCGCCATCGTCCACCACTAAGTGCGCCTTGATGAGGGATAATAATTAGGCCGCAGCCATTAAATGTACACAGACAAACAGCCGCCCACTATCTAAGTAGGAGGGAGTGTAGTCTAACCAAAACATCTCACTCTGCACTGGACACTGGGGGAGGCATGCCTGGCGATAAGGTGTGGCGCTGGCAGCGCGCCATGTCCAGGGCCTACGTGCCATCCAGCCACTCGCGCTGCTTTCTGTGTTATAGTCAGACAAACATCATTTTTGAGCAATTACTTCAAAAGCTACCCAGCCCGGAGGGTTGAACACGGACAGACACGAAAGGCAAACACAGTCCATATAATTAGCAACCATTTTCTTTTTATTTATTTATACAATTTTGAAATCCTTTTTGGTTTCCTGAGGCATTTTTCTATCAATAGAATATAGAATGAGCTCATATAGAATGACACTATTCTATCTACACTAACATTAAGTGGATGGCTGAATTTCCCTCAGCCCTTATTTCTATAGCTTCTTTCTAATAACAGACAGTGAGCCTGAACTTTTCTATGACCCCCAAAACCCATTTAAAGTCCACCCTCCTGCCTAGACCCCCCCCCCCTATTTTCATAAAAAAAAGGGCTGGAAAAGATGAGCTCATCCATCTGATACTGGGCCAGTGTGGTCTGTAGTCTCCCTAATGGTCCCCATGATGTCAACACCACTCCAACAAGTCCCTCTTACTCTCACCAATTACCATTTGCACACAGGGCCCAAGTCTAAACAAACAGAGGACAACTTGCTATACAATCAACTTACATCTATAAACACTGTTGAAGTTTAAATCAGGCCACTCCCGAGAGTGCCGGCTCGGCTGGAGCAGTCAGGCTGAGATGACAGAATGGAACCAGATGAACTGACTGCAGGGAGTTGCAACAGCCCATTTTAACACAGCATAAATAGCACAGCGACGAGAACCTCGGCTCAAGTTTAATTTTACTTTCACTTTACTTAACTTGATTATGTTTAACTTTCAAATGACCTCCACGAGCATAAACGGTGTCTTTCATCACCCTTCTGCCAGAAGGTAACCAGGTTGAATCTCTAATCAAAGTAGTAACCATGAGATTTTTAAAATAGTATAAACGAACATAAACAAGACTGAATTCAACTTCTTGGTTTTTTTCTGCATTATTTACTCATTAGTTGTTTATTGGCTGTGGGAATAGTGTGCACGTTCCTTGCCAAGTGTCTGGACTGGAAGCCAATGATGGAACCCGGATCAAAAAAGCAGGTGCAGGCTAATGTGAACGGTCACGTGCGAGGGCACGCTGAGTTTAATGTACAAATTTAAATGCCACTAGAGCTTGCTTGGTTGTAAATAATTGCAAATTGATGTTGCGAAAAGTCTGATTTGTTGATTCAACTCTGCTCAAGGCATCAACACTAAACCTCTAACAAGCAGACAATTAGTTTCCGATGCAAAGTTAATTACTTTTTATTTTGGGCTCATGTTGTGATAAAGTGAGTTTGGCTAATCACTTGAGGGGAATCGAATATAGGAGAAAAACTATTTTTCAGCTTTTACACAATAAAGGCAGACAAAAGGCATCATGTGCTATTATCATGTCTTCATTCCAAATGCTTTTATAGTCCAACGGAACGGTCAGGAGATGATGACATCACAGCACGCCAGAATGTTTCACATTAATCTCTCCTTTTCTTAAAGACAGATAATACTTACAGGTAGTTGGAGGAGAGTTTAGATCCTTTACTTCGTACATTACTGCGTACATTATTGATTTAGAAATACATATTTCTGCCATTCTTGCCCCCTGTATCCTAGTTAACAATTGAACAGTACAACTGTTTTTGCAGCATGTATTATACTTTAGCTCATTTTAAAATCAAATTGACACATACGTGTGCTCATATTACATTTTTGGGATTATTTTTGTTGACATGTAACCTCCCCTGACCCTTCATGCTAGCTCTTCCTCCAATTTCTTCAGTGTAAACTAAATGTGCTTATGGATTGCGATGCCACACTCAATTTAGCACGCGTTAGCCAAAAAGGATCGACAGTAAAAGCGTGAACAGCATTATCATTCTTCTCTCTTTACTCACATAAATAGATTGTTTTATTAATTGTTTTATAGATTTGTTGTCACGTGTACCTGGAAATGGTGTTTGCATTCAATGAGTCTGATTACCGTCTCCCCAAACTCTCTGCTAGGAACAAATCAAATCAGCCTATGGCAGTAATTACCTCCAGCAAACATTTTGACATCAGGCCCAATAGTGTTACATAACAAAAGCATTTCCTTTGTTCACCTGCAGTTTGTATTTCCAAATGGGTCCGGGAGAGAAAACCACCATGCAAACTAACCAATAATGCATTTTCTAACTCTAACTATTTAAAACAAACGGCTACAATTGTAGAATTATTTTATAACTTTCTGCACCACGTGATTGATAGGCAGCATTCCTGTCCAAGCTAGTCAATTTATAACATTTTTATGAATATGAAGAAAACCAATAATGTGTCAACGTGACTTCGTTGTTGTAGCGGCGGTCTTTAAGGGCGTTAACAACCTGCATGCGTACATGTGTGACTGTCTGTCTGGCTGTGTGAGATACAGCCTGCATGTAAGTGGAGATTATACCGCAGACTAATGTCTTAAGAATGTGGCTCACCATTCAACTGTGGCACAGTTGCTATGGCAACCTGATCGACATAGAGGACTTGGCTGCCCATGTGATAGAATGTGAGAAAAAAAAAAAAGGCCTGTCAGAATCCCATTACTGCCTATCCTGTCTGGCTCGCCGTCTCCCTTTCACTGCTTATATCCTCTCTTACACATACACCTTCAGTGAATACATTCCAATCACCCCCCCCCCCCGCAGAAACCTTAATTACAATATTCCAACATTTCCAACATACGTATGTTTGATATCAGAGCTTTGGTTTCTGACCGACTGTTGTTCTCTGGGAGCAGTCACAACAGTCGTTAGAGACGAACACGCATGGACGCCATGTTGTCTGTTGTCAGAGAATAATGCTGATACACTTGGGATGCGGTGATCTGGGGGGTACGGTGAGGATTATCTCAGTACAACGAAGGAAATCATCAGCTACCATCTTGATCTAAAACCCTGCCCCTCCGGTGATGTCATCAAAATGGTTTGGCTTCCCTTTTAGATTTAATCTGGTTAATCATGTTTAATCATGACTTTACATGTGCGATTATCACCGCTTCAGTGCAAAGTGAATTAATACTCGGCACTGCTAATCTTTTAAAACCACTCTGACTAAAGAATGTGTCTTAGCGTTCCGCTCGGATGTCTCCACGCGCAGAATTCATCAACTCCACTTCTGCAGCGTAACCTGGGCAGGTTCGGAGGTCGTGCATGTTAAGATATGTCTACCTGTGAGCACTCATCCCTTTCTCAATGAGGAGCCACGGAGAGTCTGTGGCGTTCCTCCCTGCACCCTCAGCGACTTCATCAGAGCTCACCTAATTGGCTCCTTGGATATAAATAGCCCCATTTATTCATCAGACTTGCTTCACTTCCAGGGATCACGCTGCGGAAACTGTTGAGCGTGAGGGCTGATTTTGGTCTAATACGTGTTTCTGAAATACCTGTTGACTGTCTGGGTGGCCACCAAGATTCTGATTATGAGGAATTTGATTTTGAAAGTCAGCATAGTTGCTGATTTAACGCTCCTCGTTGAACAGGGGGGCAATATTTGAACCAAGCGCTCCTGCGGCGAGCCATAAAAGCACAATGACACATAACTCGACGCCACATAATTTGCATTAAAGAGAGAATTAAAGCTTTTGTAGCAACATGTGAACATCTACAGACCTGATGTGAGCTGTGTCTTTAACAAACCACTTGAGGTGTGAATTGTGGAACATTTTGACCTTCTTGTTGACAGCCGTCCATAAATGCTAACCTTGTTTCCTAATTTCCCACAAACGTAAATTTAGCCAATGTTAAAACCAGTATTAATCCTGTGAATGGTTGAGTAACACGGATGTTAATACTGGCGGGGGCTCCCCGTCCCCTGCAACGGGAGACAGCAGACGCTTTGTCTCCAGAAGACATTCACAGAGGATAATAGATTGGAAGAAAAATCCACATTCGTCACTTCAGCACCGTGAAAGAACAATGCGTGGGCTTGAAAACCTTAAATTTAATTACCTGACAGCTCAATGGGGTCTTTGCCTTTTCAGCTTTGTCTATTCAGTCAAGTCATATAAACAGCTCTCTCCCCCACTGTCTCTGTCTCCTACGAGTGTGTCCTTTCATTAAACGCGCCTTAATTGTTACAGCTGTCTGAAATCAGACTGATTTTTTCCCTCCTCACTATTGATTGTGCGTTTTAAAGCCTGAAAGAACTTTTCTGTAACATTTTATTGTTGTTTTTGTGCTGTAAGTTCTAGAAAAGTTGCGATTTGTCGTCCTGTCGGTAGAAGGAGACAAAGTGATGAAACAGCCAAGAACAATTCCATAAACCAGTTTGAAAATCTGTTTCGTAATCCAGCCTTGTGCTGTGACTTTAGAGCTTCTTTCCTCAATAAATGTGGTGAGAAAGGCTGATGTGGAAGACAGAATTGTGCGCAGTAGGTTGGTCCTGCTGCTAACTGGTGTACTGGCCCCTGTTGTTTCAAAGCCCTGGTAAATGTCAGGCTTCATACTGAGAGAAACGCTGCTGTCACATAAAAAAAAAAAAAATCTATCTAAACGTGGTGTTTGGCTGTAACGCTACTGGATTCTGTTGACCCACATCTGATTTCTGTATTTTTTTCCACTGCCCAGGATAGTTAGTAAAGGAAGTTCATGACCTGCAGACAAGGCCTAAATGTAATAAAGTATATGATTAAGTGACTCTTGTATCCACCAATCAATGGCTGCACTTCCTGTGTTCTAAAGACAACATTCTGTGGGGTAAACTGGGGTCAAATTCCCCCCATTCTCTTTTCTTTAAATTCTGAATTTCACCTTATTTTGTTCAAAGTGTGGAGGACAGAGTGGAGAATTTAAAGACCAATTAGCTCCCATCTCCCAAGCGAATCATTGAATTATTTCCTTGTCTTGGCCTAAAATACTCTTCATCTGCTTCTTTTGTCACATGGGGGAGATGTGCTGTCATTTTCTTTGACTGCTGGGAAATGTTTTGCCTCATTTTCTCCTTTGTTGGCTAACTCTGCCTTCCCGTATGGGCTTTAAAGTCTTTGGAAAGGGCTGGCAGGGGACGCCACCTGTCCCATATCTTTGTCTACGTCACCGTCATTTTCACATATTCGGCTCGTGCTTTCGTCATTAATACGCAAGCGACGGAGTCAGATCCGATCCTTTCATGTTTAGGCTGCGTGAGAGATGAGCAAGGAGGACAAGGAGGAGGTAATTCAAGGTGTCCATATAAAATTCAAGGGTAAGTGCACAAAAATTAAAATAGTAAATGAGAGGACAGTGCAAAGTGGGACAGTGAGATGATGGCAGCCGTCTCCCTGGTGATTTAATTCACTCTTGTTTCCCTTTGAACGCAAAGAGTGGTTACAAGAGCAGACAGCCCCACAGCTCTTATGATAGGTCACGAGGAAATTAGATATGAAGGGTCATGGAGAGCGATTACACAAACCTCTTGCCACTTTTTCATCAAGCTTCGGCAAATTCACCCAGTTATTAGGATCTTGAGGAAGAATTCGCCGTAAAATCGAAATTGGGTTGATCTGGTGTCGTGAGGTGTTGAAATCGTGACACCTGGAAAATCTGAAATAAAGCTGAAAATGACGTAAAAAGGATGAAAATGGAGTCACTGCTGACACAGTGGCGTTCAACTGGACCCTTCCTGAAGAGCATTAATGCCACTTCAGGCTCGTTATGGTGGAAACTCGGCGGTCCACTGCCACGGGTCAAAGGTCACGTTGGTTGATGGGTTGGTTTTTTACTGTTTGACAGTTCTCAAATGTGCAATAGCCCCATGATACACTGGACTCACCAGCCCTGACGGCACTTATCAATGATATTTAGAGAAACTTCACATAACACCACCATACGTATATCTGTGAGTCTGAAGAAGTTGGCAAAGAAAAGGGCAAGTTTCGACTAGTTAAAAGACTTTTGGTGGCCGCTGTCTGAGGTGACTCTATTGCACCCCAAACATTGACTTGATGAACAGTGAATGTTGTGTTGTAACTAACACTCACGGGTAAGACGGCAACCACATGGGTCTGCTTGTCTTTTGCTTCATGTTGCGCTGTTACAAATGGCCGACGCTGTCGGTGGATGGTTGCCATCAGCGAAGGGATCATAGGAAGGTGTCTTTCAAATGATCTGCATGTGCTGCGTTCATGCACGGTTTTGTGTGCGAAGGCCTCACGTCCCATCGCGTCACAACCGGTGGTGTCGGATCGCGTGAAGGCGCGGAACCGAGTCAGCGTCACTCAGTGTTCCCGTCTCAGCACATTAAGGCTCAGCCTGTGACGATGCATTAATGTAGTGACATCCAATTAGATCAGAGGATATTGTGGAGCGGACACCAATTCTAAATAATAATTTATGACACTTGAGTGTTATTTTATTATTTGGATGCTACTCATTTTTAGTGAAAACCCAGCCACAAAACTAAAGGTATCATCTGAATGAGCTAAATTATGGCTAGCCACAGTAGCACAGACCGTGGGCCATAGTGTCCAACATACTGTTCTACTTATCGGTCTTTTTTTAACCAGTTCTGGACGCAGGTGCTGTGCACGGCCTGGTCGTGGCCACGGCTTAATGAAACATGACAAACATGTGGGAACCCACCAGAAGCATGACTGTGACCCAAATTTGTTGCTCACATTCGTCCGCGTTGGGTAGACAAACAGCAGAAGCAGATGGTTTGAATATATTCATGCTTTTTTTAATCACTTAATAGAAAAGTATTTCAGATGTTGAACACAATATACAATACTGTATAGCCTAATACCATACATTGTGTGAAACATTTAATAACCCACCGGCAACAACTGGTGGACTTGAACATAGTGACAAGAAAGGAAACCCATCTCTCATGCAGATAGTGCTAAATCTGGCTAACCATTTGGACACAACTAGGACCGAAAAAGCTTGAACACAGAAACAATGTTAATACTGACAAATCTGAATTTCAAAACTGCTTTTTGGTCAGACAGAGTTCACACATTAGCACAGGTACACAATATCGTTTTGTTGGTAATTTACGTCAGTGTCCGCCATGTAGCATGCTACTGATAGTGTCCCTGTGTTACCTACTTTTACGTGAAGTGGATTGAGTGTAAAAATAGACGGTTGCTTTGTGTTTGTCCGTTGACCCTGTCCTTGCATCGGCAGGCTGCATTCAAACCCCACGTTTCATAACTGGAGTTGTAGCAACCTCCTGCGTTCCTTTGCCAGCCTGCATGATCCTAAATTCAAGCCTCTGCAGTTTAACATGTTCTCCATGGAGCCACTGGGCTGCCAAAGTGCTGCTGCCAGATGAAAACCTTGTAGCTCAGTTGGCTAAAACGTTTGTCGCATTCAATGACTCCAGAAAGATAAAGTACAGGAGTAAAATTTGGGCAATAATTAAGGATTCACTAGGATTGATCCCATTCCCCTCTTTTTAAAAAAAATTAATTGATCATAAGAGAATTTAAGTTACAGGGTTGTCATGTGACAGCAACAATTTCTTTTTAGCTGCTGCTCTGTTGGGCACTCAAATCTTTGTGCGAATATATGCTTATATATATATATTTATATATAGAAAACAAGACTCTAATTCAGAGTCTTCTACACATTAGACACCACCACTTCCAGGTAATGCGAGTGCATATAAATTAAAATAGATTTTACACTGAACCAGTATTTCTTATTTACAAGCTTAAAGAATAGAATAAATACACACTGTTATAAACAGCAAAAAGGACTAACTTGAGCTCCTAGCAACAAACAGCAGAGACAAACTTGAGGAATGATGGGGATAAGGCCAAAGACGACAAAACACACGCGCGCGCTCACACACACCTGCAAAAAACATACGTCCAGACAGAACTCAGTCCCATTTACACAATGCACGCATGCTTGCCGTTTAAACAGGGGTGAAAATAGATGAAGTACCTTTGAGTATATCAGTAAACCAACACAGAAATGGAGAAATAGAACTACAAATGCAGCAAGAATGTCTTTAAAAACACTACCATTGAAGCCACAAGAGCAGAAAGGCTGCAAACTCCTTCCAACCATGTTTGAGATGGATTCTTTTTGTTTGTTTTTTTGGTATTCTGAATGCAGCGTTTCCATCTATGTCAAATCCTAATAACCCAAATGTCCTGGAAACCAGATATAGTGAGGGGGGAGGGTAAAAATTTCAATTGACGTCAATGAGCAGATGCAGAGCGTTAGGGAATTCTGGAGCACGGAAGAAATAGCTGGCCTGATTGTTTTGGGGTCATCTGTGGAGGCTGGACTGGCTGGAAAACGATGGGAATAGTCACTGATGAGGGCACAAGAGCAACTTTAATCCTCTGGTTGGGGCTTGATTGCAGAGGAACATTACATCAGATCAGCGTGAGGTCAGTACCTGTTCCAGCTAACAGGATTATGACTACTGCAGCATACCTTTGGGTAAAAATCAATTCCCTACTGAGGTGCATTTAGCTCTCATTTCATAATTCTGGCCAGCATAGCGTAATCATTTGGTTTCTGGGGTCATATTTGAAGGTGGGTTATTAAAGTTTGAACACAAATATACTTCACAGCAGCACATTTCTGAATTTTCTCTTTTAGCTTATAGTGAAGGATTCCGTGTCATTGCTGATCGTGTTGCATTAAAATTTAAGTTTGGTGTGAAACTGTTGGAAGACCCTAATTGTCTGTAGACATTTTTTTCTTTTCTTTTTTTTTTTTACAAAGAACAAGAGAAAGAGGCGGGGTACAAAAATAATGATGGTGACATTCATTAACCAAAGTGGAGTCTGACAAGAACCAAAGAAAATGTGCAGATTTGACAAAAAATGTATATGCGGGTGTTCACGTAGATGACTGTGTCGATGAGTTTGTCAACGTTTGTTTGGATTTCTCTATTGCCCAGTACATGGAAGACTGTTCTTTCTGACAAACCAAAAGAAAAGATTTCGCTTATTTCAAGAAGAAACAAAAAAATATCTTTTCACAGACATACTAGAGTGTTCAATAAATAAAAAACTATTATAAAGACAATAGTAAAAAAGGCACACAAAAGTCCTTTGACAAATGGTACAGGAAAAAAGTAAACACTTTCTGTAACTATACAAATGTGTCCCCAACAGTAGAACTAACCCATACTCTATGCTACTTCTAGGTCATATATTTGTAAAAAATAGTCTTAAGGTACAAAACTTCTCTCAGTAGTGTCATTGTCCATTTAATGCCAGTCCCGGAAATGAAAGAAGCCATTTCCTGTAATGGCCAAAATCCTTCAAACTCCACTCTCAGTGTCCAGCTGTCCATCTAAAATGTTTGTGGTGAGTATTTCCTGAGAACTCTGAAGCCGCTTCCTTGAAACTCTCCACTTCTGGCTTCAAACACCCAAGTGCAAGACGCCCCCGTGCGGGACAAAACTAAGCCTTCGCTTCTGTGGGCTTCTTTAAAAGCACAGCTGCAAGAGGATCCGCCTCTTTTTAAAAACAAAAACCTTCAAATCATCACGCGGGCCTGCTGGAAGCCCTATGTGTCTGTGGGTGAAGCTTCATGCGTCACGATCTCAATAGCCGTCATGGGCTCCATCATGCTGCCCTCCTGCTCCTGAACATCTAAACAGTCAAGGGGTGGGGAGTGGGAATCTCCCAGACTGTCCTCTTCCTCTTCTAAGTCTTCCTCGTCTTCCTCCTCCTCACATTCTTTTTCTATTCCGTCCAGTTCCTCCTCTTCTAAAGTGAGCTCAAACTGAAACTTCTCCCCGCCCCCCTGCCCCCCTGTCCCACCGCCGTGTCCGTGCGTGCTCTGCTCGTAGAAGGGCGGGGAGGGACTCTGGGGGATCATGCTCTGGTACCAGTTCCTGTTGTCCTCCAGTGTGTCCAGAATGTCCTGGGCATCAGGATGGACCAGATCTGCCCAGGTCTCCCACAGAGGATGGACAATGTAGTCAATGAATCCCACCTGGATGGAGGGAAGGAGACCGATTAGAGATTGTTGGGATGCATTAAACCGTTAAGGCCGTTTGTCCTCGGCTGTTTACCTGGCTCTTCTCTACAGATGCTGTGTGTTTGTCACACATGGGGCTGATCTCCATTCCTCTCTCCCTCTCTCGGTCGCCCTGGTGAAAGAACTCGTCCATTATACGATCAGTCCATTGGCGATACAGCTCCAGGGACTTGGTGGGGTTACTGAGGTCAGCACAGTGCACCATGTTGCGCAGCACCTTTAAATCATACAGAATTGCTGTTGAGACCCAGAATATCACTTGAAAATAAAGGTATTAAAGTAGACAGGACTAAGAAATCTGATAAAATACACCTTACACAAAAGGATGTTAAGAACTTTAATGTTGTTTTAAATAGTTTAATTAATTATTAAGCCTCTCCTGACACAGTATAACCAGTCTGGTTAGCTTTACTGAAGCAAAATAATGTAAATTGGACTTTTTACACCAGTTTACTACAGAATCAAGTAAAAACAACATTCTCTGAAACAGCATTACAGTACTTAAGGGTAAAAAGAAGATGGATGGAGTGAGAAAAGGATTGATCTGGGGCAGAGGTCAGCTATGTAGGAGGCTAGCTAATGATCATTGGCTTTGCACCAATACTGGCTATTGATTAGAGCCATTAACAGCCTTTGACACAAACTTTCAGGCTGATGGTGCAACCGGTCCCTAATCCATATACCGAATGACTTTTTTCACTTCTGGTCTCCGATTTAAAGAAGAAGAATCCAAATAACAACCACTTACTTGTATTCTGTCAGTGTAATTATCCAGCAGCAACACTCCTGAGCTCGTCACCTTCTTGGTCTCCACCATCGTCTTCAGATCAGCCAGCAGACTCATGTGTTTGGACATGTCAGTGGCCAAAACCTGAACAAAAAAAGACATAAGAAAAAGAATCCTTAAAATTTGGACCAAATGAGCAGGCTAGATTTGCATTTAAAGAGGAAAGAGGGCGAGGTTGTGGTTGTCTTACCATGTCTATGACCATCTTCCGCAGGGACTGACGTTGTTTCTTGGTGAGGTTCTGGAAAAGATCACAGTTGTCTTCCTGCAGTAGTTTGAAACCCACAGCCAAGTGATGGTTCTCCAAAACGGACTCATCATTGTACATCAGTGCAAGCTCCGAGTCTGCGAAAGCAGAGAAATGGGATATTATTTCATCAGTTAAAAATGGTTAAAATGCAATAAGAAACCACAAGACTGCATTTGTGGTTACTCTTCTGACTTACTGGTATTGATCAAGAATTGGTTTGATACACCAGGATGGTCTACGTCGTGAATAGCTGCAGCAAAGATGGCTGCCAGAATTTCAAGATCTGTGAAAACCGCCTGAGAAAACGAGAGGAACAAAAAAATCGCATTAGGGTTAGCATAGCATCAACCATCAATGATTTCCAAAACATCAGGTAAGAGATGACTGACCAAGGCTTTAAAATGCATTTTAAGTGGATCCGAATTTTTTAAAAACCTTTATTGTCTTCAGAACCTGTTTTCTGTGAGCATGCTTCTGTGAGGAACGTAAGTGTTTGCTGGATTCTATAGCTCAAATTGAGGTTAATCTGACCTAAAAACCGGGGCGTTCTGACCTGACAGCCAGCCGCTCCAACCCTTGCCAGTTACTGCGGCTTCAGGGGAGCTGTGAGAAAATGTATGCTGGCTGAAGAACTAATAGTTGTGTCATGAAGGAATGAGTTTCTGGGGAAATATGGGCAGCAGGGATGGGGAAGAGATGATTCAATGGAAGGGCACTGAGCTCAAAGCCTGCGTGGTGATCCAGGAAAATCACACATCTCACGTCATCTTACACCTATCATTTTATTTTCCCTTATTTTTGAGGGTGCAGACATGTTACATAATGCAGCCAGACCGAACTGTGCTCCTACTGGAGATTTAAAGTGACACCAGAATGAATTTGTTTTTTTAAAGAACCTACATCTAGGGCCGGAGTGGAAAGGAGGATGTGTGTAGACTGGGCCACGTCGGCAGCGTGCAGGCTGTTGTGGTAGGCAACATCAGAGTGATAGTGATCTTCTAATGTCATCATGTAGGCCACAAATGTATCCACGGGGATCTTGAATGTCTTCAAAAGGTCGCGTTCCTACGAAACAATTACAAAAAAAGACAGAAGCATGGGTCACTTCACCTACCATCAAATCCGAACTGCTAATTTTTTGATGGAACATACCTGGAAGATGGCATACATAATGCAGGTAAGAGGCCGATTGTGGGAGTACTCCGACACGGTGAAGATGTTCAGGCCCCATTTGTTGAGATTCTCCAGTTCCTTGGACAGCAACTCCTCGCTGTCAGTCTTGACACCAAAGCGCGAGATGCTGCTGCTGGACAGCGAGGGCCCGTGCGAGACCTTTTTGACCCCGCTGATCTGCGTCATCAGCTGCTGCTTCTGCTGCTTCTTTTTCTCTCGTGTCTTAGACGTTGGTGAAGGGATCTCCACCTCATTTTGTTTGTCTGAGGGGCAAATTACAAAGTTGCTGTGAGTTTTTAGTCCAACACAATCTGGATTTTAATGTGCACTCAAAAATCACCGACAGTAATTAGCTACCATAAGAGGCCTTATTTCATATATTAGCCAAGCTGTGTCTCCCCCATGGCCTGATTGAGCCTACAATTCTATTTTTCTTCCCCCTCTTGTTCCTTTGATTCCCTGTGCTCATAGGTCAGCAGAGAGGTTTTGAATTCAACTAGACCTTCTGGAAATGAGCATTCTTTTCTAGCTCCCTTTGTGTTTTATTCACAAAAATTCAACTGAAATCCTACAGGGAGTGCTCATTGTGATGTATGTAAGATGTGCACTCATCCATCAAGCTTCATCTCAACTCATTTCTGGCCAATCAGCTTTCCCCTGTGGAGGGTTATTCAATTACCAGCTGTAATTCAAATAATCACTTTCACTCATGCTCTCTCTCCCTCTCTCTCTCTCCATTTCCTCTGCTGGTCTCTCTGTCTTTTGCTGTCTTCAGTCCACCACCGCTAATTGAGAACAGGCAATTAAGTGCTCTCAGACATGCGCTACGTGAAAAGAGCAATACATCGCCCACCAATTTTTTACAACTCATCAATTTCCCCACTGCTGAGACGAGTGTGTGTGAAACATGCACCTGCGTCCATAAAGTGGGATTGTGACATGGACGTGGATGTGCGACAGCTTCATCTGTATTTCTACAGGAGATGCAGGCCACTGTACAGTAAACAGCATTAACTAATGTGACGATCCGCTCTGGAGGCTTCTCACAGTTGCTGCAGGTGCAGCCCCCCTGCCTCACTCACTCATTTGCAGATTTTCAGTTTCACGGTATGACTGTCTCAACTCCCATCTTATTTTAGAACCCAATCTCACTTCCAGTGTATTAAAGGGAAAATGTGTTGTATTTCACTTCTACTTTCCGCTCTTCTCGCACCTCCCACATTCGCTTCCATTTCTTTGGATTCTTTGTCATCCTCCTCCATGTTCTCTCCTGTGAGGCATGAAAATGTAGGAAAGGTGGGGGTGTTTTTCTCTTTTAGGGGGGGAGTTTTTCCCAATATGTTCCCTTAGGTAAGACTGTTCTGGTGCTGTTCAATCAAAGGGAATCGTGACAAAATTGTGTTGCTGCGAGGACAGCTGCAGCAGATGGGAATTTTGAGTTCGGCCCACAGATTCAGGAAATCTGGAGGGAATTTAACTTTTAAAAAGTAGATGTTTCACTGAAGCGCATCATGGGAATGACCTCTGCCTGACTGGCATGTGGTGGGAAATGACATTCCTGTTAGCCTGAATGGATGCACCATGACACCATTTTGAACCAGAAAAAAGTGGATTATTGATGTGATAATAATCTTAATGATGGAAGGATTAAATGGTCATTCTGGTCAGTTCAGGCCACACCAGGCCAGCTGTGCCATTTTCCCTGCTCTTCGTTTTTTCTAATCTACCCCCGGGAGGGTAATCCCGATTCCGTTATCGCAGCGATAGTCATCTCTGTCAGTGATAGGTGGAAGGAGAGGTGTGGGGACAACAAGGTGTCCCTCCTGACAGAGATGCATTAAAGCAGTGATGACTCACAATCTGCCGAGCTTATCGTGAGCAGAGGGGGATCCTCTGTACCTCTGTTTTCTCCTTCACTGCAGACAGCACCCTCGCTCCCTCCCTTCCTTGTTTGCTTCCTCCCTGTCTTTCTTCACCTCTTACTCTCATTCTCTGTGATACAGAGATTAGGCCAACGACACTCCATCAATTAGGGCTCCAAGAAGATGTCTAAAGATCAAATAATCCCCTAAAAATAATAAGAACCTTTGTTTTTAAGAGACAGATCGATGGATCTATTTGCATGTATTGCCAACACCATCTGGGTCCAACAGCCAATAAACAAGCTCCCTCATTTGACTAATGAAACTTTCAGAGAATCTCCCTAAAAGTCATATCTCTCATAATTCCCATGTAATGGTGTGGAATTTCTTTCCATTTCAATTGCCATCTTGAACACTTGTGCCTCACTCATTCAGACAAGCTTAATGGCGCAGTGTTTTATGGTGCGCCCCCTCAGTCTTTTAGGTCTGCCAGGATACCTTGCACAACACAGCACAGTGAAACCAAAAAACCTAGCAGCAAAATGCAAAAGTGTAAAGATTCATTTATGTTTTCTAGATTTTGAGACATCATCATTGTAGCCAGTGATAATCTATGGTCGACAAAAGGCGGATTTTGAGGGCAGGTACACAATCTTTACCTAAGAAGGTGTTGGAGATGAATTCGGAAACCTGATTCCCAGAACGACTCATCTCAGAAAGGTGCGTCAACTCCCGATTCAACATTCTCTTGAACTGCAGGAGAGAGAAAAGAAAAGGGGAAAAGAAAACATGTCATCAATTACCACTGTGGGAAAACCTGGGAGAAATTGCATTCCATGGAAAAACACAGACTCAACCAGGCTTAGTATGTTTTTGTTGTTGTTGACAGAGCAAAATCAGTGGGGGACCCTTCTAATTTTCCTCTCCATTTTCTTTGCTATCCGGTCATTATTTTACATACCACCAGGGAGGTCTTTGCCTCTAAATTCCCCTCAAGGCACTTCCTGCCTCAAAGTTCAGTTTTATTACATTCATTTGCAAATTTAGCTCATTTAATTGCATCATAAATGTTAGTGTTGTTGAGAGCACAATCCCCTCGCTGCTCACACCAGAACAGTTTAGGGATTTTAATGTAGTTTCCACATGAGCAACACTTTAAACTGAATGAAATATTTTAAAGAGGGCATGCATTTGACAGTACATGGATACACGGGCACTGCAGTAGGTGCTGTTTATGACGGATGTGCGTGTGTGCACGTACATGCACACTGACATCAAAAAACAGACACACAGCTCTGCAGAGTGCTCAAGATGGAGCCTGAGCCACACAACATCATTCTGTAAGACCTCCATCACCATTACAAATTCATTTTTGGTGCAGTTAGGCTACTAGCAGCAGTCGGACTCTCCTAAAAAATACACAAGTTTATCTTAATAATGTACAGTTAAGGCAACATAGGTGAATTTTAAAAAGATTGCATTATCCTGAGAAGCTACGTAGCGCACCACACACCTTAATGTACCCCCAAGACACCGACAGCAGGTAATTTGCTTCAGGCATTTTGGACCCCGTTTTTTCGTTCCTACACAAAGCCAGAACTGTAATCCAACAAAATCCAAAAAAAGAAAAAAAGAGGCAGATGAACAGGATTTTTTCAGTTCCCAAAAGGTCCCCCCCAAAAAAATCCTTTATCTCTCTTCTAGTATTTTCCTTCTGAGCAGCTAAGAGAGCAACTTAATGGATGCTCGTTCTCCGTCTCAGCAGCAAAATAAGGCCAGCTTGGACTCTCCATGTCCAGGATCGGATGGAGGGAATGTGAAGGCTGGAGGAAGGGGCTCGGTAGATGGGCTGAAGCAGCAGCTGGAGCTGTGTGCTCGGGACTGTGAGCATGCTAATGAATAATGGAGAGGACCCAAGGAAGAGGAGGGGATGAAAAAACCCAGAGACGGAGACGGGGGAGGAGAGCAGAGGAGGAGGCAGGCAGGCAGAGATGTTCATCTGACTGGAGGGGGGGTTCCTCCACTGGATTTAGCACGCTTCAATGCACATGCTGCTATAGCGCTCACGCCCCCTCCTACCCTGCTTCTCTGTCTTCTCATTCCCTCCCTTTTCTGTCTCTTTTCCTGCTGTAGTCTGCCAGCCCTAACAACATGCTCTATTCAGAACATATGATTCAACAGAGTCGGGAGATGGGGGGAGCCCTTGCCGCAGCTTGGCAGCAATGCGAACACTGTGTTCTGAAGGGATGTTTTGGAGTGGTTGATATGCCAAAATATATAATAAATATATTCACAACAGCTGATTAACCCTTTATTATTTACGTGCAAGTGCAATGTCATGTAATGTAATAATGTCATGTAGTAATATCATGGAGTCTTATGGCCATGGCTCTTCAGCGTCACAGGGTTCTGAGATTTTGAATGCAAACTGATTTTTACCACTGTTATCAACCACTAAGTGTCAGTTCCCTCTAATAATTCCTCAGTTGCACAGGAGTCCATTGGCCATTGTGGAGACACACAATTCTGCTTATTTTCTGCATCCCAAATCTAATAGTAGATGCTGTCAGAGTGTCTGAACAAAGCTATTTTTAGTGGCCAAGAGACAACAAGGGAAAAGCGACCAGCGAGAGAGAGAAATAATTGCACCTTTCCCAATTATGTTGACAGCAACCCACAGTTTTTGCTCTCTTTCCCCTTTCCAGAACAGCCCAACGCCATGGCAACAGCATCAGGCGACTGGGTAAGGTTGTTTTTCAAAGGAGGAGAAAAAGAGAAGAGGCTTCCCCCCCTTCCCTCTCAGGCAGACGTGGAGGAGCTGCTGAGCTGTCACGAGGACACGCCACACATATTGCCTTTCCCTGCATCCACAGATGCACAGAACAAAAGTCCCCTCCCTCCCCCCGTCTCTCCCTCTCTCTACACCACTTACATGTCAATTTCTCTCCTGCCTGCCACTTGCCAACGTGGTCATCAATCTCTTTCTGTCTGTCTCGATGGCAGAATCAATGGGCTGTCCTTGGAGCAGGTGCTGACACCGCTGCACTGGACAAGGATGGAGCCACCAAACAGGAATCCAGTGCTCCATCACAAACACTGGCCAGTTCAAGACACGTGTGTTCATCTGTGCATTCAGTCTTGAAACTGTTTATGAAATCCTCAAGGATGCTGTTGCAAATGAGGAAATATCCATAGGGTTCGTTAAGCCAATCCATGGGAAAATGTAAACAGAAGTTCCCAGACAACCTTTTCTCAACCCCAATCGTGAGTGGAAAGATGAGTGGGAGATCAAAGCTTTCCCAAGAGGGTTCCAGATTATCCTCCCACTAAGGGAAACAACCAGAAGCCTGGAGAATGTGAGAAAGAAAAGCGGGAAAAAGAAAAAAAAAACAAAGAAGAGGAGGCCGTTCTTTATATAATAGCTCACTGCAAAAAAATATAGAGAAACCAAAACTAACAGCGAGGGATGTCTCTGCAATGTGTTGAAGATCTATGCTTCCTCAGAGGCTGAAAGAAATTCTTCAGTGCCCGCTCCCACATGCGCACACAGCCTCAGCTGGTTGTTTACCTTTAAACCTCCTTAATGCACGTTTTAGATGCGTATCGCTATACAGTAGAGTGGGGACTCTGTGGCAGGGTTGACTTGATTTTATTGTTATTTGGAGTCAGAGAAGAAGTGTTTACCTCCAGATGTTACTATGGTGCATGAAGGAGAGCATGTGGGAGCTCTGTGGGCACGTGCGTCACATGCTCTTTTATCATGTGAATATATCCATTTGTTTAGAAAAAAGGACATGAATCATCTGTTTCGGGATTTTTGTCAATGATGTTTCCATCTGACATTGAGCTTCTGTGCCACTAGTAGGTGCACTGTGCACGTTACGCTGCGAAGGAGCCTTGAGAGCGCTGCCTCTCATCTTAAAAATAAAGACTGGAGTTCAAAGTCACTGTTCAAATCCTTTTTTTGTTCATTTTTAAAAATGTAAAGACAAAATAGACTGCATTTTATGTTAACAGGCGAAGGTGTGAAATTTACAACACAAGCATCGTCACTGGTGGGTTTTGTGTTGGTAATGTGTGTAGATGCTCCAGGAATATGCGCTTTGCTCTAGTTTTTTTCTTTAAAACCATAGACACTGACCTGCAAACTCAAAGCTTAGTGGTTTAGCTCACTTCAGCGAAAACTATGACGCACTTGCTGGCATTATAATAAAGGCTTACCATGACATAACTCTGTGAAGTTCAGGGAAACTACCTACATCTGAATTCTGAGCGTATTGAGTGAAGCTACAGAGGGCTTAAGAGAGACGGCCCGACAGCCTCTCACTTCCTCTGACTCATTCGCAAATGTTCAAGACCTTTGTGTGATACAGGGGGACCTGTAAAAAATGCGTACGATGGGTTTGGACCAAAATGAGACGCGGAAAAAATAAAAAGTTCTGCTTAAGAGATCCAGCATCACTCAGGGTTGTTCAAGGCTGCAGCCGGCTCAGATGTGGTGCCGTTTCTGGCTGAAAGTGAACAGTCAACTGGCTGTCTGCTGAAGCTCGGGTCGCTTCAGAGGCAGAGAGCGTCCCTGTTCAACATACCACAGAGGCAGTTATGTATGAGTTATGTATGTTGTTGAAAGGCCGAGGAACGAGATGAACAGAGCCATCTATGAAACATTCAGACTGTTGCTCAGTTGAAACAGAAAAACTATGGCTAAACTCCCAGAAACTGCACTGCACAGCTGGTTTCTCGTTTGTAGAAGGTTGTTGAATTTAATCATTTTTTAGGAAACCTTTTAATCAGCGACCGGAGTGAATTCCGCAGCACTTTGCACCCTCCAGCTGCTTGGTGCGATGCGATAAATTAAGCCTTTTGACTCATTCGTTTCTGTCATTTTAGGTAACATGAATGACGGAACATCTGCACATTAGCTCAGTTCACTGCTTCTTTCTTGAATTGTGTCGAGTTCACCTGAACTTTAAACAAGCTGGATGGGAATCAGTTTGATATTGATCTACTTAGTAAGAAAAATAACAAGTGCAGCGTTTCATGGCTCAATCTGCATAGAGAAAATACTAAAAGGGAAGAGGCGGACGTCTATAAGGAGCACTGAATAAAAGTTCAAAGTTCTCTCAGTGCCGCAGCACAGTCGTACGTCTGAATATGAGTTGTTAAATCTTTTTAATATTAGGATGCATCATCATTGCAGTTACACGAAGCACGGTTTTAACCATGTATTATAATTTCCAACAAAAAAAGCATTTTTTTTATGAGTAAAAACTTTGGATAGCTTTATCATCTGCACTGGTAAATAAAATTTAAATCCCTTCACACAACAACTTTAATTTACGCTAAAAATCTAAAATCTTTTTTTGGAGCTCACATTACACTTATTTAGCAAAAAAAAAAAAAAGGTTTTGTGCTAATGTCTAAAAAGAGCTGAATAGGCCAAAAGCAACTTACCTTCCTCCAACTATTCATCTTCCCTAGTTTCCTCTCTTTCTTGTCAAAGCAGCAGGCTCCCATGGTGCTGTGTGTAGGGTGCACAGCAGATTGGAAGTGCAGTTGTGTGTGTCAGTCTGACGAGAGCTGAGGACGGAGGCTTGGCTGGCTAACGCTGGAAAACACCACAGCTCCAGTGACTCACGTTGGGCTGTGAGGTCTGACTAGGCTTTACCTCACACCCCGTGTATGCAGAGCACTGACTGCTCCGTGTGTGTCTCATACACACTTCATGGTGGGGGTGGCCCCGCCTCTAAGTTTCGAGCCTTCCTGTTTTGCTGTTCATGACTCCTCCAGCTTTCAATATCGCAGCGATCGTTATGATTCCAATCGTTTGATTTTGTTTTTCTTTGAAAACTGAAACCGCCGTTGCGTTTACGCCATCCCTAGTTTAGTTCTGTTTAAATATAGCACAGAATTTGAGAGAAAAAAAGTTACTACTTTAATTGATCCAAATTAATAATATTGATAAAACTCAACTGAAAGAGCTAAAGAGCCTGTCATGGAACTATTTGCTCTCACCTCACCAGGAGAACTACATGCAAACACAATTGTGTTGAATCATCTTTAACAAATATTGTTAGATTTTTATTCCGGTAAAAATCATGACTCAAGTCTTTGAAACTTTCCTTAAATGTAATAAACAAGTAACCAGAAAACGCATCATTAATGAATTCCCTGTTGCTTAGCTACTACGATGTACAGTGAAGCCCTTGACCCGGCTTTATCGGCCCTCCATCAGTGGAGATTGTCACGCGCTGCGAAGCACCGCGGCCCCTCCGCTTCACCTCCTCTTCTAGCATTCCACCCCCCTCAGACTCATGTTTCATACTCCGCACAGCTTGAATAACAGTTTTTTCCATCCTCAATGCAACAGGTATCTCAGTACTTTTTAACAAAACCGTGTTGATCGTAAAGGACCCGCATGGCGAAGGGGCAGTAGTTACGTAGTCTACTGTTGTAGTTTGTTGAAAAACAAGGCTAAATGTAGGACAGAGAAGATAACGGCAATGTAAACTTATTTTGAATAGACACACACGTCTGGCTGCTGCCATGAATTCTTCAGAATTGTAGCCAGGAGTCAAGCGTCTTGACGCCTTCACCCACATAGACAGTTACTTAACCCAGAAAATCTAATATTGTGACAGCACATGTACTGCAGACATGTCAGTTCCTCGGCTGTTATCATCTATTTAACCTGCACGGTCTGTTCTGAAGCCGCATATACCCTAAACAGAAACAGACATAATATGAGACGGGACACAGACGGAACATCGCAGCGTCCAGTAACACTTCAACATGACCCATCAATGATCTACCAGCTCATGAAGGCCGGTACTGTTCAGTGTCGGCCGTTAACTATGAGAAGGTGTACCTGAAACTGCTGAATTCACTTCAACATGTCACGTGTTGTATAACCGTATGATTATCTTGGCAGCTAAAGGAGCCGGGATAATAAAATGTCTGGAGGAAAAAGCTGGATCCATTCTCACTTCATTACTCCGTACTTGTGATGATTTGAGGGTTTCTCAAGCCGGGGAGGCTCCTGAAATCAATCATCACCAAAAGGAAAGTCCAAAAAACCAAACCTTTGGCTTCAACTCCATATTTGTGCAATTGCAACAGTGTAAAATACTTCATTGTGCAAGATGAATACCAAGGATGATCGATGATCCAAATATCTGCGTATGTATTCGGATTCTGTGGTTTTATCATCTTCATTTCAAAACAAATTCATGTGAGTGTCTGAGCTGGATGCGTGTCAGGATGATGGCATCCGAACAGGCAGGGAGGGACGTCTAAAGTCATTTAGTGGGACCAGGAGATCGGGAAGAGAGTCGCTCTGTCCAGGGGTCTGTGCGACTTCATACACACACTTCATCCATACACACCTACAGCACAAGCATACACACTTACATGTCCTCTCTCTTCCTCTCTGGCTTATTGTTTGACCCCCAGTGGGATCCCTCACATCCTGTTGTCCAGTTTTATGAGAAATAACAAGCTTATCCTCTTGACACACTCGACAAACTGTTTTCTGGCTTACTTACGCACAGCTGCTACACAGCTCATTTCCTGTGAGCCCAGCGCCCATGACTGCTCGTATTAGCAAGTGTCATTGTATTTTTGCGAAAATCTGACATTTCCTATAAGTTACCAGCTTTTACAAAAAAGGTAGTGGCTGATTTATGTCACATTAGGGCGACATAAAAGACAGTAATCATTGTGAAACAGGCACACTCATGTTGCGGCATCTGCCTCTCCCACGTTTGGAACTGAAAGCTGGTGCACGTAACACACAGTTGGTGAGAGAGAAGACGAAAAATTCACAACAATGCTCCCAAACTAGTAGAGCCCCTGCAACTGCACTTGTCATCCCTGCTGAGGCCCCCTCTCGTGCACCAGGCGCTGCACATCTTCACACCTCTGTGCTCAGAGCGATTGCGCCATATCATGGAATTGTTCAGAATAGCTCTGTAGCATTCGGTGGGTGCTGTACTGCGTGGAATTTGGTCTATCGGGGGTCAAATGGAACGAAAAATCGAGAGCAATAAACAAACTTGGAGCCTCTCCTACCTTGGTGGAGGCCATATCGCTGACAGAGCGGTAGGTCTGGATGGTCTCCAGCTGGTCCAAACACCAGTCCAACTCCTCCATCGTTTCCATGGCCAGCTTCTGGTACGCCTCATCTGTCAACAAGCAGCCGCCGCACAGAGACACACAGTCAGAACACACGTTGCACATGGAGCCCGAGCCCTGCCCAGCCACTCCCAGGCAACATCCACCCACAGGTCCAGCATGGGGGGCCTGCTGCTTCTGCTGAAGAGGGGGAAAAGCTAAAGCTGGCTCCTGGTTGCAGCGCTCCTTCATCATAAGGAGGTATAGCTGTGGCGAGCAAGTGGGACTCGCAGCTGTCAGCGGAGGAAAAGAAAGCTACTGTAAGCCCTCTCTCTGACGCACACTCAAATTTCCTCCCAGCATACGTGAGCCCCCCCATCACCAATCCCCCCAATCTGACGACCTCGGCTCATTTACATAAAGTCAACCCCTACAGCAGGAAACCAGATACCAGAGCCACCACAGCGCGCGCACACTTTATCCGACCTCCCAGGAAGGACAGCAGCTACCAAAGGCAACACAGAACTTCCAGGTTTCCTCACGGTGAACCACTGTTTTGGGTGAACTGTTAATTGAGGATTGTTGACGGTGGAGAGGCAACATGACCAGACAGAGACCAGCACTGTTACAGCAGCTTACAAACTAATCTGCTTCTCGTAGGCCCAGCATGCTGCGATGAACAGAAAGTACACTGTAGGACCTGTTTTCAGTTTATGCTGTAGTTCTGTATTGGCTGTTTATTTAAAAACATACAAATAAAGACAGAATGTGTAACTTAGTTTATCCTCTTTATGGGGTTAAAGATGTGGGCAGTGTTAGGATTTTTTTTGTTTAGCTAACTATTCTTTCATTTAAGAGTTTTTAAACTTTTATATAGAGTTAAACTCCAATTAAGAGTTTTTTAAAAGTCAACATAAAAAAATATATTACATTTTAGTTGGATATTACTGTGCTTAATTCGTTTTTAATGCAAATCTAGGCATGCTATCCAATTTAATTTCAGTGTATAAAAAACGATTTGTTCGCAGTGTAAAGCTTGGAAATTCCTTTTTATGATATCACTGAGCCAAAAATAAAATCCATAAAAATAATTCAATTATAGGCGTAAATGGGCATTCCGGCATTAAAACATATGGGCTAGGTAAACGTAAACATAGACAGTTGTTGACACATAAGGGTTGAAATGCTGGAATCCATCCATTTGGAGCGCATATCACACACACACACACACACACACACACACACACACACACACACACACACACACACACACACACACACACACAGTGGTCCGCTGTCTCCACTGCATTATGTATATCCGGGGTATCCTAGCTGCAGAGCAAAACATGGCAGCAGGGTGCGCACTACGGCGACCTTAGCGTGGCTACGTAGAATGTGTCCCCTGCTCTGATCTCAGTGCCATCAAAGGCACGAGCCTGTTTGCTCTCCCAAACATGAGAGCCACCTGGCACTCGGCCCGCAGCTTCCCCTCACTCTGATGAGGGGAATGAAAGAAACAGTGCGAGTGTGTATGTGCGAGTTTAGTTTAACTCCCAGCATTTGGTGGCAAAACTCATGGCATGTCCCTTCCCCATATCCTCCCTTCTGAGGCGGTTTTGGGTGTGCGAGTGTTTTTGTGCAACCATTGGAATTTCTGCTGTTGAAGATTGAAAAAAATGAGGAAAATTGAAACGGCGTAAAAGCACCTAAACAAGTCTGTAAACTGCGTCGTCTTGTGATGTAGAGATATCTTCCCCATCCCAAACATGCTATTTTAATAGTACGGTAAACCACACATGCACATTGAGAATCACAAAACTGTGGTTTTTAGATAAGACTGATTCTAAAAACAAGAATAGAGTCATAAAAGGAATAATAGATGCCTATAAAACTGTGCTGGGGAACCACAATGAGGACTTCACAGCTTCAGATGGACAGAGTGAAGGAGCATTCAAAAGCCAAATGTCTGCCAACACACACACAAACACACACCGCAGCGCGAGTGGGGATTTCCACTGCCTCCCTTCCAACACAAAGGTCCTTCTGATCAATGCTCAGACCAATGTGGTCTCTCCCACAGCGGCACACAGAGACGCATGTACAGCCTAGTGAGATGTATGCATTGTACGGGGTTGCACACAAGCGCACAATCGCGTACTTTACAGCTGAGGGAGGCAAGGCGGCCCGACTGGAGGGGCAAGGCGGGACTGCACTGACATGAGGTCAGCCAGACTCTGATCCAGTTAAGCCAAACATAAACAGGAAAAACAGGCTCATTTACAACACAACGTTAATATTTGAAAACCTACTTTCACAGCATTCAGTGTGTTCTCTCTCAAATACCATCTACAACGATGGAAATTCATAATAACTGCAATTTAGGTAATAAAATCCTGAGTAAGAAATGAAAAAATAGGCTGAACAAGATGCTCACTGGTCTATTTGTGAGCCAGTATTTTTTTTTCTTCCAGTGAAAAGGACGTCGGCCTTCTGGGCTGCCATGTCAAATTCACAATTTACAGTCTTATGTGGTTTACTTGGAGGTTTCTCTTCTCTTGTGCCAATTATCTGAATACAGCCAGTTGGTGTAATCTTCTCGAGCTTCGGTAGATAAATGCTCTGATTAAGACAGAACACAGGCATGATGGGTACTTCAGTGGTTCTTTATCTTCCTCTTCAGAAATCTGTTATTGTTACAGGACTGTATGGGAGTCAAGTGGATATCTTTTAGCTTCTTCACCTTGATTTATGGCTGTGCCTGGAATCCATTTAGCTTCAAACAGCAATAATCCATAACTTATGCACATAACAAGCTTCAAGCTTTCATGCTGGTTCACTGGTGTGTTTGCGCTGCTCCAGAAAAACCTTTAGTAGGTGGAAATGCATATACAATATACAAATACTTGTATTTTGGCCAAGTTCTGCATGTCAGACTATGGTCTGCAGGGTACTTAAGCTAAAACGCAACTAACTGATAAAAGATTGGTTTACCTCTCCTCGATGCGGTTTGTTGAGAAAGGGTGATAAAGCTGATGTGACGCATTACGCACAAAGCTAGACAGTCATCGTCTCATGAGGATAGACTCAGTTTCCTGTCTGGAATGTGATGCGGGATGCAGAAGCCTGTAATGGCCCCAAAAACATGCAACGGCAGTAAAATCCGATCAGAGATGCAGGTCAAGAGGGCCACAAGGTACCATCACTCTCTGTCCACCCTCCCCACAGCCTACGCTAATATGTCTGCTTGAGGGCTGAGGTGCCACATTTCCAGTGAATCGGCACATTAACAGACCACACACATGAAAGGAAACCAGACTCTGACGCAGGCTGCCTGGCAGCAGGTTCTGTAATGAGAGTGATGCAAACAGTGGGGGCTATTCTAAAATGGTTTCTCTGGCCTTACAAGAAACAGGGCACGCACATCTGAATTCTAATCATCTGGTTGGTTACACAACGCTATCAAAGACCAGCAGTGTGGGGTTGTAGCGCTGCTCTGCCACTCGTCGCAGGCCAAACTATGACTTCACATCCGCCGAATTTGCGAAACCCGTCGCTGCCAGGATTTTGAAAAGATGGGCGAGCGGCAGCGGGGAAGATATTAGGGGCGCGTTATGAGGTTCGGCAGTTTTTATTCACCCCTGGCGCAGCTCTGCCTGGCTGGGTTAGACAAGAGATAAAATGACATCATCAGTCTGTTTGGTTAAGAGCTCAATAATGTGACTTACAGGAAAGTGGAAAATAAATAATGTCCTCATAAAAACGGCCAATTTTCCTCATTACAAACATGAAGGGGAAAACGACGTTGCAATTAAGGAACTGGCATATTCCTATGAATTTGCAGCAAACATTAACATTCAAACCTTTGCGGGTAAATTTATTAGTGTCGGTAAATTATACAGATTTCCTTTTAATGCGGTCACCCTCCAGAAGCAGCTCGGAGGACACCGAGTCACGCGTTGAATTGTGATCTGTTTTACTGTGGCAATAAAAGCTAAAGTGAACCAGCTGCAAATAAATTCTAAAAGAGCCTTTTTGTATCGAGGGGTTGAACGAGGCCCGATTCTTTAGAATCTTAAATGAGAAAAACTTTCTCTTGGTGGAACTCCTCCTGTAGATTCTTGCAAACCAATAAAAATCCCAACTTTCACTATTAAAAGCAATAAAAGATTTCAGGCAGAGCCACATGGGTGAGATGAAACTGCCATGCACAATGTTGTCGGTAAACTTGTTGAGGAACCCTTGGTAAAGGGTTCCAAGTGAATCAGGAGCTGGAAAACAGTTCTCACACAAGGGCAGCCTGAGCACCATATGGGCCTGTTCCAGTACCGGTATTTATTCTTTTACATTGTTAAAATCTTTAAATGAGAATTAGCACTTACATTTATGATGAAATACGGGCCTTTTTTTTCTTTTTCTTTTTTTTTTACAGATACTCAACAGGAAATGTTTACTTGTTTGCAGGTGCACTTGTGATGATGATGACGACGGTAATTATTTCCGTTTTAGTAGCGCGCGGTGCATGCAAAACATCGCGATCCGAGACAGTAAAATCAAAACCTACTTTTTCGACCATGGTCCCCGTTATGCTAGGAGAAAGTCCGTTTTATGTTTAAAAATCTCACAAAAAGTGCTTTGACTGGCTCACATGTAGCAGTTGAAGCAGTGTGTGTGTGTGTGTGTGTGTGTGTGTGTGTGTGTGTGTGTACCTCCTTATTACTTGGACATAGTGTTCCATGTCCTCCACATAGCATTCACATGTACACATTCCTGTACGTTCCACTACCGAACTCAGTGGGAATGCTAATGGAAAGCTATAAATCTGCATGCAACTACTCCCAAAGGGTGGACAGTGATGCCGGATTCATTGCTGAATCCCTGGAAAAACAGCGGAAAGGGTTCTGCTGTGTTGAACTGTCTCAGTCCAGGTGGAAACAGGAAACAAGAAGCAAAAAGTTCCCAGGTAGGATGGGACGTTGAAATGAATTTTAGAGGCAGGGATGGGCATGGATCTATGCTTTTGATCCCGCTCGGAAGCATACGTTCAAATTCAGGTAAAAACAAAAGAGTTTCTGTTTGAAAAGTGCAGAACATCGTTCATTTTGAAAAGTAAGATGAGTGGCAAAGAGGTGCCTTTTGCACGAGATTGTTAGTACGTCGTGCACACGTCGACGTGTTTACACAGAGAGGTGAAGGTGCGGAGCGCCAGGTGACTCCCACCCGCGGGATGTGCTGCTGCAACACCGTCCTGCACAAACCTTCTGCAGCGCTCTCTCGTTTCGATAAAACGGACCGACGTCAGCGAAGCGTTTGTCTTATCTGAGGAGCACTCTGTCCTGACCCTGACCTGCTGTCTGCTGCTGAGAAACTCACACTCCTCCACACCGCAAGACTCTCTCAACTGCAGTAACATATGCACACGCAAACACACACAAACACACAGCAACAGAGCAGACTCTGTCCACGTTTCCTGACGTGAACTCACAAATCAGTAGGAGCAGTGCTGACGGGGCTGAATGGGCCTCATTGTCAGCCTGAACGCTTTTTTCATGTTGATAAGCACGGATCAAGGAGCAGAAACCTGGGTGGCAAAATATCTCCTCTTGTCCAGTATAAGTCTGTAGTAGAAGGAGGAAAAAACTTCCATATTATTAGATCCTTAGTTGGAAATTACAGCCTGATGTTCCCTCATAAGAGGCCCAGTGACTGGACGTTAGAATGGTCCCAGTTAAAAACTTGAAAATGAGCAAAGTTCAGTCCACCTTTCCACCAGATGTTTCTTTATTTCTTTTTTTAAAGGATGTAGTTCCAGTAATGAGGATGTAAACAATGTTTGCGGGCAACCAGACTCAGCCATCCTGCTTTAAATGTCTTGGCTTTGTATGTATGAATAACATTTTAATCGGAGTAAAAAGAAAATAAAATGGTCTCAACACTTTCCAGCTGTTGCTAAATGCTTCACAAGAAAACATGACATTATCTGCTCTGTATTTGGTGCAGAGGCCTTGAGATGGAGCCAAGCCGGGCTGGTCCAGGTCAAGACAAAGCAGACCCTGGCTCAGGTCAGAACGGAGCAGGCAGAGCCACGAAGGCACCACAGGGGTGCGATGACGAAGGGGTTTGCGTGCAAGAAAGGATCAGCTTCTCCAGTAACATATGAAAACCAGCTGAGAGAAACCTCAAATGACCTCCTATGGCTTCCTTATGATGGGTAAGCATCGTGTGTGTGTGTGTGTGTGTGTGTGTGTGTGTGTGTGTGTGTGTGTGTGTGTGTGTGTGTGTGTGTGTGTGTGTGTGTGTGTGTCAGAGAGAGAGAGAGAGAGAGATACTATTGACACAGGTGAGCAACCAGAATTATTGTGTCTGTCTGTACTGGCTACACCAAAATTCCTGATTTAATCAAGTTAAAATCATCTTGTCTTGATCAATAAGTTAATATGTTAAAGTCATTGACTCACAGTGTTTTCAGGGATTACAAAAAAAAGATGTAGGATTTGTCTGCTGTTAATAATTACAACATTTAAATTCAAGTGGAGGCTTATTTTTACAGCTCTCCCTTTTCTCCAGGACAACAAAGGAGGCAGTGATTTTGGTGTTTCCTGGTGGAGGAATGGTTCCCAAATAACCAAACAAAAGAGCCGCTCTGAAGCAGAAGGCACTGGGATCCATCTGTGCTTAGCTGAACAGGCCTGCTTGGAAGGGAATACTTCAGGGGAAGGGCAGCAGTCTACTTTATTACTGTGCTGACGTCAATGGCATAATTCAAATAGTTACAGAGTGCGAGCGTCCAGCTTTCAGAGCTGGGTCTCTTTCTCTCTGCTGCAGGCTGCAGCTAAAGCCAGTCATGGAGCTACAGCTTCAGACTAAGCTAGCTGAAGCTAAATGATAAAACAAAACACAAGTGGACTACAGGGCATTCAGAGTCTTTCCTGCAGACTCTGCTTCCTCTGAAACATCATATTTTGGTCCTTTTAGATAAGGGAAGGAAAAGATTTTAGTTAGGAAGAAAGAGGGAAGAAATTTACATGTAAAAGAAAAAGGATATGAAAACACATTTCGACAAAACACTTTTCCCTTTTACTGTAAGAGGGAAGTGACACTGATTGTGTGGCTGCGTGTGTTTTCTGTTTTCAACAGTATTGACAGATTACCATTATTTGGTTATCAGATAAGCACTTCAACAGTCAACTGGTTGGGCATTGCCAATAAGGGCTTTGGGAATTGTTATTAGCATGTCCCCTTTATATATTGAAACGTGCGTCTGCCATTAGTGTTGGGAAAGATTTAGACACTGCTCCGCATGATAATGTTGCACAATAATTCACGTGCCAGAAAATGGACTAAAAATATTCTGCAAACTCTTTATGGCACTGTCAAAAATTCATGTCAGCTTCCCCATCACCAGGAGTAATTTTGAAAATAGCAAGCAGGCAGTTCAATTGTTTGAAAAGCAATCATTAACAGGCTTATTTATTAAAATCTATTAAGGCTGATGTGTTTGACAGTTGGGTTTTGGTTGGAGCGTCTTATTCTAATTCAATGCTTAAACCCTGATATTTAGGATCAATCTGATTTTGGAATTCATGTTTAACTTGTCTTTGTGTGAAAAAAATGGAAAACACAAGTAATATTAAAATTTAAAAAAAGGAAAGTGTCTGTCCAAGCCGAACCATTGGGCAGCTACATGAACAGGCAGATATAAACATTGTAGTGGTTTTCTCTAACCTAGCTGGATCTCCTTCAGAAAGAGGCCACAGGCGTCTGAACCAGCAGGTTCCTCTGAGTAGCAGCTCTTCATGACAGAGGAGATAAGTAAAGCAGGGGTCAGACCTCAGTATCCTAGTCACATTCCAGCACTGGGATTGCTCGTAATTAAAGCTCAAAATACCACAATAGAATCTCACACCTTTATCTGTTGGGAAAGAGATGCTATCAGCAACAGACGCAGGGTCTCTTTCCCGTCTCTCTATGGAATCCTCTTTACCCTTTTCTAATTTGAAAGCTCGTCCCCATTTTCCAAAACCTCCAACCTCTTGGCGGGAGGCCTAACTGACACCGGAGAGGGTGGAGGGCAGCGGGACGGTGGAATGTGACCTAATGCTAAACAAGCAACAGCAATCAGTTGGTATCAGTCTGTTTTGTCCATGAATATGTATTAAAAAATTCCAAATGGTCTGTCCGCTTCCTTTCATTGCTAGCCCCCTGGTTGCGCTGCTTCCAGACATGTAGGCCCTGTTGCATTTAAAAAATGTCGATCAAACTGTTGCTTCAACCAATCAGATTTTGAGTTGGCGACCCCAAGGCCTTCTAGCAGGCGTAGGAAACGTCAGTATATTCACGCACTTTGATTGGATAGTCAGAGAGTGCACGAGCCAGAGTTAGCAAACTGCATCTGTAGCGAGCTGCACAAGCAAAGATATTGTTGTGTTGATTTAATAGCTGTTTTGTCAACCCACAATGGCTGAAGTAGGAGAAGAAATGGATTTGGTCGCAGATTTACTGTCAAAGCCATTTTCAAGACGGACTTTTCAAGAAAAGCTGGACATTGTTAAGCAAGGTCGGGCAACTCCGAAGCTAGCAAGCCTGTCGCAACTGGGAAAAGGATTTGTCCGCCACTTTCAGTCCGCTAACTACGAGCGGTACTCCGGGCTCACAGGCTCCGAGGAACGCTGCTAATTGTCTTGCTGGGAGTGCTTGTTATTTGCCAATGATCGACATGGTGTTTGGAGCCACACTGGATTTGTAAATTTGGCTTGCCTAACCAAGGCAGCAACGAGGCATCAAAGCACTGCCGGACACTTACAAGCGACGGTGCTTTCCAAAACTTTTGGGGAAACCAGAGTGGATCTACAGCTGAGCGAGCAAGTGCGCATGGAAACGGAGCTCCACAACGAAAAGGTGAAGAAAAATAGGGAAATCTTAAAAAGACTGATAGACTGTGTTTGGCGGTGACCATCCCCGTGTCTACTGCTTCTGTTGAACGGACATTCTCAGCCCTAAAGCGAATTAAAACTTATGCCAGAAATACAACAGGGCAGGCTCGACTTTCAGCATTAGCTTCAATGGCGATAGAAAAGGACGTCTTGATGGAACTGAAACGCACGGATAATCTGCACAACAGAGTAATTAAAATCTTCTTGAGGAAAGAAAGGAGGATGGATTTTGTGTACAAATAATCAGGATTTTTGGTGAGTAAAATCCAAAATCCTGATTATTATACTAAAATGTTGCTATATTCCTAAATAATGTAGCGTGTTGGGGAGGGTCAGTGTGGGAATTTCCCAGCATGCTTTGTGGCAGTGTGTCTGTGGGTTCAGGTTGGTGTTGACCCTGTTTTTGTTCGTTGTAAATGTTATCTTTTGCAACTTTCAATGTTAGTGTTCTATTTATTGAGTTCTGGTTACTGTTTGCACTTGCACACCATGAGCCAGGTAATGTGTGTGATTGAAGACTTCCCTTTGTTCATGTGTCTTCAGTTCCGTGTATGAATAAGCTGGCAGAAGTCTGTGTCTGAGTTCTTCCGCAACCTAAAGCCCTAACTCGCCACAATAATATTGCAATTTTACGTGTGTTGCAGCTGTACCTGCAGTGAAAGTTTTATAGCCATAAAATAGTTATTGAGGGTTGGATTGATTCAGCACTACTGAAGGCCTAGATGTGAAATGCACGGCCCGCCACTGGAATGTAATAAGAATAAACAGATGGTTACCTGTGCGTTTTAAACACAGTCGCACTCACAGGGTGACACAGTCTTGTGTACAATGTTTGAAACTAAATCCAGAACTCTTGATAACAAATAAAGTCCGACACCACTAATAAACAACCGAGCAAACTGATGGACGGGTCTGGAGGACATAGAACGTTCAGGCAGGCCGTGAAATATAAGAACGTCTCTCCAATACAATGTGGTAATGAGCGAAGCTCTTATGCAACAAATTTCCAGCGTACAAATCGTCTTTCCCATCCCTCCAGACGTGTCTTCCCCCCTTTGTCTCCTTACGAGCCTCGGGAGCTCATCAATCAACAACCCCGCAGATGAAGAACTAAATTCCTGGAAAGGTACCAAATCACAAGAACGCATGGATTTTTAACACACATGCATCACGCTTGCAGGGGAGTGCCGCCCTAAATGTACTTTTTAAACCTGAAATCACGTTTTTTAAAAAAAGGATATTTGATATTTATTCGTGGTATACTCCAACATCCAGATGCTGCTGCAAACTGCTCCGTTCACGTCCAACTAAAAGAGCGTTTCCATGTCAAACAGGATAGTCTTTGGGTTTGGGGCTGGGCGCTCACACCACTGAATCATCATTATCACCTCCATCATCGTCATTATTGATTTTGCACTGTTTGACAGAACAAATTGTGAATAGTTAAGAGGCAAACAAGAAGATCGTATCCTCAATCCGACCTTGTCCGCCTGCTGCACAGGGCCGAATTCTCTCTCTGGTCTCCAAAACACGTAAAAACCCACTCCTTTCATCTTTTTACAGACTACTCATATAAACCAAATTGGGAGCGGTTCTGCGGTGCGTTTACACTATTGCGAAGTTGCAAGCAAACATTTCCAGTAACTTGTACGATACTGAAGCTGTGGGAGAAAATATTAGTGATGACGTCAGCTTGTCTCCAGGGGTCAAAGCATATAAACGGCCCTGAGATGTGAGCGGAGCTGTTTGGAGAAGGACTGCGATATTCCTCACCTTCTCTCCGAGAGCAAACATACAGCTACCCACAGGTGTCACAAAGTACATACACACACACACACACACACACACACACACACCACACACACACACACACACACACACACACACTGATGGCAGGCTCACACATACACAGGTAGGCTCACAGGTTCACCTGATGATTCCAGGTTGTGTCCAGGCCAATAACAGTGTGCAGTGCAACTGTGGACTGGATCAGGCGGTGGGACGTGCGTTCACCAGATGAGCCGCTGATGCTAGATTTTAACGTGGTGAGTGAGTGCTGGCCAAATAGAAAGGGGACAGTTTAATGTGGTTTAGGGAGTCACATTTCTGGCATTTTTCACCAACTTTGTAAGCTTTCGTGCTTATGGATTCTGTGATTTTTCATTCTCGTGATCATGTCCAGAGGTGTGACCAAAAACCTAAATATGAATATGATCTTCATAGTTAATAATAACATAGGACATTACAAACAATACCAAGGAAGTTTGGATGCTGGGTCTTGTGGAATACTTATCTATTACTTTATCTAGTCATCTTTTTATTAATTAAATCATTATCATAATTTAGTCATAATATCATAATTAAATCTGTGCCTTCCATCTGCAAACTTAAAACAGTTTACAAGGAGAAATCAGAATTCTAAAGCTGGTTGAGATCAGAAACGGTGTGTTCGAGGAGGTAGAGTGACGGTCGGGAAACGTTCATGTATCGATTACTGGAGAAACCAGGACGCCAAAGACGCTCAGTGGTGTCCTGTGTCGTACTAACACAACTGTTTGCTCAGTTTCTCCATTTAAGTCATCAGTTTCGACCTCGCTGAGCAACCAAGTCTGTGAAACTTGAGTCACAATTTACATCATATCAGATAAACAAAGGGTTCTTGTGTATTGCCGCACCTGCCAATGTGACAAATTAATGTTTTTTTCTTTTTTAGTATCACCTTTAGTGCAAGAAATGTCTCATCAAGTTTGCATTTACAACCTGCTGCATTGAAAAATATCAAATTAAGCATTTAAATAGCCCAAGAAATTAGCCGTGCTGCTGTTTCAAGCTGACTATTTTCGATCTCAACAAATCTCTCAGTGGGCAAAACAGTCCGGTGCGGGGAAAATGTGTTTCCCATGACACATTTATCCCAAGGTCAACGTGCGGGAGAAAATAAATATCCATCCGCCTGTACTGGTGTTTCTGTAAACTCCTACAGTATAGAAGAGAGAACCGTGCTAAAACACTCAGAATAAACAACCAATTAAAGCGTTCAAGTTGGGCTTTTGAGCCAAGAGGGAAACTCTCAGCCCGTTTCCCTGAAATCCCATTACACTTCTATGAGTGGATCACATCCCACAGAACGAGGGTGTGTGACTGCGCGAGTGCCACAAGTGCCACTGCTGGAAAACTTTCTGTAGACCAGAAATTCTCCAGTGATGACGTGCACAGCCCTCCGGAACACAGTGGGACATACAGAACAGGTTCATCGGTGCAATATACACATTCCAGTGGTCTGTCTTTGTTCTGGGAGAGTGACAGTAAACAGCCTTATCTACCACTGAAGAGAACACACTCTTCTCCTGATGTTTGAGCTGATACAGTGTCCTCACTGTCTCTGTGGCCAGCAGAGCAGCCTGCACAATCAAACACACGGTACTAGAGCTTAAGCTGTTTGAACTGGCGAGTTTGCCGGTTTATACAGGTATGACCGAGTCACTCTTGGTGTGTGCTGAGTCAACATGGTGTGTATTTTGTACCGGACTGCATGTGCTGAGTTTTATTGTACTGTCAGTGAGTCAGAAGCGAAATGGCGAAGGTAAACACTTTCTTTTTTTTCCACGTAATTATACCGTTGATGCCTTGTCTGAACAAACTCATCTGTCTTCAAATGTGCAGCTCTGTCTTTACTCACACCTAATTGTGCTAGTTTGTTCTAATAAGGCTGGACTCCAGATGTAAAGTGGTGAAGATGACATCTTTATCTGCTTTCAGTCTTTATTTCCAGTGATACTGTTTTAATGGTTACTTTTCAAATGAATGCAAAGAATCTTGTTGGGCCTGCAGACCAAGGACTAGCTTACATGTCAAGTCAAGCTACAGCTCCATCTCTCCTCAATCGGTCATCGTGTAATCATGCATCATCTCCCCTCACTGAAGTGGCCTTTGTTGGAGTACACAAGGACAACAATAGAACTGATTATTGATCTAAGCGTGCCCACCTCTGCACCTCCAGCTCGGCGGACCATTTTGACTATTGGCGACCTCACAGAACAAACAGTTTGCTGCATTTTAAACAAACCAGGATAAAGGGCCATCCCTCTAACTGCTGAACCACTGTTGTTACAAAGGGTAATGCCAGAAGCACTAAGGTTCCGGCTTCCTGTGATTGACTGGTGACCTGCTCAGAGTGCATTCCCCTTTTCTGCCCAGCAACTGTTGGGCTAAGCTCCAGCACCCCAACTGATAAAAAGCAGATGGAGGACATGGGACAGAGAATCAAATGCACCTACAACAAGGACCTTTCACACATCAGATTACAGAACGCACAGCGACTGACAATAAATAGAATCTTCTTGTTTACTCCATGAAGAGCAGCTGCCGTAAATCATGGGGGGGGGGGGGGGGGGCGGGGGATTCATTCTACAGATATTACAGCCTTTCCTGTCAGCCGGCTGAAGAGTTCCCATCAGAGGAAGAAACCTTCTCACTCACATTAGTTCACTTTCTCACCCTGCCCAGAGACAGAACAGCGTTCCTGGCTGTCTGAAGCAGTGTGAAGCCTGCTTCAGGCAAATTTAGTCCAATTTTTACATAATGTAATTTCCAACAGTGTCTACCAGTAACCAGGCCACTTTGGGACCCACAATGAGGTCATTAAAACAGCAGGGACAGGAAGAAGTTATGAGGGCAAATAATAGTAGACACCCAAGGACAGAAATACTAAGAAGAGATGAGGCTGAACAACAAGGCAGCCAAACATCACAGTTTTAGCTGAAAATAAAAACTTTTCAAGTAAATAACCAGCAGGTTTGGAATAAACTTAAGCATAATTCCCTGAAAAACTCTTTCAAAGATCTTCTTCTCACTTTAGAATGAGTTTTGGGTGTTAGTGCAGGACTGTCTGCAGGCCAAAGCAAACAATTAATACCAGCTGATTAATAAAAGCCGAAACCTTGTATACACATGAGCACGTTAGTAAGATAAACATGCGGCTCAGCCCGCTAGTGTTAGTTTCTATCTGGAGTCTATGGAGCGTGTCAGTGAGAAGGCCCAGACAGGTGCAGGGCTGTCAGGCAGCCACAGCCTCTCAAGCCTCTGGCTTTGGGGCGCCGCGTCACGTGGAACCCTATTAGATCCTGGTAAATAAACGCCTGCATCCCGCTGTGTCACCGTATGTGGTCCACAGTAACGCAGCAGTAATTGCTGATATCAAATGCAGTTTTATAGCCCACGTGAGTTCTACAGCACCCTCTCAGTGGGTATGGAGGGATTTCAGCTGTCCGTGTTGGGGGGGAAACCATCTTTCTTTCACGTCTATGAATGTTTGACAAAGAACAGTTCCAGAAGTTTTCAGAAACAGAACAACCGCTTGTCATCACTGGGCTGCAGTACAATGCATCAGGGCTCTGTGGGGACTTGTGCTCCACATGTAGGCCACAGCACCTATTTATATCCAACATTTAATTTGCACATCTCTTGTTTCAGCTGGAATTATTTTGTATGTGTCAGTGGCAGATGTCAACAGCATGAACCATCAGGGCCCAGCAGAAAGGTTCCCGACCTTCCCGGCCTCCTCTGAGCTACCAGAACACTTGGCCACAGATCTGTATGCAAGCTAGCACCACAGCATTACACAACCTGCCCAAGTTACTCTGAATGTCACGGCTTTATTTATTTGTTTGTTAGTTTGTTTGTTTAACGGAAAGTGCAGCTGTTTGCTTTTTTTATGGGTCCCAGTGAGTTATTGTAGAACGTTTTCCTGTTTTTGTGTGGTGCGTCTTCTCTTCAGCCCATTTTTCTTACCTTCTCAAGACCATTCCTTATCTGGCCCGCTCTCACACTCCACTCCTCATCTCCTCCTTTCATCCTCCCCTAACCCGTGCATTCCCACATGCATGCGCCGGACCTCCGAGCAGTGCAGGGGGAGCGGGCCTGTCCAAAGCCTGCGTTAGATAACTTTCTTAAAGAGATTAATGAGGTCTGCTCTCCTGAAAGCCTCCTGGCATCAAACGTTCAGTCAATACAAACCTAATGTTTATTTGACTTGGGGAACGTGGACAGGGAAGATCAATTTTTTTGTTCTATGCTGCAAAAGTTGGTTATGCAACCGTCTCAGAAATCGCACGTTGAAGGAAGGTAACATTTCGAGGCAGCTGCGAATGGACAGATTACCACCTCTCTCAATCTATCAGCCACACAATCTGCAGTATATAAATACATTTATTATAGAAATATACATTCCTGTCCCATCTGAAACAAACAGGGACGGAATATGATGCACAAGGTATGATGCACAAAATTAAATTCCTTGTTATGAAATCGTATAAGCATGTGTTTCATATATTTAAAACAGAAGGAATAAAATAGGTAGTTTATCGGTTAATCTGTCAGTACAGACAAATTCAAGAGCCTGGCTCAAGGGCATTTAGACAGAGTCAAACCAGCTGCCTTTATGTTGGAATTGAACCAGCAACCTCCAGACCAGACGGAGAGACAGGGGTTTCTGTTTGTTTCCTGCCGTTATATAACTATGTCTGTTTCTCTGCGCCACCTTTACCCAAGACTTGCTCACCAAGGACCTCCTGCCCTGTGATCTCTATTCCATACGTCTTGCTGAGTGTTTTCCTCCCCTGTAGAATAATACGACACACTCTCCAACTTTCATGTCTCCCTTTAACTCATTGTTCAGTGTTGACCAAACGTCGGCTCCCGGCTCTGAAACAACAGAGCTTCTTGAGTGGAAAGTGTGAGGAGAGGACGAGGCAGCGGAGAGAGGCACAATAGGATTAGACCAGCCAACTCTCTGACACCGTTCCACGCTACTGAGCAGGCCAACCCCTGAGCGTGGACAGCCTGAATGGGGAATTAGACCAGGAGAGTTCAAGCTCCCTGAGCTTCACATGTTTCCTGTATGACAGCATTTCATCGCCGGGGCCAACTCGAGCGGGAAGCCGGGTCATGCCTCTGTGAGCTTCCCACAGATAAATATTGTTTAAATGCAATGGAACATTTCCTGACTCGGTTACGACACCACGACACAAAAACCGGCTCTGGGTCAGTGAGTCTCTATTATGTGAAGCCATTTGGTACATTATCTGGCCCATTAACCGAAGCACTGGTAGACGGTGGAGCAAGCAGCCAGTGTTGCTGTGATTTACAATACATGTACAGATAACAAAGGTTGCGTAACACATGAGAGAAAAACAGTATTTTTCCTCCCCAGTATAATAGCCCAGACGGTGGCACCAGTGCTGAAGAAGACCCGCTGACATCATCCGTGCAACATTACAGCCTGTGTTTTCTGTATTACTGTGAGAGTGAATAGCTGTAACAAAATGAGCCGGGGAAACGTGTAATTATCAGCAGACGCAGCTCCGTGTTCTGTGGATTCCCACCCAGCACTGTCAATTTCCACGAGTGGCAGGAGCAAGAGGCGACGCAGCGTTATTTGCTGCGTGCATTAAATGTGCCGCTCCAAAAACATGTGACAACAGAAGGTGACGTCATGGGTCTGGAAACTGAAGACAGTAAAAATGATGACAGCAAAACATGATTTTACAGCTCCTGCTGAGCCAGGAGCTGTAAAATCACCTGGAATGTGAAGGGGCCAGGCTGGCGGTCTCTATCACATGTCAGATTTATGAACATTTTTAAAAGCAAGATTGTCGAATCACTGTCGCCAACAGATGAACACAAATTTTGGAAATCCGAGATGAATGTGGTAAAATGTAAAGGTTTTGTCCCGGGAGGTCGCGGTGAGAATTAAGAATGAGCCTGCAGCTGTGCCATCTATCACTGTAAAACCGAACTGAAACTCACTCCACACGTAGGTCGTGTTTCGGTTTTCTGGTCGTATTTCCGCATAAAGCTGCAAAGGTCAAGCTTTGAATCCAGCACAGCATCCTAAAGAGGTGAACCGTAAAATGATGATGGGTAAAATGATGTACGTGCGTAAATCTTCACTGGTTCCATCACAACCATGTTAAAACTAGACTTGGTGAAATCTCTGTCCATGAATGTAACAAACATCCGTATCTGAGAGCGTTAATGAACAAAATGTGACTTGATCAGTCTGATTTAATATAGAAGAAAATAAGCGTAGGCTGAACCACTGAGTGAGGGTGAAACAGGTCTGAGTGTGATGAGCGATTGTGCAAGTATTTACGTGTTCGATCATTGTGTCAGCGTGTGCATGTTTGTGCAGTCTGGGGGCAGACAATGGGCCTTTGTCTCTCAGCATCCTATTTTCCTCTTACACACACACACACACACTTCCATGTAGATATTTCCTCAAGCCTTCCGTCACATTACCTCGGTTTAAAGACAGCAAAACAGGAACAATGTGATAGTCTCATCCTGCCTCACACTTCCTGCCCCCCCCCCCCCCTCGGAGCCAGACGAAAAGATGAATGAAGGGTAAAAAGATGGGACAGAATGGTGAAAGAGGGTCTGGGAAGGTGTGAGAGGGAGAGACAAAGGCAGCGTGTGTGTGTGTGTTAATGTGAGGAGCAGGTGGCGCACAGGCAGGATGTGGCCTGAGGTTGTAGCAAAACAGTTGTGATTCTGTGGTGCGCAGGTCCTGCCTGCGCACCACATTTTTGTGCGTTTAGCTGCAACATCCTCCAATTATCTCAAATCTATTCTGAATGTTCTGAAATACACACACAGGTTTTCAGCATCTACAGTTAAAACATCTAAATAGGTGAAAATAGATGAAGAAGAAGGAGGTTGATTGGTAGTAAATTAAGGGAAATCTGCATTTAGTTTAGTTGTGACTGACTCTAAATGGCATTTTATATATATATGAAAGGTCATTCCTACAGGACTTGCAATGTTTTCATCCCAGCGTGGCAGCTTCTAGCGAGGTTGAAAGTTTTAGACATTTTCTGACACAAATCTTCTTCTATCAGAACAAAATAAAACGAAGCAGCAGAAACTGGAAGAGTGTCATGGAATCTATGAAATACGAGGGTGAAGCTTCAAATAGGCCTTTTTGATGCTGTCATATTTCTGTAAACAGCAGAAAGGTTTAGGTGATAACAAGAATATTGTTGATGTGAGAAGGAAACAGTGGACAATCTCCCGGCAATCTTCAATCAGCGTTCTGTCATCACCAGCATGTCTAAAAATTGTTTCTCAACATTTATCTGGTCTGAAAACACTTCTCAGAAAACACCTTCAGTGATGTTTCTGAGAAACTCCTCAACGTCTGGTGTGTCGCAAGTGAGGATAAATCAACAGGCTGCATGTGCTCAGAAAGACTGAAGGAATAAACTCGAGCACAAATGTCATTTTAAACAGCGTGAGTGCTTGCAGAGAGAAGTTGGCACAAAATTTACCAACACTCATTTGCCCCTCCCCCTGCAACCCACACACACACGCATACAGACACACACACACACACGCATACAGACACACACACACACCCGCACACACACACACACGCATACAGACACATTCACACACGGCACCTGATGAGCTGCGGTTCAGAATAAGGAAGTGAAAACTCGGTCCATCTGCTTCGACAGGAAGTCAACAGAAGCCACATACAGGCGTGCTGACGTCAATCAGAGCCACAGGAACACCTCCCCAGAGCGTGCACTCACACACACACACACACACATGCACACTACTCATGGTCGTGCAAGTGGGCCCACATAAATATTCATTTAAATCAACGCTGACAAAAACTCAGAAACTTGCTTTCTTCCACACGCCAACTTCTTGTACACACTTGTCAACTAATTAAAAGGTTCTCTCGCTCTCACACACACACACACACACACACACACACACACACACAAACCAGTATAAAGATTTTTTGCGAATAAGCAGTCACGTTGTTCCTTTACTTGTGTGAGCAACAATACACATGCAGTATTTGTCTACAAAGGTAGTCCCAATCAGACATGGACAAGTTCTCCTAAAAGCCAGTTATACTTTCATCGTGTGGAATAGAATGTGCTGTGTGCGAGTGTGCACACACTCGTGTATTTGGGTAAAATAGAGCCATATTGTGTTTGCACAAGGCTAATGAGCTTGATGACAAAGTAGTCTAGACGGCTGTGTTGAAGCTGCAGACAGATGGAGAAAAGAGCGAGAGCCATCACGTACGCCAGTTCATGAGGAGGAGACGAAGGCCAACAGGGAAAAAAGGAGATGAAGGCCAGGAGGGAAGGAGAGGGCAAAGCAGGGAGAGAAAGATGCAACGTCACCTTATAGACACATCATAGATGTTAGCATCCTACCTGGGAGACACACTCTGGTGAACGGAGGCTGCGTTGTTGCTGCAGGAGACCTCCTGGAAGAGGAAAATAAAGGCTTAGTTAATATTCTGGGATCCACACGTACTCAAGAAAAAGTAGGAATGTATTCAAATACAAAGTGTGCTGGGTGGCTTCAACTCCACCACAAGCAGTTTGTTTTTAACCATTTCCACATCACTGTAGCTTGAATTTAATCATTTTCAGAGTCGGCGACTGAGGAGCCATCACCAGCATTTGGTCTAACCAAGTATTGTTGTATCGCAGCCTGCACAGAGTGAAAGTGAGTATGTGTGTTTGCCTGCAATATCTGGTGTAAGTAAAGTACAATAACTGCTTTTTAAAATAAAATCTCTACCATATACCCATATACACACACGTGTATATATATATATAGAGCTCCATATGCATCATATGTGTCACGCGTCAATAAACTGATGCTGGGTATTTGTATGCTCTAAGGAGAGCAGACAGACAGGTATGCATTTATAAAAATACCTGCAGCAGGAACTCGTTCATCATTTGCCCTCACTCGTGTGTGGATATAGTTCAATGTGTGTGCACAACGCTGGTTTATGGTCCATGGATCTGACTGCAGTGCTGATGCCGTGTGGGTGTCAGAGTAGAATGTAGGGCACACGGCTTTGGGTTTTCATTACAGCGAGCCGAATGCTAACGCAGTCTCTTAGCATCCAAGGAATCTGCAGTCTCCTCACCTCCAGTGGGAGGTGTGATGCTGCATCTCAACTGTGCTGCTTCCAGAAGAAGACACCGCAAAATTGAGTTTAGTTTTTGCAAAAAATAATATTTTAAATAAGGAGTGTGCGAAGAAATAGTCACCTGACATGTCAGCACGTCAATATGCTAAAAAATAAACACAAAAGGCTTTCATTAATGTGTCTATTAATGGTGTAGCTGAAGGAATATCCAGAGGGGGGAGAAACCATGTATTTACACTGGATTTCACACAATTTATTTAACTGTGCCGCAAAAGGCATTATAAGTTTTATTTTTGTTTCCTGATTTACATGCGTTAGAAACATGATGCTGCATGAATATGAAAGCCTCACGACAGAAGCAGCAGAGAATATATCCAGTGCAGATGGCAAATACTTTTCAGGCATACCAATGAGGCGATTCATCGGTGTGTTTATGTGTTTCAACACAACAGAGCAATTCATTATGGAGGACCTATGTGACACATGACGTCAAGCTGGAAACTATCCGTTAAAATCCCCCCATCCATCGTCTGTTGACTGAGATAAAAGGGGAACGACGGTCCTGAAATACAATCGTGCTTTTTTCGGGACAGGGTGACAGTACTGCAGGTTACACGTTTAAACATGCATGTTCCGGACCGATGACGCCGGTGCCGCGTCTGTCTTATTTAAAGCTCAATGGCACCACCTCGCGTTGACATGGCGGGACTGCAGGCAGACTAGACGCTTCAGGCTTTTTGAGGTAAATATATTTTTGTTCTACAGTTTTTAAGAGTCACTCTTGGGCATTTTTAATTCTCACACACTGCAATTTAAAACTGGATCAAGGGTCCGATTCCAGCCTGGATATTCAAAGGCCTGAGGGTCAAATCTCTGGCTGTCTTTTACCTGCCTGTCTGAAATAATACAGCACACTTTACATATGGTTATAAAACAAAAATGGTAAAAGAGATGCAGAAGGGGTATTTATTTAAACAATATACTTATATAAGTATGGATTCATAGACAATATAAGTATAGAATCCTTTAAGGGTCAAAGTATAGCATCTAATGTATTATAAACACTTGATCAATATCAATACCTGATTTCTGATTTTGGTTGACAAGTACTTACTTGCTGGAGGCACACTGGACATTAGTCAATACAGTGAAATTATTCCTGACACTTCGAAGGCTTGCCAGAACCTGGAAAAATAGAGCAGGAGAACCTTTGGATTATTACATGCGATTGTCAGGGGGACACGTTTATTAATTGACTCGGGACAAATATGGAAGTTTTTTTTTTTGTTTTTTTTTTAAAAATACATGTAAGATTACCTAGGGGAAACAAACTATATAACTGAGGATTATTGATGCAATGATTAACTTACTGTGAAATCTTTAACTGGTACAATATGAAAGAGACTACATCATTTAGCTTGTTTGCCATCATTGTTGGTAAATTAGTTGCTGTTAATGTGTGATTTAAATTAGATTCCAGACAATAATTACCTGAGCAAAGGGTGTTACAATCAGGTCGTCCCCGTGTCTGAAAGCACAAAGACACAGAGACAGAGGCAGTGAGAACAGCGGTAACTGGCGTGTGCATCTGTACCCTAAAGGCTTCCTGCCAACGTGGTGATGCCTAAAAGCAAAGATCTTCAATGAGCACAACAGGCACTGACTCCCAGGACCCCACAGCCTCATTTCTATAATTAACTGACAGTGATGAAGTCCAAATAGAGTGGGGGGGGCAAACATGGATCTTCTGTGTCTGGGATGTAACCTTGTAAGGCACAAAGCTTTATTTTTGGTCCAAAATGCTAAAGGACTCTTCTGTGGGTTTAAACCCACTGTCATATTGTCCTAAAACTCTTCATCTATCTTTCATTTTGGGGGGAGCAGGGCAGGGTGCCACTCTTAACTCTGGCCACGTACTTTACACAGATCTCACATGTCAAAAATAACACTGTAATTATAAGACAATGTGCTCGGCGCAGACGACCAACCTGGCAGTTAAGCGACAGAGGCACTCATTTAGTTTCAAATCGGTGGGCTTTCTTTTGAATTAGAGGACGCCGCCGCTCCGTTTCTACCGCAGCGACCTTTTGATTTCATTATCTCACAGGGATGTTTGCTGTCATGTTACCAGGGAGATATAGGAGATATTTTGGATTACATCATTTTAATGGTAAAACAAATAACGATTGACAGGTGATCTCTTCTTGTAGAATATTCATAATGCGAAACCTCTCATGAGTTGTCTCATGGTTTTAATCATTTTCAGTTATTGTCTGATTATAGTGCACGACTGGGAACACTGGGCATCTGTGCACGTGGCCCGTACTCACAGTTCAGAGGCGATGGAGGAGTTGCGTGACATGGATTTGGGGGACAGGTCATAGTCGCTGTCAGAGCGGTACAGGAAGGACTCCCGCCGCTGGCTGTGACTGGGGAAGTTGGTGTGGAGGACCAGGCCAGAGCCGGGAGACGCCTGGGGGTCCAGGGGGCTGCAGCTGGAGGAGGGGCCATTCTCCACGTCGAAACTGCCGACAGACGAACACACTGATTTTAGGATGAGCCACGCACGCAATAAAGAAGAAACCGTGTGATATTTGAGAGTTTAAAGTGACTCCACCAATTCATTTTTCATTATCATTAATGATCCATCTCCCTCACACACACCCTTGTACTTCTATCTTTGTGAGGACTGGCCCCTTATTCTATCATCCCAACTAACCCACTTGCGTCACCTCACAAAATGACCCCATTACCTGAAAATGTCCTCATTCCGTTAGCAGAAGTTTTGATACTCACACACACACACACACACACACACACACACACACACACGAGCAGAGAAGTGAGAGCAGATTGACACCGATTATAATGGAGGTTTAAGCCTGTAAACTTCTACAGAATGAAAAAAGAGAAGGAGGAGCTAATTAAGACGTCATTAAAGAGGAAGAGGCATCTTCCCTGAAATCCCCTCTCCAACACGCCTTCGTGCACTTTTCTGCCACATTCTGAGAGCGGCGCTCTTTGGTAACCACGGCAGCATCACTTCCCCTTTCACGCCAGCAGAGCGTGTTTATGCGCTGCTGACAAATAAATACCCTCGGTTTTCCTTGCCTGACCTTGAACGTGGAGAATGAATCCAAGCAGGCCGAACTCACAACAAACATTAGAAACGGACATAAGTGTCTTTCTAAACTCCCAAGGCAGCGTCACTCCGATCCTCCGAGGATTGAGGACTGATTCTCAGGAGGGAAGACGAACGCGTGTCAGAGGAGGAATCGGAAGAGTCTTCCTGCTTCCACTCAACATCAACTCATCAGAAAGGGAGCAGAAAGATCAGAAATAGTAACAACTTCCTGCCCGATTCTCTGCTTCCAAACCTTTCAGCCCTAAAAAGCGCCCGTCGCGATCTCGTCCTCAAGCACGTGGACGCTCACATGCCTGCACTGCGCAGCGCATTAGATGCTCCACCGCGCCGGCCTCGGGTCAGGCCTGCTGCTTGGTTCACTGCCATCATGTGCACGGACGACCAGTGCGAGCGGGGCTTCCTCGTGCACGCCAACCACACATCGCACCCTTCTGATCTTCCACTCGAGTCTCCTGTAAAGGGTGTTCCGCCTGCTCAGCTCAGCCAGCCGAGTCATGCAGCACGCAGGTTCATTATGGTGCGTTAACTTGTCACACCGTTAAAAGCCCCCCTGTGGATTCTTTTACGACTGCCCCCCCCCCCCCCCGAGGCTGCTGGGTTACATAAGCGGCAACAATGAGACGTGTAGCCAGTCTGATGTGATGTGACGTCATTTGCATTGTCTCTCTGTTGGACTGGAGGACCTTGAGATCAAACTGTCGTCCTCACCGGAGACATTTATTATCAGGGGTGGTTCCATGCCAGGAAAGGCAGGATTCGTTGTAATATCTGTTTAATTACTGGGGTTTAATTATTTTTGTCTCATCTTCGCGGTTTGGAACTGTGTCAGTTTCCTATTGACAACTTCTGACTTTTTTGATCACACGCCTCATGTGACCTTTGCCCTCATTAGAAGAGCAGATGAGAAACTTTCTAGAGTTGATTTCAGGTGTTACAGTCATATTTGGCAGCTGTCAGATGTGATTGACCAGCTGAAATGGAGACGAAAGGGAAGAGAAAGTCCCTCAAACACGCTGCGACTGAACCGTGGCGCCATGAATGAGGCCATTTTGCTGAGTCAGCCCGGACATCAAACATAGAAGTCTACACATCTTGATGGGAACCAGAGCGGGTTGTGAAGCAGTGATGGTTCAAGCGTGACCAAACATGGGGCGCAGCCTGATTGTTCACTATCGATGGAAATACGTCGGAATCGTTGAGATTCCATCTTCTTCATGAGTCCCGAGGATCAGACGTGTTTTACTGGATCAGACAGTTTGTTATTGGTGTTATGTTTAGCTAAAGCCATCAGGAAGTGCTCCCTCTGGCCCGAAAATGACTCGTTATGATGACACGACATTCCGTTCCCATGATCCACCAGCATCCGTCTCCTCTGACGAGCAGAGTGAGTGATGTTCCAGAGCCAAGAGTCTTTTATTCCTGTAGGTCAGAATCTCCCCTGAAAGCGTTTTAAATGCCTGGAAATCGCCTGAGTTGGAATTTTACACGATGACAACCATGTGAAAGACAGTATCCAAGGCTGACCTGCTACATTATGAGCAGAAATGGATGGTTTAATGGTCACTTTGTTAAAATCAGAGAAATATATAAATATTTAAGCAGCTACAGCCTCAGAGCTTATTGGGTGTGATGCCACAGGTGTTACACGGCTGATTTGAGGGGATTCTTATGTTCCTCTCTGCAGACGCTCTCTCTCTCTCAGGTTGGGACATTTATTCAGGTCTGTTTATTTGGGTTTGAGCAGGACTCTGGGACATCGACAGAGGTGTCCCTCAGCCGCTCCTCCTGGATGGTCTCACCTGTGTACTTGTTAAAGCTGAAGCTTTAGCTCCTGAACCTCCGCTCAGTGACCACTGGGGTCTGTCGGAGTATTTGATATTGTGACTCCATTTAGCTGGAAATTGAGTTGAATTTGTTTTGTTTTTTTTAATCTTTCCAAGGATCTCTGACGCTCTGGACGAGGGTCCTGATGCAGGCTGAACTGGTTCCAGTGGAAATGACTCCACTTCCAGCTCACAGACAATGGTGTTGTTGCTTTAAAACACGTTTATTGAGTCAGATTTACTGTCAGAGGACACTTCTGTATCCTGTTGATTTACCTGCACACGTGTGGGGATTAGTTACATTTCCTCCCTGAAGGAAACTGTTGAGTCTTAGCGTGATACGGAAATAAGCTGAGCTTTGATGTGATTCATGACCTGCGGATTATCTCTAAACAGAACTTTTTAATAAAGGAATACCTTCTCTCACTATCAGACACGACCGTGCAGGGTAATGTAGAACAAATTCATCGTAAAATGTCCTGTATCAAGGTTTAAAGGACAGAGAGAGAGAGACAAAGAATGTGTGTGAGAGAGAGAGAGAGAGACAGAGAGACAGAGAGAGAGAGAGAGAGAGAGAGAGAGAGAGAGACAGGGAGACAGAGAGAGAGAGAGAGACAGAGAGACAGAGAGAGAGAGAGAGAGAGAGAGAGAGAGAGCACATTCTTATACTTTGAATTACTCTCTTCCTTCCTGTGCGTTATGGTGGGTGGGGGGTGTTGGGGGGGCACAGGGGCCATTTTTCTGCTGCTATGCAAACAGCGGTGTCATGGTAACACCTCCTGTTTGTCTCGGTGTTATAGCCAAAGTTTACACATTATTTCTTACCACAAACGTCTTTTCCCATTAATAAATGAGTCATTAAATATAAATCCCATTTGCAGGGAAGGATCAGAAGGCCTTCCGGACCTTTCTGTCCGAGCGACAGCATTTCCTCACCCGACACAGGTCGTACAGTGAGAAATCTCTCCCAAAGTGTTCCGGTTTCACCCTTTCTTCTCACAGTCAGAGGTTTGAAACCTCTGGAGGCTCGGCTCATTAAAAATGACGCAATACCAGCGCACGCTGCAGGCCGTTAACGCAGAGCACGTGGAGGAGCGCTCACATGCGCCAGAAAAGTGCCTTTTTGCTGCATGTGACGGTCAGGTTTCATCCACTAAAAGCATCGCAGCACAACAGGCCGCGCGTGTTAACATGATCGGGACGAGTCCGGTACTGATCGATCCAACGCAGAAGACAACGGCAGCACGTTCGCAAAGACAAACCCGGGAAAACTATGTGGCTAAAGCAACGAAATTCAACCAATTACACCTTCAATGGCGCATTTATCAAGCGTCCACCTCTGGAGGGGGCGGAGTTCCCTCTGATGCCGTCCGAGCATGGATTTACCCGAAGCACCGAGCAGAAGAGAACCAGCGGATTGGAAATAGACGGCGCTGTTATTAATAGAAATTAGGCCACTAACATCGCAGAGTCATTATGAGCGAGTGTTTTTGGAACAAAGACGAGGAGCAGATGCTCTCCTTTGGAAATCATTTACAGTCCAAATACTCTGACACATGAGCCAGGAGATGCAGAGCAGAACTGGCCGAAACGCAGGATGACGACAGCAGCGTGACGTGTGTGTGTGTGTGTGTGTGCGTGCGTGCGTGTGAGAGAGAGAGAGAGGAGAGAGAGGTCAGGTACAATAAAACATCCTTGTTCTGGTGCCGTTTAATGAGGCCACAGAGTTCCTGGTCTGAACCCTCACAGCTCCGCCTTTTGTATTGGTGTCACCGCTTTTGGATTTTTATCAAGCAGGTGATGGACGTTCCACTTCTGCCCGTGTTTATCAAGCAGCTTTCAAGGCAAAGTGAAACTTACGTCAGTCAGGAGGAGCTTGGAAGGAGTCACTCCCGACATCATCCCTTCATCTAGAAGATCTGAACTTTACCGCAGATGGTCAGGAGGAGGAGGAGGAGGTGGAGAGACCTTCATCGGGGCGTAAACGGTTCAGACTCCAGCACGTCCACCCTGGAGATCTCTTGGCTCTGATTTCTATCATATTCTTTCCTTGGAAGGGTTTTTAATTTGGAAAAGCCGATTTTCCTGCCCCCGGGCTAAGGGCAGGGCTCGGATGCTCCTTGTCATTATCTCCTTCCCTCATTAAACCCACTTCACAGTCACCGAGCCTAATTTCAACGTGGGTCAACCTCGCACGCATCAAAGGCTGCAGCCACAAAAACAGGCGCAAGTCTGGTCCGCGTTTTGGTTCCCGTCCAAGCCAACATGTTAGCCTGAAGAAAAATTCACTGCAAATGAAATTCACACTGTCGTTCTCCACAGATCCAGCAGTTCCAGCTGGACAGAGATGATATTATAAAGAAACATAGGCCTATTCAATGCTAATATCACTTCCCATTAAGATCACATTTCTCTTTTTTCCTCATCAATGATCTTTTTCAGCGTTTAATAGTAACAAATATGGTCACTAGATGGACTCAAAGCCATGATGAACAGGGTCATCCGCAGTTCTTTTACACTGATGCTAACGCTTCTTGTTCACCGCCAGTATTTGAGCTAAGCTAATTAGCAGTAGCCGACCTCAGCGTGACTCTTTCTCGCTGCAGCTTGCAGAGTTTGAGGGTAGAGTTGGATCAGTGGGGGCAGGGAAACAATCTGGGATCTGATAAATGATCTGGGGAAGTGTTGTCCTACAATGGAAAAAAAAAAGGAAAACGCAATCCAGCGGCACCCAGGGACATCCCATAAATGGAAATGTGGTGTTTATACGTCAAAGGAATCTGAGCGCCTGTCCAAACATTTGACATTTGGTGAAAGCCTCCCTGGCACCGCACGCTGCGTGCACGTACAGCCACACGGGCTCATCTACCTGTCCAACGGCTCGGAGGCTTCAGCCCCCGACCATCTGTGTGCTTCTGCCTACTTGAGAGCAGTCCAGTACTTTCCACAGGAAACCCTCAAAGAGATGGAAGCAGCCCAGCCAGGGTTGGAAGCCCAACTCCTTCAGAGCTCCCAACTCCTAACTCCCATCATTAATTCATCACTGATGCCACCAGGCCTGTTCTCCCCTTAAAAAACTAGTGAGGAGGAAAGAAACATTGAGACAACGCTTCCGCAGCCCGAAGGAACAACAGCTCAGAACTTTCTGTTTTCAACTTCTTTATGTTTTGTTGCTGTTGTTTCTGTTCTTGTTCCGTGTGTGTGGGTGTGTGTGTGTGTGTGTGTGTGTGTGTGCCACTGACCCGATCAGGGTCCGGCTGACACTGACGATCCCACAACAGGAAAGATTCAGGCTTTTATCAGCTCCAAGGGATTCACGCAACTGTTGTCATCTCTGTGTTACACTGAACACATCGATGATGCGTTTGTGTGTGTGTGTGTGTGGTGTGTGTGTGTGTGTGTGTGTGTGTGTGTATAAAGGGTTACAACTGTGAAAAAGAAGAAAAAGGGAAATGAAGTTTTCAGAAGAGATAAGACGCAGCTGCTTCGGCCCAGTCCGGTGCAGAATGAACATCAGTGTGGAGAAAGATAAGAGCAGATATCTTAGGACGCTGTGGTGCACGAACACGACAGCTCTGGCTCCGACGTTCTAGAAGAGCCCTTTCACCTGGACAACAAACGTCACTCAAATGAGCCTGCTGATGGTTTGATGCTTCCAGAGGTCCGGAGGAAACAAGAGCGTCAGTATTTTCTATGAGCGCTTCGGAACGCTAATGCTACCTGCACACACCTGGAGGTTGGATGGTTTTAAACCATACCTGCTGTTTTAAAGCTTCCCTCCACTAATTTGACCTCTCCTGCAGCATTTTAAGCTGTTAGCTGGTTTTCTCGGCCGTAGACAATGAACGTGCACTGAATCGTCATCCACGTGGGGTATTCACAACTCTTATTTCCTTCATTTTTATATGTAGCAGCTTTATATTTTCCACTTCATGTTGATAAGAACCTGTACACCTACAGCCTGTAACATGCTACATGGGGAGAATCTCACTGGCCTTAGCAGAAATAAATGCAACAGTTCGCTGCCATTCAATGACCGCCGTGCCAGAGGGGGACTGGGAGCATTAACGCAACCATTTCAAAGGGTCCAATCACTGAGAAGCAGGACTCTGACCTGCCTCCAACCTTTGAACAATTGTTTTCACGGGGTAGGAATTACAGTGGTGGAGAAGGAGCGAACGATGTTGCCTCTGTGGGATCCTGGAAGCTTGAGTGCACAGAAACAGACAGAACTTTCACTTCTGGAGCGGCGAAAACACACAAAGCTTCTTATGTTGCTTCTATTTCTCACCCAAACAGGCGAAAGTTGCCCTCAACCGCACGCTGCTGAGGGTCGCTGGGATTTAGGCATCAGGTTTACAGGCTACTGGAATGTGTGTGTGTATTCAAACCTGTGAGCATGGCGGTGGTTGGCGGCGTGGAGTTTCCTGACAACTTCCTCGCTGAAGTCGAAATGAACCCGTCCTCTGGCACAGGGTGAACGCCGGTACATTGTGCACACACACATGCAGTCATGCATAAACTACCTGGCACACACGAAACCCCAGCACACAAATGAGCTCGTACACACCCAGGCGCAGTATTTCACACATTCATAGACTGAGGATGTGACACACACCATCGCGTGTGACAACTAGTGACAAACTACAGCGGCACAAAACACAAAAACCTTCTCAGAACAGCCGTCAGTTACTCAAAAACACACCAAACGCGCCATAATTCAGGTGAATTATTCAGGCTCCACAGAAGTCTCCCACTCATAGAAGCTCTGAAGTTAGTCAGCAGTTCATCCCCAGTCAGACGCTCCTCATCACAAACAGCAGCAGGAAACAGGATCACTTCCACACACACACATCACACACACACACACACACACGTCACACACGTCACCGAAAGTCTCAGAGTCCTGGCTCACTCGGACACCCTCCGCACACTCTCTGCGCTCTACTGTGAGCTCCTCGCTTCGTCACGGGCTATACTTCCTTCTCATGCTGTGTGTGTGTGTGCTTGTGTGTGTGTTTCTGTGGGTGTGTGTGTGTGTATGTGGGTGTGTGTGGTGTCCGGCAGAGTTGGGAGTAACACCAAATTTATGGAATGGACTCACTGGATTGGATTCATAATTCATTCATCACTTGTTTAGCTAAAAAGAAAGCATGAACAACACACACACACACACACACACACACACACACAAGCTTGTAATAAATGGATTTTGGATTTCCTGTTTTCTGTTTTCTGTTAAGACAAGTTTGTTTTTAAACTATAGATACAGTATATATACCATATAGATTTAACACCTATATGAAGGCCGACTGTCATTGCAACAAACACTAGTAATTACTGTTTTTTTCTACTTGTCATTACAAACATTGTGTAATGAAATGGGTTTGTAGTTTTAATCACGGTTCTGTTGCAGTCAGGTCTACCTTAACACTCAGTGTGCATCTACATGGTAAAGATGGTGACATCTGGTGCTCTGGGGGGGGTGGGGGGGCCGTACCGGATGAAGCAGTACAGTTTCCCGACACCGAGCTCTCACATTATAATGAGATAGAGCTCAAATTTAACTGGATTAATTGACTTTTGTGGGCGTTTTGTATATATACATAAAATATTTCTATCAATATAATTAAAGTTGTAATATTCTTTTATAGTCATAACTTTGTAATTTTATCAATCATAAAAAATATCAGCTTGAAATGTTAACTTATGGCTCCAGTGTTGTGCCTGTGGATTTAAGCTCATTAGAGCACATTCGTCTGTCGAAAAATAGCAATCTTATATTTGAAAACAATGCTGAATAAATGTATTTAGTCTTTAAAAAAAACAACTTGAGCTTCATTTTTGTCTTATTGAGGGGGGAAATGTCTTATTTAAGGGAAAATCTATAAATAAACACAGCAGCATCCCTGATCCCATGCCTGGCTCTCTACTTCATCCCATCGCTCCGCTGCCTCAAGACGAAACGAGGAGAATAGGGAGAGGTGGAAGATGTGGACGCCTCAGGGGCGTAGGAGTGACAATGGTGATGCCATTCCTCCTTAATGATGTCCAGAGGGTTAACCACTCAGAAGGAGACCCGGAGCTTTTCCTGGGTCATCATGGCTTACATGATGCAAGGATGCAGATTTAACTACTTTTCTTCTTTGTACATTACAGTTCTTAAATATTTAGCAGTATCTCGGAAGAAAGTTAATTGACAGCCTTAAAATTCTGACACCACAGTCATGGTAATAGTTGACGTCAGTTGGCTTCGTCAGTAATAAAACACAAGAGAGGTGCTAAGTGCTCTGCTCTTCTATCCCTACATATTGACAGATTAAACTGTACTCAAACGATTACTAAGTAATTTATGTACATTCATTTAAAAAAAAGTGAGCGCGCTGACGTAGTACTCCCATGCGAACGCTAGGTGGCAACGTTGTATCGCGCAGAACATCAAAATAAGTTCGCTTTTGTCGCCACTAGATGGCAACATTTCACAGTAATGCCAACATGTTTACGCCACCTGGGAGATGTGACACCCTAAATATTGGTTTATGTTTTGCCTGTGTGACTAATTTAATCACTATCTTTACAATTCTCAGAGTGTGCTTACAAATGAGAATGATTGGGTGATGGTTTGAGCAGCAAATGACCACATATACAGGCATGAATCATGATATCATAAATTGTGAAAGAGACATCCATTAGTGTGATACGAACCTTGACAACGGAAAATCCCCTAAAGCTGTAGATAATGCAGTTGAATGGCAACCAAATGACACAAAGTGAGAATGACAATGAGCTTTTACACCCAAACTGAGACCCAGATGAAGGAGCAATGTCCCGAACATTTCAAAAGGGGCAGAGGACTCTGATTAAACATTGATTTGTTGTCTATGTTGAGGTGTAAGAGGGCCCTTTTAAAGTGTCTCAGGCTGATCCTTGTGGATCAAATCAATGTCACACTGCAGGCACAAAAAATGTCTTTCACTCCGAGACTAAATAAATCCGCAGCCTTGCTGATATAAACGCAGAAGCTTTCACATTAGATCAGAATCAAACGGCAGCCATGATCCACGAAGGCTGTTTACACACAGGAGCGAGATGACTGGGTTGAAAAGGTGATTCATTAAAACATCTATCATATTAATCATGATCTGAGAAAACCTTTAGGATAAATTTATCTCAGCTCAGAGAGATGAGACAATATGAAAAGAGATTTTCTGGAAAAGAAAAAAATAAGTCCTAAACCCCTCAGATCAGATTTTCAGACAGAAAGAATTTGAGTCGGGTCCTCCTTTAGCGTGACCCCCCCCCCCCCCACGCCCACCTCTCTTCCTGTAATTCCCCTCTGAAAACGAGGGCACTGCAGTCAGCCCCCCGTGATAAACCTAATCCCTGAACGCTGCTCCTCTCACTGCCAACGTTTCATTTCACGGATGGCGCAGCAGGACCAAAGATGAAGGAATAGAGATTGGGCGCCATTATTGGCGTTCTCCAAGAAGGACCTGAAGCCGGAACTCACTGCACCACCTGATCTACCGATTCAGATTTCAAATGTCATGAACTTCACCATTTCTCTTTCATTGCAGAGTTGCAACACAAGGATAAAACAGAAGAGAAGAATAATTGTTCTTTTATGTTAATGTATGCCACTAAGCCTTACATCACGGACACCAAAGAGATCATCGATAGAGAACTGGACTCACCACACCTAAAAATAATACTAATAAAACACGTCGATACATCCCAGTTTGCTGCAAGATCATCACAGGCTCCCCCCTAAATCACAAATATACAAAACACAGTTTATGAAAGTTTCTCATCCTTTTTTTCTCCACACGAGAACCTCACACACCTGCTGAGCTGCGTATTTATGGACCTAATGCGAGCTGAAAAAAGCAGCAGCAAAGGTCAGATTGAGGCCTTTAGAAGAGGCGATGTAGTTCTTGACTTCCCCTTCAGCGCGCTGGCTAACGTGGTTCTGGTCTATGACATGGTGGCTCAAACAGAAAAGGCTGGGTCGCACACACCTGTCAATACATTGATGTGCACCATAAGGGCGCAAACGCGTGGGCATTAAAATGATGCTGCATCCAGCTTCATCAAGCAGCAGATGTATGGCTGAAGGAAAAGGCTGACTCAGGTTAACTGGGAAATCTGACAGAACAATGCTGGGATTTCCTTCTTCACATACCAAACCCAGGAGTGGCGGCGGGAGCAGAAAGAGCCGATGGGACCCTCCAACCCGGATGACGTCGTTTTCATCATCTTCATTACAAGAGTGACCAGAAATCTCTTTCCTGTTTATTGTTCTCTGAAAGTCTCGACTCAGCAACTTACTTGATTTCGCTCATAGATGATGAAAGAGTAAACACTGCTACTACTGAACCGATCTCCTCGAGAAGCCGCGGAGGAGGCTCATGCTTGGTCCTCACCGCTGCGCTCTGGCTTCAAACCTTCGGCAGAACAATCTCAGTATCCTGAAAAATCTTCTCGGATGATGGAAAATGGTCGATCGCGTGCGAAAAGTCACCGCACATGTTTATTCAAACGCTGCAGTCCAGCAGTTTTCAGCCAAAAACCACGAATCAATAACAACCATCTACGGGCTGATTTCAGCGAGAAACGCTCCAACGACAACGAAAATGGGGATTTAATCCTCCGTCAGTGGTCCCAGCATCTCCACAGACCAACTCCACGTCTGTACCCGTCCCGTCCTGGTGAATCTGACGCTGTTGCTCGTTCTGCTGGACCCACACAGGTCACATTTCATGGGTGATCTCTGATCCTCTCCCCATGAGTGACCCACATGGGTGCTGTACGAGCACAGGCAAAGCAGGGCTCCTCAACAAGACTGACTTATTCCAGAGAGAGTCTGACTGTTAACAACACGCGCTCAGCCTGTAGAACGTTTTGTCTGAACCGTCCACGGATCGAGTCAATTTTATCGACTCTAAAGTAGCAAAACTGCTAAAAGCAATGTTGCAGAATGATTTTAATGTCATAATCTGTTTTGGCGGTAGTTTGTAAAGGCTGTGAAGGCTCAACGTCCACATAACCCAGCTGTAAACTGGGCAACGTAGAAATAATCCATATTAGTTACAGTATTCTTTTTTTAAAATGAGCCCATCAGTGAGGTAGCGTGGCGGCGGCGTGCTAACAGATTCCTGCTGGTTTTACCCTCTCGTGTTACTGGGCCATTTCCTTTATAGCACTCTGTGTGTCAGCCATGTCTCGCTGTACAGGCCACTCGTAGCTACAGGGAGTCTGATTACACAGAGCAGGCCGTCACAAAGACACATAATCCCACAAACATCAGGAGAAAAGAAAAAAAATGGCCTCTTGGTGACGCGAGGCTCGACACTTGAGCAAACACCAACACTGAATACAAAACCTGTTGCTAAAATCGATTCCTCTTGTTGCCCAAACCGCCTGCCTAGCAACAATCGGACCTGAAAACACTCGACTCGTAGCTCAACAGGTTTGTGCATTGTTGCTCTGAATGCCTGCGTGGTGGAACAGGAAGTCCTGTTTTTTTAGAGGGTTGAACCTCAGAATACAGGTTCAGATTATCAGCATGGCCACAGCGAGCTTCATTTCTCCTGTTTGCAGCCTGCAAACCACCTTTAAATATGCGTACAGCCGGCTAATGAGCCTCCAGTACGCAGACGCTGTGCTTGCTAAGTAATCTGTCTCCATATTATCAGCTCTATTTTTAGCTGTAATTTAATTCCTGCAGTTTTCAATTAGAATTTATGATTTCAGCGTGCACTGCACATCGCCCTGGAGTTCCTGCTCTCCAGAGAGGATGAAAGTGCAAATTCTGATCGATGAAAGTGCATTTTCATCCATGTCCAGGGAAAGAAAGACACGTTGGAATTTCAGTCTGTGTTCCACAATCAAAGCTGAACAGAACTGTGGGGGGAAATGGGAAATTAAATGAATTATTTCCCTTTGTATTGTATGATTCTAATTTTTCATAAATATAAAACATTAAAATGTTATACTGATATAAACAATGCAGACTTAAAGGCTTCATTTGCTGCTTTTCTTCCAATCTTGCTTATTTCTGTGGAAAATTATAATGGAGGATGATTCAAAGCTCACACTCATCCAAAAACAGATGGGCAACGAGAGAAATATGACTCAGAAATATCAGAGGAGAAAAACAGTCCCCTGATTATCACACTCCCCTGCTGGGAAATTCTGTACAAACACAGCAGGACGGGGGAAAGCAGCGGTTATCAGCTCTGAATTTCAAACCCCGGAGCCAATTATAGTGTAAGAGGAGCACCTTTTATTAAAAATACAAGATTAAATGTGCTGTCCCTTCTCGTGTTTGATAAGTCAAAGTTCATTTAGCAAATGACTTCCCTCCTGTACGATGCTTCAGGTCATTCAGATGAGCGGGACAAACGGCACGCTGCTCAGCAACAACTGCCCCTGCTGCTCGTGCACGTCGTGGCCCGTCATGCACGTGTTCTTACGCCTCCCCACAGGACGCCGCATCGATCCGGGGCCGCCCTCCCTTCAAGCCAAACCCGCCACCGCACCTGAGCTAAATATCCGCCCGCTCGAGCCGCCCCAATTAAACGGCTCCGGGGTCGATAAGCAAAGCAGCCGAGTCGCAGCCGTTCAAAGCGTTGAGTGCAATTCAATATCACCAAGTGCGCTCGTTTGGGGGGGTGATTTGACAGCTCTGAGCAGCTCTAAAGCAGAATTACAGTGAAGAGCTTCCAACATTATGTCCTTAACATGCAGCACGTTCCTGTGGAACACAAACGCCACGCAGGCCGCCGGTGACAAATCACACAACAATGTGGAGTGGAATTAATCAGAACCCCCGCGCAGCCATGCGTGTTTCACCGAAGCGCGTGCGACTGTGCGGAGCACGTAGTTACAAGCAAACATCCCAGTCTGGTTGCCATGGCCGATGGTTTCAACAGGGAGAGCATCGGAGGGATTCCTGCGCCTCCCTCCTTTCTTCTTCGGGTCAACTGCTGGTTCCTTTGTCATCCGTTCTTCTGCCAGGCTTTTATCTCGCGTCTCTGTTTGTCACCAGTCAGACCGGCTTCATTCCCGTCTGCTTTGTATGGAGCAGGTAATCACTCAATGCTGCCATCGCTCTCCTGTCTGCCTCCACGTCTGCTGCTGCTGCTGCTGCTGTACAGATCCTTGTCTGTCTTCTCCGTGTTTCTGAGACCGTAAATAGGCCACTCGGCTTGTTGCTTCTTTCTCCCGAGTTCTTCTAAAACGTCGATTCCGAGGTCTGAAGCGAGAACAATGGCAGCACCTACAAAGCGCCGATGATCCGAGACGACAACATGTACGCCTCAGATTGCGTCCTGGGCTGTTTTCCCTGTTTTCTTTCTCTTTCTCAGCAATCTATGAAGTTCAAACTGGGTCTCCCTTGGAAAGACAACATGGCACCCGTTTTATGCACAAATGCATTTTTCTCCCCACAAAATCATTATATAAAGGATTTTTTCTGTTCATGAAACGCCCAGTAGCACAAATGATGGGCCCTCTGACCCTCTTTTCAGTCAGGACACAGAATTCCTCCTTTCAGTGTCTGACAGTATCTCTAAATCAGCAGCCTCCAACTCAAAACTCCCTGGTCATTTCCTCTTGGAACCCTTCCTCCAGTGCCCTTTCGCTTATTTTAAGGAAATACAACACACATTTTGCCTTCCTGGCTCCTCAGTAGTATCTTAAAATCTGGTCAAATTATTTCAGTAACGTGTGCCTAAATCCCCTTATGAAACCATCCTCCGACCCTCCTCGTGATTCAAAAAAAATAACAGTAATCTAACATGAATTTTTCTTATTATTTTGTAGCCATCTATGACCTGGAGTTTGGTGTTTGAATGTTAGCAATTCGATGAGGTAGGCAGGAATTATTGGAATTATCCAGCAAAACAACACAGCATACTGTAAACTATTACTGCAGTTATTACTGTCCCATCAAAGGAAATATAAGAGCGATGATGACACAAATGCATCTCAATGACAAAACCACAGCTCTTACAAAAAGGTTTTAGGGCTTTAAAACCCACTCAACACCCGTGGCTGTATTTGGGCAATGAAAAGTAAACAAGAGCAGGAAAAGGAGGAGATCCAATCAGAAGTCGTAGTCGACTTGATCCAGGATATCTTGTTTCACCTACCTGTGACATCACTCATGTAAAGGGACCTCGCTGTGTTTGTGTGTACTTCCTGTGTGCAGGGGTTCCTCTTTCTATTTGTCCATTATGTAGCCTGGTCCCCACGGAGACTTAAGTTTATGAAAGCAGAGCCACATACTCACCCCCTGCATCTGCACACACACACACACACACACACACACACACACACACACACACACACACACACACACACACACACACAGAGCACTGCATGTAACCTGAGTGTGGGAATCAGATGACATACACACCAAAAGTCTCTCACACACACGGGGGCCTCCGTCTAACAATAGGCCTGAGAGGCGCTGACAGAGGGCCACATCTTTTATACAACCCCAGCACCACACGGGAGCCAAACCTGCGTCATACTGGTTTAGAGATGACAAAGGCCGGTCTTTTCGCACAATCAGCATCAAGACTGGGCCTCGCACTCGCCGGCCGAACCGGCTCCTCAGCTGTGACCGTGGAGGATTTCAACTTTGTGCAACGCTGCGGCGACTACGCTGCGTCCTGCGTCGTTGGCACCTCCTCGCGCCACGTCAGCCTCACCGGCTCCAATAATCATTTGATCTAAGTGCAGCGCCACAGGTGTCCCCGACCATATGGCGAGTCAGCGTTCACACCCTGAAGGCAAAGGTGTGGGAGAGGAGATCACACTAATGAGCCCATTGATGAATGGCTCTATTTACAGAGGGTGTTAACATCAGATGCAGAACAATGCCTCACAACAAACAAATAAATGACGAATCAACGTGAGACGAAGGGCACAAAGATGAATTTTCTTGTTAGTCACCTGCTTAAAACTGGAAATCATTTGTGCTTTTAAGCACAAATTAGGCAATTTTTTTGCCAGCGGTTGAAATAGATTGAAAATGGAATGATTCTCTTTGATCATGTGTGCACAGCAGCATCCACCCAACCTGCTGACAAAGCACAGCCAGCATCAAAGCCTGGCGAGGTAGAAATTCTGCATTCAGAATAAGGATCAAAGAAGAAGGTGATGACAGTGGCAGAGCAGGAGGACAGAAGGAGGGAGAGATGAAACAGAATGAATGCAGGGAGATGACAAAAAAAGAAGGAAGGGAGGTCCAGACCAGCCCGGACAGGACGTGAGAAACGGCTGTGAGGCGAACCGGAGATCAAAGAGAACTTAGAAACAGGTCGTACAGCATTTTGCTTTTTTAGCTGAGTCACTGTCTGCGTCTGAAGGGCCACCGCGGATCCACCCTGGGCTCATTTCACAGCTCAGGCTTCAATTAATTATCAAACAAGCACACTCGATATCGACCGCCGACTTGGCTGCTGCACGGCCGGTGCTAACGCCACTGCGTCAGGAGACGAGTCTGCTGTTACAGGACCTTACAGAAGCTTCTGGCTTAAACTGGAAATGCTTCACCCAAAATATGGACCCTATAGAGTAGACCGTATGGTTTTGTAATTAATTGGAAAGAGTCATACTGACTCACCAGATGTCAGTATCCTGTCGACGATGACAGAATCCCTCGTAATCCAGTCAACAACACACAATGTTGAAGTGCTAATGGAGACAGAGCTCCGCTAATAATAATAAGCTAATAATGGACGCAAATAACTTGTGACTTTCTTGATTTGACGCTGCCAGACGCTCTTACAGCAGCGGCTTTCGTGTCCCAACTGACCTTTCAAATCCATAGTACACTGTTGTGGATACATATATAACAATCAGACACAAACATGATTTATAGTAAACGCTTTTGGCTGGTGTTTATTCCCCCGAGACTCTAATGAGCTCCGGAGGCAGAGAAACGGGGCTTTAACAACCCGAGCAGCCTTATTCCTGCCATCGGACTTGCACAGTGCAAGACAACCAACACGCTTTATTAACAGCCACATAACTCCGGCAGCACTGCCTCCTTCCCCTAAACACAGAAATCAAAGCTTCTCCACGCTTGATCTGGTCCATTTAAGCAGAGAAAAGAAGAAAAAAATTAAAAAGGCAGCCGCAGGAGGGTTTTTAATGGCAGCCAACAGGTAGAGAGGTCATGTGTTGCTGGAAATTAAATGAAATAAGAGGTGTGGCAGCTGTGCCAGTGTTGGTGCAGAAAAATTGATGCAAAATCAGACAGAAAACCAGCTGTTTCCTGGTCAGCTCAGCATGGTGGCAGCAAAACAACTGTTAAAAAAGGATGTGATTCTAAAAAAACGATCACATTCTAGTGCCGTGATCGTTTTTTAGGGCTTATTTTGGACTTTAAAGGAAACTTACCGCTGCTTCAGTGGCTGTGCAACATTTAGTATAAAGGACTTTTAAGGCAGCGGATGGAATCCAGTAAATCATGACATGAAGGTGGCAGGAAAGGTTTATCAGAAGACCTTAAGACAATTTTAGTCGGTTACAAATTGGATTGAGTTTACACAGGTTTGTCCACCCACTAATAATGGTTTGAAGACAGAGTTTTTAACCATTAAGGACCCTTTTTCCTTATTCCACTGAATAGGTTTTCAGAGTGATGCTGCTGTCAGATTTCTCTGCATGTTCGGTCTGTCTAATTATTTTGATGAGTGGGGTGTTATGTGAACCAAGCACAGACCCAAAAGGTAATAAAAGGGATTAATCTTCCAATTTAGGCACATGCAAAAGCTTGTAAAATCTATTCTTCCCAGAATAAAACCGTGGAGATGAATAAGCATTATGAGTTTACACAGAGCCAATTCTTCCTCTGGAACACATCTCATAAATCACGACCTGGTTGGCAGGCTTCTCCGTGCACATCTGAACAAGGGACGACGGCAACTTGAGCCTTGAAATAATGTTCTATACTGGTGAAGGAGCATAAGGAGCAGGGACACCAGATGGTCTTACAGTCTGTCAGTTACATATTTATCACTTTTTTTACAAGCTTGAAATGTTGAGCGATCCACTGAGGAACTCAAACCAGCAGCTGGCCGATACCATCCAGTCTTTTGCTTTTGGGATGAGAACGACTGGGAGGCAGAGTGAGACTGATAACCCCTCTGGGACATATTTACGTGATAATAATGACAAGAGTAAACAAGTCTCTAATTAAACAGACTGTGTCTTCTTATCTCCCCAGTGGCAGGAAGTGAATTTCTGTCTCTGCAAGTCAACAAGATTTTCCCCAAGAACTACAAAACTGACATTTCAAGCTGTTTTTAGCGAATTAGAGGAGCCCTTCACGTCTTATCTCATCTGTCACGGTGCTAAATTTGTCTTCCCCGTTTCAAAATCGATTCTCCTGACGTCTAGTTGCCTATTCGTGTTTAGTTTGTGCTGTGATGTTGTCACAGGCTGAGCCGGAGCCTCGCGCAGAAGTGACTGCAATTTTAAGCCCTTTCAATCGTAGAAAAAGTCAACGTGACTCATCTAAATCCCGGTGCGGTTGGTGCTGTCGCCGCCCTCGATCCCAGCACCCTCTCTGGGGCCGTAAACAATTACTGCCACTGTGATTATCGACCATCATTAAACTCATTAAGAGTCGCTGGTATTATTATTGTGCGTCCTGGATGAGCAGGAGGTGTGACAAATGTCAGTGAGATGAATGTGTCGTGTGACGGGAGACATTATCTGTGCTTGACACTTTTTTTTGCTTCGGCTCTTCCCAAGGAGCGCCGCAAAGACGCCGGCAGATGGCGAGTGTTGGCGGGGGGGCTCCCTCCCCCGTGCCCACACAGTGGCTCCCAGCAGGCCTAGCAGCAAGCGGCCCCGGACTGAATGTTTAAGGGACACAATCTTGACACAATGTTCTCGCAGACAGGCCGACCTTAAACATGTGCAGATGGATTACGGCTCAGGTTTGCAGTGATATCATCAATTTGGGGTCTGGGGTGACTTTTCTGGGACAATTTATTGTCTCAGCGCCTCCGAGGAAGCGGCGAGGTGCCCCGACAAAATGGAATCCAAGTCATTATTCTAAAAGAAAAAAAGAGTGTAAAGAAAAAGGCGGTTTTAATTGTTGCGGGTCAAATCTTGTTTGGAACATCTTGTCCTGTTTAAACTTGTGAAAAATGACCAACTTCTATAAGATAAGACTTGACGTCACGCCGGGGCACAATGCAACCTTCAAAAGTTACAAAAGTGGGACAATTCAATGTGATGCAGAGAAAATAACAACAGCCAAACCACATTTTAGCACCGATAATGCAAACTGAAAACCTTAAAACAGGAAATCTCTTATGTAAAACACTAAATGAGTCATGGGTTTATTTTGCCTGTTTTGCTTGGGTACTTTTCTGGAAGCTGAACTCACCAACACATGTGTAATGACTTTATTCTTATTATTTCTATATATCTTTTTATTACTCATGGTTATGTTCAGTCTTATAAAGGTAAACATTGTAAAAACCACTAAACAGCAACACAATTCTTCTAATAAGTATAACCTGCTGGTACACAGAAGATCACAGATTAAACAAATATAATGTGAAATGAATTAAACCTGGTGCTGACGATGTCCCTCAGAATTTGCCGCTCAAGTTTCCTCCAGCAAAAGGAAGAAAACCAATATCTGACAGAGAGGAAGAAAAAACTTGGACCACCCAAAACTGCCTTGCATCAGGAAATGTTTGGTTCATAAAGCTTGATCTTTAAAACAGTGTGATCCAAGAACCTGCCAGCTTTAATTTATACCATAAAAAAGGCTAAACTATTCCCCTGCTTCTGTTCCGTTGCTGTGAGGAGACATTTGTGACATTTACCAAGAAAAACAGCTAAAGACCACAAAAGCCTCTCTTCTTTTGCTCTATATGAAAATTACTAAAAAAGGCTTGCAAAGACTTTCAGATTTGAAATAATCCTCTTCCATGAGGTACAAAATAACAATTAAAGCCAGGCTATACAACACCTGACAACCTGTTACCATGACATCAACTGCTGCACTCCTGTCTCTCCTCCATCATCAAGCACGCGCACAAAACATGCGTGTGGACAGGCACACATGCACACACGGCTTCGGTAATTTTCTTCTCAGGAGCGAGGCAGCCCACAGGATGACCATGAACCGTGTGAAAACCATCAGCCTCTCACCTTCCTCCCATCTGTGGCTCCTTGGTGACGACACGGCACTCACACGGCACACTGACAGCCGAGGAGGGAACGCGTTAACGTGGAAACTGTGTGCGCACGAGAGACAAAACAGCAGTTTTATTTCTAAAAATAATCCCAATATAACCGTCTGTGACCCCCCCCAGTGCTCCAGCGAGAGTTCACAGCGTTTGAAGGGTCGTATGTCACCATCAGGCTTCCATACAAAAGCCCTCAGGACCAGCCGTGTCCAGCTTTCTGCCTCATTACCTCTTCGAACATACAAACGCACCAAGAGACACGCGATTCGTGTTCATATGTGCTGGCAAACGCACGCAGAAAAAAACAAGGCCCAAAAGTATCCTGACATCATCTCCCATCAAGAAAATACACACTAATAGTACAACTGCATGTGGAAAGGCTCATTCACAATCGTTATTGGCAATATGTATAAGGTTTTCTGATTCCCATTCAAACCAAAGACAGGTATTACATAAGGCCTTACATAATGTTTCATGACAGAAGGTGTCATTCATCCATCTGACCAACAATAATGTGTCAGTAATACACTGTCAGTAATACACTGACACAGTGCCTCATTGAGCAATATTGTCACTCGTACTTCTCTGTTTTAGGCTTTTTCACAGTTTAGTTTGATTCATTTGGGTGCAAATGAGCTTATATAGTAGGGAATAAATAAATAAATTGACTTTATCACATACAAATATATCGATCTGCAGTTTCCCCCACTGAGAAGAATGGATAAATATGAGAGACGTCTGCATATCTTTTAATAGTTTAGCCTGTATTAAATCCACAAAATCCTCCTCCTCCTCCTCCTCATCCTCATCCTGCTGTTAAACTTCCAGCAACTTCAGAACACCAAACAAACACACTGCTTTAAAACAGTAAAGCCCTTCAAAGCGATTGAAGCCTCTAACAGTGAGGCTTCATTTCTATAGCTATTACAATAATAACTGTGACATAACTCGAGCATTCATCTGCAGCAGCATTAAGCTAAACTGTATGATTTTCCTTCATTATGCAAAACAGAGCACTGGCCTTTGCTCGTTGCGTGGATTCAGTTTATACAACCAAGCACGCTGTTCCCATAAAGAGATGAGTACACTCAAAAATTAATTTTAGTGTCAGAGTTCAATGACAGGCTGCCAGGGAAAAAAGAAAAACATCTTTAAATAGAACATTAACATCAATTCTTTTCCTCATGCTGTTATTAAAAAAATATATAGAAACAGACGCTCCTGTAACACCTGTTAACTAAAGCTTAATTTCATTAAACATCCTAAATTAATATGAGCAACAAACATATTAGCAAACGCTACCTCAAAGAAAGAGAGAGAGTGTTTTAGGGTTTAGGTTATTGCTGTGTAACAAGCCCCCATAACAATATTAAAAATATTCTATTTAAGCCTAGAATTAAAGGGAAATATATAATAATGAACCAATTACTCTGTAATTAATCTTCTTTTACTAAACGGTTAATGGGGAATCATATGGGGACCTGTTTATGACCTTCTGGCTTGGGTTTAACAAATCTGATTTTCTGCAATGATCTCATTTATATGAGGCAATTATTCACTAGCAGCAGCTTTGTAATACCTAAAATCATTGATACAAACTCAGTTGATGTGAGATATGAAATGGTGTTTTCAGAGATTTGACTTATTCTCCAAAGAAAACACTCCGTTATTGGAAGAAAATGTCAGAAAGACCAACACTACCAGCCCTGCAGAGATAATAACACTGAAGAAAAGAAACATTCAAAACAAATTAGAGGGGGAAACTTCAAGCCTAAAAATTTAAAATGCGTCTGACCCCAGGTTAGCATAAACAAGGCTGCTTTGAAGGTACTGACAAAGGAAAAGTAAATCATATAATGAAGGTGTGACCAGCAAACAAAGAACCTGAAACCTAAAAAAAGAACCACCGCAGCCTTGGTGGCCCTGAACGACACCTACGGAAGCACAGAAACAGATTTAATGGAGGCAGATACACTTTAGTGGCATCAGGGACAAGTGTTGTAAGAGGAATCTTCCTAAAGAGAAAAGCCAAAACACCTCTCCTTCAGAACCGTCCCAACGATTTCCCTGCCGCTGCGTCTCGGGCTTCAAACTGTGGCATTTGGCGGTGTTTTTGCACCTCAGATGAGTCAGATCCATGCTGTGTACCCGCCAATCTGGCGTGCAACCTTTGGCACATGTCATCACGCCTCCCTCTCGACGTTCCTGTCTGTCTCTGCTGTCAAAGATGGGAAAAAAAATAACAAAAGCCTCCAGGCAACGTGCAGGACGGCAGACGTCGGCAATTATTTTTCTGCCAGTTTAAATACTAACTCTTTTTGTGATGTGTTTTAGCCAGCTGTATATATTTATGCAAAGCAGGGCTACGCCACTGGAATCCTGACGCATGCTGCCCATTTCATCTGAGAGATAAGCAGGAAGAAAGCCATGGAGCAGCAGGAAACAAGCTGCCAACACCCAGTCCCCCCGGCCATGGCGCATTCTATATCCCACCATCGATTTCAATTACGATAAGTGTTAGTAGTCCACACGCACGCCACAACGTCGATGACTCAGTGGAGGGGACGTACAGGCAGCGTTTGAGTGAGGAGCCTGCAGCAGCTGCCGAAGAGGGCGATAGGAGGAGATACGAACGATCCACTCAGAGCTCCGCTGCGAAGTAAAAGAGGGGCTGGAAAATGAAGTGGTGCCGAATTGAGTTAGTGGAGTCAAGAGGAGACAATGCTGGCTTAGAGAAACACTTCTGAACATATGTAACGTACCATGTACCCAGGTTGATATCAATAAATCACGGCTACTTTATTTTATCTAAAAGAAAATGTTCTCTTTGTTTCTATTTCTGCTTCGACTTGCTTGAATTTCAATAGCTTGGTCAACTTTTTCCTCTTTTTACTTTAAAAATGACTCTCAGGTTACAGCCCCTTAGCCGATTCTATTCTTGATGTTCTTGTTATCTTGTTTATTCATTTTGGAAGGAATTCATAGCATTGCTTTTAGATGTGTCCCACTGATGTGGAATACAGCATAATTAATGATATCAGCGCGAGTCAGAGAAGGAAAGAAAAGAGTCCACGGCTGCCATGAATTAATCATGACTACAATTTGGGTTCGGCGGCCTGTGACACACAAACAGCAGCGCTATGGAAGTGCGGGGTAGGAGGGAAAAAAGCACATAACAAGAGCAGACAGGGGCAGAGAAGGAACGTCACCAGGAATCAACAGAGGAGACAAAAGAGAAAATTTAATTATCCCACTCAACTGTGGAACAGTAAGCACACAGGAGTGCACCAAGTGGCCGGGGTCATTAACACACACGTAATAAGACTCTAAATATGCACAAACACACAAGATTTCCTCACACCCAGAATGAAGACTAGCAGGTGCTACCTCACTCTGCCACTAGAGGCGCTGCAACCGTCTTTTTGTCCACCTCCAGGTACACAAATAAACCACCAGTAAACTGAGACAACTTCTTTAAAAATCAATTCTCTCTCATGTTTTAACCAGACTGAACATTTTACTTATAAAGACAACAGAAGACAAACTATATCTCATTGTAGACCCACTGGGGGGTATTTCTACCAGAATGGAAGAGTTCATGGTTACAATAAACTGTAGGTTTTGTATGAATCTATTAACATGTAGTGTGTTAAATGGATTATTTTGGAAGGTTTCGTGAGATCGTCTACAGTTTTTAAATTTCAACATCCTTGTCCCACTGGAGCTGCAACCGTCGTGATTGCAACTGTTCTCTTCACGGTCAGACCGGCCACTGGGACCAAATGTTACGCTCTAACATCGGGGCGACGTGCCGTCATCTTCACGGGTAATTTCATGACCTCAAGAATGTGTTTCATACACAAACATCAAAGAGTTTTCACTAATTTCTGTTGTTCTCCGAGCTTGGAATCGCAGCTAGTCTGCCGTTTGGTGCGGCTGACCTTCAAATGTCAGGCTCATCGGCTCAGTGCTGCCTTCAGGAACATTCTGAAAGGTTACACAGGGAAGTGGAACCTAAAACAGTTGGGAGTAATCCCCAAAGATCCTCAGTCCAAGAGCTGATTTGGACCCCCACAAGGCAAAATAACAGGAAACAGAAAAGAATTTTAAATATTAACATTCTAGCAAAGATAAAACACAAAGATACAGGCTGGACCTAAATGTCTCTTGAAAAATATTTACATAGGTAATATTATTATAAACATTTTCTGTCGACAATTGCTTTAATTAAATAAAATAACTAGCTCAAAACAGATTAATTCTGCCAGCTAAACTCTTCTGTTTCCAAAGTGTCCAAAACAGGGGTTGTCTTCAGAAAATGCCAGACCTCTGAGCCCCTCCTCCCATTTAGTTCTCCTAAATTCTAGCAGAAACCAGAATATACGTTGACCATTAAAGCAAACCTCAAAACCTTCTAAATTTACAACCAGCACTCTGACCCAGGCTGTCCAGGAGAAGCCCAAGTCAGAGGAAACTAACTCACCGTGACGCCAATGTTTGCACGACATTTCACATGAAAATGCTGATGCAAGATTTTTTAAAAGATGTACATTTCAGCCGGCTGACCACGAGTGATGCATCTGTCAAAGATCAACGTAAAGACGTCACACTTGACTGCTCCCCTGGAATGCCTCCCTCATGAACCTCCCTATGAAGTTGTGCACATATTTACCAAATTTACATGTGTTGATCTATACACTCGATAGAGGGGTGTGTGGGGGGGTACAGTAAACCTCTCTGTGACTGCACATACAGACCATCTCTTTGCAGGAATGTTTTCCTATTCATTTTAAGTCTTAGAAATCTGGAATTTGTTCTTGGTGTTTGGAGGAAAGATCATAACTGCCGGATGTGCTCTCACGTCTACACAAATTTTAGCATCCCCACACACGTCACTCACTCCCTCTGAGCATAAATGTTATATGTTGTCGATTACTGCCTCATTTTCGGACGACATGCAGCAAAGATGGTCAGAATTAGTCTTCAGGGGAATTCCTTCTTGCCACTAAGATTCAGGCAGTAAAGCACCAGGCTCGTTAAAGAAGCCCGGCAAGCATATGGAAGGACCTGTCACCGGCTGTGTGTGCATAAATCAAGGTGACACTACCTAAACAAACGCTGCTGGAGAGCCGGGATAATGAACGGGAAAGGACTAAAGCCAAACTCAGCCCTAATCACGGGACGGGTGTGATGGAGAGGTGAAGCGGCGAAACGGCAGGTGGAAAAATAACATGGGAGCAAGGCTGAAAGAGAGCAGCTGCAGACCTGAACAGCCCTGGGTTCAGCACTCCTGCTCAATTATGGTGGAGATAAATGATCAGCTGTTAGTTCTACAGGCTTGAAAACGCAAGTTTCAAGTGGCTGCTTGGTTGCAATGCCACAGTGGAATTATGGAGTTAATTTATTGACTAAACGAACGTATCCAGGATGTGAGTAAAAAAAGAAAGAACATCAATCTGCCCTAATGACAGTAAGAACTCGATTCATCATCAAATTTCCCTTTTCTGTAAAAAAAAAATAAAACGTCTGTAAAGCTAGGACAAGACGAACAGTGTTCTTGAACAACCCAGGGCTTAATCTCTGTCCCTCAGGGTGTCAATGTGATGGCGGCTGGGCTGCCAACATCCCAGCATGGATAAATACCGGCCACATGGCAATCCGTGACCCTGAATTCCCCATTATTGAACACATACCTGCAGATGGCAAAAACAGATTTAATGGCAAGCAGACCCACAACCAGACATTTCCATGCGCTAAAAACCCAACGAAACCCGTTATTCTAAGAGCGTATTTGACTGCTGAGCTCTACCACCAATCGTGGAGACCCTTGTCCTGACCAGATCGTCTGGATATTTAATGTCATGGGTGAACGTTGTGCTCCTTACAGTAAGGTTGTTGTTTGAGGCATCAAAGTTTGCTTAAAAAGGCCTTTAATCATTCCCAACACTGGTGGGTTTTCTTTCTGGAAAATAAAAGTACAAAGGTCATCAACGTGGATTCTAAAATTAGTTTAAAGCCCTACTTGTTCAGAGAACGAGTATGAATGACTGAAGGGACTTTGGGAGACGCTTCAGACTGATGAAGAAGCATGGCTGTTTTCAGATCATATATTTTTTTTATGTATAAATCAAACTCATGAATGTTAATTCCCATATTACAAATGCACAAATGGATCCGAGTCACGCTGTCAAAAACTGAATGACAGACATCAAAAAAAGCACAAAATGAAAACCCTTTATCGGCATGACCGCTCAGTCTCGCTACATGTCCAATTTCATTCAAATCCACACACACACACACACACACACACACTCGCTCATAGCAGAAACTGTGGGTGGTGGTTTCCCTATAGGCCTGTGGTGACGGTGAGTGGAGGAGACAGGGCTCGTGCACACACAGAAACAGAGGGAGATGCCGTACATGCGTCGAGGCACATACTTTATTTATGTATGTACAACAGCAAAGTGCATTCTCACATGCACTTCGCTGGGTGTGCAAAGATGGGACACCTGGTAGTGGCACAGAGGAGAACAAGCGGCGACTCCAAATAAAAGACACCATCTTCTATATCAGGTAGATTTAAAGCAAATCTGGTGGATCTGTGCTCTTCAATACCAGAGGCAGCTACTGCTGTTAGCCTGTCAGTTTCATGGCCTTTCATGGGACGACGATCCCATTTTCAGTCCTGCTACTAAATCTTACAATCATAGCTGGTATTGTAAGTGAGGCTACACTTTAAACTATATAATGCCTGAGTTGTTACACCTCTGGGCTATGGTTTCCCTTGGCTATGAATATTTCACTGTCTTCTTTCAAAGACTTCAGAAGACATTGATATTTCTTCTCCAGCTGTTTGCCTTTTAGTCATGGGACAACGGGAATTTAGAGATCACCCATTTTCTCGTTGATATTTGTTGGAGGCTATCCCAGCAGTCAGTGGGTGGGAACATACCCTGGACAGGTCAAAGGTCCATCCCTGGATGCGTACACATCATTCCACTCACACACACCATCCAGTCAAACTAATGCTATTTTTGGGCTGCAGGGGGAACTGGAGCACCAGGAACATAAAGTACCATTTACTACGTGGTCTCGTGGTGAACCTTCTGCTTTCCTACATTTCTGATTGACAGGTTCTCTGTTAACATGTTTTTAATGGAACACTTTAAGATACAGCAACACATACTGCTCCTCTTCCTAATTTGGGCTCAGTTTAGACAAATGAGGAGTTACTGTAGGAGGAGAGGTAGCCGAGTGGGGCTCTTCCTCCCTTCAGCCTTGCTGCACATTGTTTCCAGCGGAAATAAAGCTGCCACAGTTCATTTCAGTCTGTGTGACAAACAATCGGCAATCAAGTGGAGAACATTTAGAGCTTCTTTCTTGGAGAAACATGAGGAATAATAGACAGGGATGGAATGTAGCGCACGTTCCTCCCTACTCCGAATCATGTCAACGCTGCATCTTGTTAATATCTGTGGCTGGTGCTCTTCTGAATCAGCTGAAAAGAATCTACAGCTGGTGCTTCACACTCAGTCGAGTCACACAGAGGCAGAAGCTGGCTGTAATGACTTACAAGACTGTGATGAGTAACGCGTTAATGAGGCAGCTGTGGTCCTCAGGATTAGCTACATGTTAGCTCTGTAACACGGATTTGCAGCGGCTCTGAGCGGCACCACATGAATTCAGCCTCGCACCTCTGGACTCAAATGGGGCCCTAATTACTTTGTGCCACACTTGCTGCTGCTGCTGCTCCCGTTTCCCCTCAATCCATCATGTTTCCACGTGCAGGGGAAATAATCTTGTGCAGCCTCAAATACTAAAGCCTGCTGAATTTCTACTACCTCACTCTCAAGTATAAAATCTTTGACGTTGGCTTAGTGAAAATACCTAAAGGTTGTCGGATTATGCAAGTTTGTTTTGAAATGCATGTCAACAAATGAAGTCAAACATGGAGGCTTATGCTGAATCCATCATGCTGCTATAAATGGAACATGGTCATTGAGGTTAGGTTGCATGATGGGGTGGCTGCAGAGGACCCAGACAGAAAGGAGGAGGTGCAGGAGGAAAGAGGATGAGAGCGAAATATAATGAAGACAGATGAGTTCTCAAATGCGTTCTGAATGTTAGCACTAAAAGGCCACATGTTGCCAGACACCCAAACGATAATTGCCTGGAGCCAAGGGACACAAAACCCGATTCACAGGCGTTTCTCACCCGTGTTTTTAACGTGTAGGAGTCAGTGAACCAGAAGCTGAAGGTGATGTCAATATTATGCGTTAAATATATCCAATTATGTCCTGAACATTACAGCATTGATGTCTTGGAGAGTTAAAATATTTGGAAACTCTAAAATGTCCCAACACAACTTCTCTTTAATCTGGGAAATCTAAAATTCCCCTGAAAAACAGATTAAAATTTATATTCTAGGAAACCTTCCGATGACAGAATTCTGAGCAGAACTGGAGGAAAGAAAAGGCCGCCAAGCTTCAACTGTGTCCCTATGTCAATTACATATTTTCTAATCATTTCACTCCTGGTCCTGCTGCAGATAATCACATAGCAACATGTGCACAAAGCCATGCGCTCACAACTGCAGCCCCTGAGCGATGACACCCCTTCACCCATCCATAACAGCCACATTTCTGCTTGGCTGGGTTTGTAGACGGAGGCAGGGGAGTCAGATAGGAACAGTGTGAGAGAAAGAGGAGGAGGAGGAGGAGGAGCAGAGGCAGAAACATCTCACCAATTTCAGATGGAGTAGAACAGGAAAGGTGCAACCATAAAGGTTCCAGGTAACAGGGAGGTTACAGGGAGCGAATAGTTTGAATTTAATGCTTTATAGACCATTTCTTTTCACCTTTTCCTTTGCTGGATGTGTGGAGGATGAAGTGAAAATATGTGTTAACCACACGGTGCAAATGTAGCTTCCTCCCAAAGCACCGGCAGTTTGAGCTGTACTACCAAGATCACAGCGTCCCTTTAAAGGTCTACCAACAACTGCCTTAGCCGAGAATATTCATCACCTTTAACTCAGTCAAATCACTGATTTTAGGCTTTTACTGATTTACAGACGAGCGTCTGTGAGCAATAATCCTGAGTGATGATAAAATATTGAGTTAATGGACCCCGGCATAATTATTGATGTCAAACTAATGATACATACTGTCAAAATCAAAACAGAAGAAAGCACTTGTTTCATCAAAGCTTCATCTGAAGAATCTGACCACAAGAGTTTAAGGATCGAGATGTAAATGTAATGAGATTTTAAACCAAAGTGACACCCTGATTTCCAGCCTTCCGGAACTAGGACCTTTTTGGCTCCTGTCTTTGTGGTTGGCATGTTGGAGGATGTGACTAAGGTTTTAATCATTATGTTACAAACATTGAGGGATTTGAAGAGTGTGGCAACCCCAATGTTTGCAAACTTGACCTTGCAAAAGTTATCTTGCACCAGGCGTGATGAAAAAGGGTTGGACCTAATCTATTAATTAGTAGCAGCTTTTTCCAGAGTGTAATTAACATTGGTACTAAACCGTTAGCTGTAATTATAACACTTTAAGTAAACAGAGTGCAACCTCCCAGATGTTAAAAGTAACTATTTTTAAAGTGCTCATATCTCCATGCTGGCTGTCTGCATGATGAGTGTATTCACGCCCAGCATTATCTACACTGCCCAACGGCCCCTCCCCGCTCACCATCCCAGTGATACCAGGGAATACCAACACATTCAAATCCAGGCATAAACACATACATTTACATAAACCCTCCCACAAATGTTGACAGTATTGGCACCAGATGTGGAAATTAGCTGGACAGCTGACAGATGCCTAATGCAGGGTGGGACACAGAAGCCCGAACATCCGAAATGTTAGAACGGCGGGCAATACGAGACGCCGTTTCCAGTGTTCCTATAAAGCCATAAAATGCGTTTTACATGACAGTGAAAGCCATTTTCTCCGTAATGGACCGATCCCTCTTGGCGTCTGTCTCCAACACACAAGTGAGCAGTTGGCACGCGCGGACTGGCTGCTGCACTAACAATGAAACGTGTCAAAGCTTCTCTGACGTCCATACAGACTCAATTTCGGGTGAGTCACAGCGGAGAATAAAACAAATCAATAGCCAACAGAGTGCTGGAGGAAATGGTGCGGTGAGATAGATATTTAGGCTGACATTTAAGCTACAGTAAACAGCCCCGTGTGTCGTTCAACCTTGCCTTGTTTTGGGGCCACTGTGGTTAAATTAGCTTCATTTTGTTCTATTTTTTCTCGATTTAACTGTCCCACTGTATCAATTTGCCCATCGCATTGCCTCTGAACCCTCCCTCATCCTGTTTGTCCCTCTAGCTGCGGGGCCCGGATGGCTGGATGGCTGGCTGGCTGGATGGATGGATGGATGGATGGCTGGCTGGCTGGCTGGCTGGATGGATGGCTGGATGGCTGGATGGATGGATGGATGGGCTGTTCCTGTTTAAGGCACAGCTAACCTGTCATCTAAACGGCATAATTCAGTTGTAGCGACCCAACGTGCCGAGAGGCGTTTTTTTCCCCACATCTCTGTCTCTCCCTCCTTACTGAGCTTCTCTTTTGGAAAACCGGGGCGGCGCTGTGTTTTGCTCGCCATCAAACATTTACATCGAGTGCCAGAGATAGAAAGGCTGAGCATGGACGGGATGACGAAGAGACGGGAAAGCAAATGAGAGGAAAGACAACGGTTGGATCCCGGGGAGGATGTAATCAGTGAAGCCACACCAGACAAACCAGCAGCAGAGGAGCTCGAACAGGAGGGTCATTGTGTGAGTGCCAGCCGGTCAGAAGGTCACCGGCCGCTCGTCCTCCACCCGGGCTGATATAATGATACCAATGCATTTAAGGAAAAAGAAATCAATCAACAAAGAGCAGGGCGGAAAACCTGCTGTACCTTGAAGCTGTGGCGCTGCACAGAACTACAGAGAGAAGAGCCCAAAGAAGAGCAGCAGCATGTGTGGAGAATCACAGTCGCACACAGTCATCAACAGAGCGCACTCTGGCGCGTCGCTCATGCGAGTTTAACTCCAATTACCTCCATTGAATGAGAGGATGTGCTCCACTGTCTGCTGGGGCAGAGAATAACGGTGTCCTGCAAAGGCCTCAAACATTTGGTAGCATTTGCAAGTGAAAACTGTCAGTTAGTATTAATGTAGCGGCAAATTCAGGAGACTAGCATCATTTCCCTCATTTATCAGTAGAATTAAAGAGAAGACAGCTTCTAGAAGCCCTCCGGACTTTTCTGACCTCTGAAGTGTTCTTATTTTCAACCAGGATGTACACGTGTACCGCACATTTGCGCTGGTTCCATTTAAACCCTGGAACAGGGAGACAGGTGACATCAACTGACTGTTGTACCCCCTCCTCTCTGAAAATGACTGCTGTGTTTTTCTCCTCTGGGCTCTTTTCCTGGCGTGTCGTCCCTTCACCTCCTGTTTCTTCACCTCCATTTGAAGATTTTGACCTGGCACTGACGGAAATGATGGTGAGTGAGCAGATTGGCCTCAGCATCTCACTCAAGGGCACTTTATCATGACCGTGGCCGTTAATTGGCCGGTCTGGCAGATAATGGCTGTAATGGGTGTTGTCATGTCCCCGGATGAAGCCCAATACTGCAGACTTATGGGACCACACGAGGCAAAGGGCACTACTGACATCTTTAATGGGTTCTAAATTGAGCAAATTTCCCTCTACCCCCACCCCCCTTCGCATTACCCTCGGTACCCTCCCAGCCCCCACGATTCTGCCGTCTCGATTCAGAAATAGGCTGTGTGAGAGGAGAGATGAACAGTCACGATTCCTCTCCATTTTGGAAAAATCCAATCATACAGAGGGTAACGAGAAAATAATCGGCTGTTACATTCAGAAATGTCCATCCAACCTCCCCGACATCGCATTTACGTCACACACGTGCACGAGGATTATCAGTTTCCATAAACATTTCGAGACAAGGCAGAGGGAGAGATTCTTATCTGGATTTATTTTCTTTTCCTCGCTTTCCCACAACAGTGTGATCCGACCTCACAAAAGAAACTCTTTTTTTTCCTAACAGATGAGTCAACTTTATTATAACTGATGTGTTTCTATTTCATTATTCATATATTAAAAAAAAGCTTAAAAAATGGGTTGATCCTTTGATCACATCAATTTTTCATTCAGTGACATTTGAGCATTTATTTTTAGATTACCCGGGGGGGTCCTTATATCCCATACAGTCTTTACACAGTAATATTTTATAAGCATTTGCGTTGTTTTATGGCCATATCGAGGATTGAGAGGAATGACCTTGAGCCTTTGTGATCAAATCCCTTTTACCCCATCCTTTAATCCATATATTGCATAACTGAGCGAGCCCTCGTTTCAGTGCCTAACTGCTGCAAAATGAGGAGGTAGACCTGGGGAGGTGGTGGGGGATGGGGTGCAAAATGATGCAAATAGAGGGAGAGACGGGTGTGAGCTATGTAAAGTAACCTGTGATCGTTTAAAAGTCAGACTTGCAGCTTCTGGGAGGAAACAGAATCAATATGAATAAAACAGGGGGGATCTAACAGAACACACACGCTGTGTTTGTCATGACACCGTGGCTGGTGTGTTGTGTGATGTCATTTGTTCACTGGATTGTGAACCAGAAAGGTTAAAAACCACCAGCTTGGATAAGACCCCTGACACGGTACAGTGCCTTTAAATGCTGCAAGCACCCAAAGTGAGCACTGATAAACACACACATACACACACACACACACACACACACACACAGGGCAGGTACCATCCAGAGACACACAGCATCAAAATGGAGGACAAGGGGAGTGATTTTTCCCATTATATAACTCTAACCCAGTGACAAATCACCAGACTGCAGCCTCATCCTTCATTTTAAACCTTCTTCACTTGGTAAAGATTCCCTGTTTCTGTTCCACTTTTTTTAAATTGCTGGGGGATTATAACCATGCTTGTTATCTGCCCCTCTCTTTTACATGCCTTTTCCTTTTCCTTCCTTCATCCCCAAATGTCCTTCATCGCTCCCCATTCCCCACCAGATCATCCCCCAGTAAAATCCCTTTGGTCTCTTCAGCTGCTTCTCCTGCAACTTATCTGCCCTCATCTAAACCTCCGTCACTGCCTTTGGCTCCAGCCGCCTGCATCCCACCCAGTCCCAACTCCATTTATTCCAGTATATCAGGGTTTTTTTTCCAGTGACCTATTGTTCACAGGTCTTACCAGGTGTGAGCAACCGTAAAGCGGCGCCTCTGTCGGATGCTCTTGTTGACCATCAGCTTGCGGAACAGTCGCGGGGAGCTTCGGGGAGACAGTTTGGGTGACGTGGCGTTGCGCTTCCCTCCTCCCACACCTGGGATTTTGGGAGGCTCCAGCTCCAGGTGCATGTGCTCCTTGAATGTTCGGATGCAGGAGTCCATCTCGACGCTCAGCTCGTTGGACGACATCCCTGCAGCCTTCGATTCTTCACCACTTTAGTCCGAACTCAGTCACATCAGACAGCTGGTGTAACAAACTTTGCACTGATGCGAAACAGCCAGCTCACGCACATCTCCGGATCGCGCCGCCGCTGCACTTCCTGTCCTTCCTTTTCTCGGTTTTCCTGGGTTTACAGATTATCCAACCGGTGCTGGTCCTCTCCCCCACTCTTTCCTTCAGAAGAGCTTGATCCACGGTGGGGTCACATACAGCTCCTCCCTGGAGACAAATTCTCTTCTCAACACTGCTTCTCCCACCTGAGCTCTTGGATTGTCCTGCTTTCATTCAGTCGCCCATGTGATCCTCTCTCAGTGACGATGCCACCTCAACTCTTTGTCTTAGTCTAGTGAAGTAGGCTGATGCTGGAGGAGCTCTGTAATGAAAGATTCAGGGGCAGAAAACTGCTCTCCTGCCTTGCTTTCCCCTTCATTAACCACCGCTTCACTGACCTCCTCTCTCTGCAAACAACCCCCCCACCTTTCCCAAAGGCACTCCCGGTGCAGCGCAGAGTGACTCTCGCCCTTCCGAGCCTCGGGTGAGCGTTCCCTTCACTTGCACGGGCAGTCAGTGCAGAGAGCGGAGCGCAGCAGGGCACAGCATGCAGGAAGGCAAATTCTTCACTTGCCGTTTCATTCAGAATATACACAAAGAGCTGAGAGCAGGCACGCAGCGAGCGAAAGCCACACCTCCCCTGCTGAGGATTGGCTGCTGGCTGTTGTGACGACACGCGTGCAGGCACAGTAACAGGTTGTCAGATTATTATTTATTTTTCATCTGGCCAGGATTTGAGCTAATACATCTGATGATGTGGAGCCCCTTGGTGATGGAGCCAGCGGCCGAGAGCAGACCAAAAAATTAATGTTTCACAAGAAGAGGTGTTCAGAAAAATTCACGTGCACAAACGTGCACAAAAGGTCACCAGCTTCAAGGAAGGACCTGTAGCTTTTTGGCTTCACAAATCCCAACTATGAAGCCATGCCAGGTCACATAGATGGAATGCAAACAACAGTCAGTCACGCCACGAGCAGGAGGAAAAAAACAATCAACAACCACCTCTGTTTTCATTCACGGGCGCTGAAATAATCCAGGAGGTCTCAGTGTTCTCCTCAGGGTTGCGGTGTACTCGGAAACCGCTGCAAACACGTGGCAGGCAAATGCATGATCGAGGGAATTTTGATGGGGATTAGGTAATAATCAGGCAACAACTCAGTGATTGAAAGCAGGTAGCAGGAGAGCAGATGGACCCTTCAGAGACAGAGATTCAGGTAAGGATAAAGGAAAAAATCTAAAAATAGCATCATGACAAACATCTTCAATGTGAGCTTTTGTTCCTGTGCTCTGAAAAGGGATTGGATTTGGTTGTGAGTCAGCAATGTTTCGGAGATACCGAGGCACCGAGAGATGAAGTTGAAAAATGATGAGGCATCATAGGATCATAGAGGCCATTCTGTTGGTGGCTAAAACATGAGCCAGTGATGCTCTCACTTTATAACAGAGGACGGAGGCGCACCAACAGCACGATTCCTGCAATACTCCAGAGGACAGATCAAGGAGGACGAGAGCGTCCGCGACTCATCGCATCGCTTCCATCACGGGTCCTTTCTCTGGGTGTTCCGATGAACGCGTTAAAAGAAAAGATCTAACTCGGTGGTGAAAATGATTCACTGTTGAGCTGAACAGGACAGAGGCAGAGTTGATGTAGTCCTGGACCCTCAGACAGAGGCAGAGAGAGCTGAGAGCACCGAAACGCTCAGGTGCAGGTAAAAGCAGAGGGAGAATGTGGATCACATGATGTTTATTCACAAATGACAACAACTTAAAAATTCCGCCGCTGCGTTTGGTTTATCAGAAAACAGCCCGAGAAAGGTGGACAGAGCGGTTTTAATTTGAAGGTGACCTTGTCGATGTTTCTAGTCTACAAAATGAAAAAGCTGAGGATTTGTCCCCAGGAGATGTGAACTCCCTGTTGCATAAATACACCGATGGTATCCTGTTATCAGCAGAGCCGCAGAGACCAAAGTAAGTCAGCGTCAAACAGGAGACGATTGCGCAACATGCGCTGACAGCCAAGATGGTTGGTATGACAGATTCTGTATCTGGGAAAACCCGATGAGACAGCTGACGAGAGGCTTTGGAATAATCTCAATAAGAATTATGAAATAATGAATAATCAAAGTATGCAGCTTTAGGATAGATACATATGGATGATGTAGAGCGTCAAATTAATGTAAAAAAAAGTATAAAGAATGAATTTATACCTTTTAATAGGGGACTATCTGAGCCAGTATCAGTATCCCCAGCCTTGCAGAATTGCACCCAGGACCCATGAGGCGATCTGAGCCAGGAAAACACCGTCTACATCAGCAGAACTTATCATTGCCAGCGGTGGTGCAGTAATTAGCAACGCCCCCCCAACCCAGAGCAAGAAAGTTCCAGGGCCTTTGTGTGAGGAGTATCCGTCTCCTGTGTCTATGTAGGTTTCACCCAGTCCTTTCATTTTAAGCCCTATCTGAAACACGTGCACACGAGGTTAATTGGTTACTTTAACTACCCGAGGCATGAAAGCAACCTATATTTATCCAAACACACATCCTGTCTCCTCCTCCTAGATCCAAACAATACTGAAAGTATTTTAAAGAAGCACAAGTAGAAAATAAGGTCACTGAGAACGGAAGAGGAAACTCTCTTGACAGATATTTACCATGTTGGAAATATAGTGCTCATAACACACGCACGCACATTGCTAGAGGTTTCACAAGGTAACGAGCCTGGAGACCTTCAGTGAGGTTCTGCTGACCCTGATACTTACCAGGAGTGATACCTGAAGGAAATGCAGAGTGATGGCTTGTGAGAGAACATGAGAGACGGCCAGAGGGAGAAGCACAGAAACACGTCTGCTATGACAACAGTGGAACTGACAACTGACTCACATCTCACCTTCTATGAAGACCCTCACTACCCAGCAGAATATGAATAAACACGCTGTTCAGGAAGAAACTGAAGTCCTTAAGACATTAGCAATAATTAAAACGTCGAGTTCTGGGTTTTCATTTTCTTCCTATTATCATCCAGATTAAAAAAAATTATACATCCTAATTTGTTACTGCGTTATCAGGCGGAGGCTGTAGTGTGTTTATTCTGCCATCTAGTGGTGATAATTATAACCACAACAAATTTAGTGCAGAACCTGCTTTTTCCCTTTTTTGCCACGCTTATAAAATAACCCTCTTGGGTTTTCGCTCTGCATTTTCAGGTTCTCCTTACATCTGCCCAGAGGCTCTGCAAATTACTGTTTATTCAGTTTTTACTTCTATTTCCCCTTACTTTAAGATCTATACTCTGGTTGTATTTGTTCTAAAATTAAGTACACTATATCAAAAATGTAAAATAGTGTTGACAAGAAGTACAAAATATAACACATCCTTTTCCAGTCCATGTCTATCATATCTGCTATTAAAGATTACCAGGGCGTCATTACAGTTCCAATCCACTAGAGGGCACCAAGACCCTAGACCGAGAACCCCAAACTGGAATCAAACCCAGACATTTCTTGCTTGAAACAAATCAACAAAAATGCATGCTTTTATGCCGACTCACCATTCAGGATCAACTGGTGTTATGTCAATACGGGGAGGGGCTCCAAAGGGCAAGGATGTGGGCCTGGCAATGATCTCATTGTCAGGTGTCCGTGACCTCTCACCCTGACGCCATGACAGCGGGGGTAGCTGCAGGTTGCCTGATAAACGTCGCCTGCCGCGACGCAGGTCCACTCCCAGCGTGCAGGACGGCGATGTGAAAGACTCACTGAGGCAGCAGTCAGCGGACTCTCTGGTGTCCTGAGAAGAGACAGATTTGGGAATGACTCAATCCGAAATGAAACAATAATGTTGTCCATGCCTCTGCAACCGTGTAAATTCTAGGGTTTTAGCTTCCCTTCAGTTTCTTCCTCTAACACGTTCACACTTTCCCTCCACTTCATTTTCTGGTTTAATTTATCTCGTTAGCGTGTGCCATGCGTGGCCAGAGCTGACTGCACCGCTTAAATTACAGCGTTTATTATTCTGCACTAATTGATGCGCTAATACCAGGGCCTTGATAAATGCTGACAGTTTCTGTTACCTCGTCAGCTCATCACAGTTTCTAAAGCTTGGTGGAATTCAGAGACATTCCCCAGTGTGAGCAAATTCTTTAGAATTAATCCACAGCATTTTTTGAAATTATGGTCAGCGTGGCTTTTAGTACCTGCCGGCATTTCTTCAAGTGCTTTGCATACACTCACTTCATCTGTAGCCAGCGCCATGGTAACGCACATTATCATATATGAAAATGTGTTATGTTTCCTGCCTCTCCTGACAATGCTTCCATTTTAAGGAGCCTCAGTCTTTGAAATGACTACCGGTACTTGGTCATTGCTGGTTGCACCCACCAGCTCTCCTGACACCATCGACAGAGGTTTTTAGTAAGTCCGCTGCCCTTTTGGAGGAAGTTAGTGTTCCATTTCAAAAAAACAAAAACCTAGACCTTGTGAGTTTGCTGCTGGGAGTCCACCTGGGTGCTGACCTTTCTAATACAGGGTTCCAGGTCATAGCGGAGGAAGCGCATGGACAACAACCTCCATTTGTTCTTTACTGGATGTCAGTGAGATGGTTCCTGACACTTATCTGTAAACACTAAAGTGAAGTTTCCCACACTCTCCTGCATCAATGGGCCATTTGAAGCTTCGGGGATGTTTTGTTTTTTCCTTGGATGTCTTTTTACGGGTTACTGTTCAACCATTCTAGTCTCTGTTCATCATTTACATTCACATCTGAAAGCTCACGCTTTAATAAGCTCTGTAGATAATAGCTGCGTGATGAGCGCGTCGTTCTTATTGTTTTGCTGATGTTCATCCGCCCATGCGCCACGATAATGAAAGTGACTCGTCAGCCGTATCGAGTCTGCACCGTAATTGTGTTTTTTCTGGGTATGTTTCATTAAGCGTGCATCAATTTACACTTGGTGAGCAAAGATTTATGCTGAAGAGATCTGTGTTGGTGATGATCAAGCTACACACTAAACATTCCAAATTGCTACAAATAAAGAATGAAATGTCAGTGCTCCTATGAAACATCATTGTTATTCATGACTATTTTTTTAAAACTCCAAGATGTATTTGCATTCTATCAGTATGATGCACAGCAACAGAAAATAATACTTCACTTAAAAACACGTGAAATCAAAGTCTCTCTGACATGCTAGTTTTAGCCTCAATAACTCCAGTGCGTCCATGAAGTTCACACTGAAGAAGAAAAGTACAGAGAGAGTGAACTGAGCTTTAAGGTAACTGAGCACCCATTCATACCGCAGCACTGAAGCAGATAATAAAGCAGCCTCTTTATTGATTTTTTCCAGACTCAAATTCAATAAAGCATCTAAATTAACCCACACTCATCTTTATCAGCCTGCTTAGGCAAGATCCGGCTTAAATCTTTATTTACAGAACATCAACCACAGCGGGGACGACTAGAAATACAAGACAGCATCTTTCAGTTATGAATTACTCACACTCAAAAATTACTATGGAAACTATATTTGACTGCAAAGCATCCCCATCGGAACATGAGATCAGTAGAGGGAGAGGAAGAAGACGTATCAGATCAGACAGACAAGAGCGAAAACAGCCATGAAGCTCAACCCAGAAAGGCAATCATAGCTCGGATCAGATAAGAGCCTCAGTAACAATCGAGCAGGAACAGAGAGGACGGCTCAGTGCTGTTAGAACCATCCAGTACTTTAATGTTCCTCACACCTGCAGAGCCAATTATCCATCTGGCTGCAGCCTGGCTGAGTTCTGCAGGGTCACAGATGCTTCCTGGAAACACACCGGCCTCCTCTTCTGCAGACGTGCTGCAGTTTCTGAGTTCTCAGGTTTAGATTTGTGCGGCACCGGGTGTGTCACACACCCACCCGAGCAAGGCTGCAAAGTAACATATAGAGGTAAGTAGTTGTGTGAAATAGGCTGAACTGTGTACGACATCGTCCCTGAGACACAATGATGCACTTTCCTTGGATTTTCCATCACGTTTTCTCAGATTCTAAGAACTAGTTTGACCATGACGGCACCCTCGACTCTGGGAAACATGTAGTCCTTGAATTAGTCCTTCTCTTGTTATGAACACATCTTGTTCAAACACGATGTAGAACTGAAAGTTATTATTGAAGTTAAAAGAGAAAAAAAAGTTGAATTAAATGAAAGTCTGATCCCCATTCTGTGCTTAGACTGCTGCTCTAGCTTATAACATTCCTCCCACAACGAGTGCTCATGATTGTGTGTATGTATACATACGTATGTACGTTATGCATGTCTGAGTGTGTGTGCACGTGCATGTGTGTGTGTTCAGGTGCTGAGGTCCATTAGCCCATTTACAGCACTGCCTCCCTAATTTCTGCCTTCCTGGGAAAAAAACACCTGTAGCACCGACACCGTGACCACCTCATTAGTCCTGTGCACATCCGCGTCTAGGACATGGTAGCACCTGAAGCACGGACACACACACACACACACATACACGCACACACACACACACACACACACACACAAAGCAGGCAGGTCTTTCAACCCCAGCTGCAGAATACATATGATAATGTTTACGGTGTTTCTGATTTACACCTGGACAAATTTAGTTGTTTCCTTTCTTTTTTTAATTGAGGAACAATGGAAAGCAAAATACTTAAGTGTTGCCCTCTCCTAGGTTCACACAACTTCAAAGCATTTGCTTTTCACAGTGCTCTAATTAACAGCAGTATTTCTGCTTGCGGCCGTGACAATTATTCCCAGACATTATTTCCATTTGTCACCCTTGACTACCAACCTCCTCCCTCGACACTGGGGCCATTTTGACACCAAGGCAACAAATCAATAGGGAGGAAATGAAGAGATAATGTTAGAAAACAGCACCTGATTCTCACCAGTTACTGAGGAGGAGGAGGAGGAGGAGGAAGCCTAAAGAGGGGAGCTGAAAGAGCTGCTGGCAAAGAGCAGAACTGACCACGTGAGTGAGAAACTAACAGTAGCCCAGGAGAAAAATGCTGCGGCAGGGCAACAGGAGGGTGGACCTTCGGGGCGGGGGGGGGAGCGCAGTTGCTGAGGGAGACGTGCAGGTGTGCGAGGGTGCTGTGAGCAGCTGAAGGAGACCGATTGGCACCGTATGAAAAGAGACACGTTCAGAGCTGAAGACGGCTTCAGCATCACGTGCATCTGCACACGCATCATGTGAACAACACTGATTGCTTCCTTCAGTGCGATCGTCCATGCACAAGCAAACATTCATCACAATTTAGGGTTTTGGTTTTTTTTTTATAAAAGGCTAAGACGGGCTTATTTATTCAATTTCAGTAGTCGACCAACAGTAACATACAGGGATAAATCAATAATAATTACTTTTAAAAGCTGATTAAATGTTTTCAGAGGCTGAGAGGGTATTAATAACACAGGTGATTTACTATCTATAACTACTTTCTTTCATTGTCATCTCCAATGGCACGTTAAAGGGGCATATCGGGAAGGGAAATGGTTCGATTTCAGAACCATGCTGACAGACATGGCTGATGAAATGCCAGAGTTCCCATTTCATACCGACACACACGTGTGGATCTCTGCAGAGCACCACTCCCTCCTGAGCAGATTACCAGAGCAAAGAGAGCAAAGGTGTTCCAACCGAAAAAGACAGCGGAGGGAAGAGGAGACAGATGTCAGGACAGATGGAAAAGACCTGCAGCGAGTTCAGAGGAAGCAAAGGAAGCAGATCCTTCACCGGCCTGAACCAGCATTCAACAGGCTCGCAATAAACAGCAAAACAAAGGAGAAGCAGCCAAACTGAAGTGATGCAGATGGGATGTGTTTAATCCAGCATCAGAAGAAAGGCTCAAAACTCCCTCAGACACATAAACTGTGAGGAAGATTTGGGTCCACGTTGACCCGCGAGTCTAAAGATGTGCCCAGTTTGGGGGGAGCACAGCAGCTGGTGATGGAGAGCCGTTTCCTTCGACGTCGGGGTTCACATGTTCTCCAGCAGTCTGAGGCCATGATGAGGTTAAATGAAAGCAATAACCTGGGATGAATACTGTGCAGGGTGTGGGCGAACTTAATTACGGTAACATCTGCCGAGGTGGCATTTTCCTGCCAGCCTAAAATATCTGTACATGTTACATTAACACATGCAAGACTGGCCAAATGTCTATAACAGCTGCATTTCTGCATGTTCTGTCTGTACCGGAGACCCTCACCCTCACACTCACACGTGCAAAAACATGTAAGGTTAGACACTAATGGGGCATTTAGGGACGCTCGCTCACAGCACATCTGCACAGAGGTGATTAGACCAAAGGGACGTGCATGGGTCATTAGGGCTGTGGACCACAGAAAGGTTCTAATCTGTCCACTCTGCAGCAAACCACAGGCCAACAGATCCAAGAGAGAGTAACGGGATCCAATTTCTCTTAAACCGCCGTCGCTACGGAGACACCTGCACACTCGGGAGGAGCCAAAACTCAGATTTAAATAAGATCCTCAGCAATTCTCCCAGAGCCACCCAACACTGACACACACCTCCAGCCGCATCAGCCTTCTTCTCATCTTCAGAACCTGGAGCTCCCACCACAAGAAGAACTTTGTGGGAACACCAGAAGTCACCATTAAAACACGATAATGTCCCATAAAACCAAAATACACAGCAAGTGAAAAAAGTTATTCAGATGAAGTAGACGGTGTTCAAAGATAAGCCGAAAGAGACAGAATGATGAATTCACACCCACACTTTGAGCGGTGGGACTAAAACACCCACAGCCACCGGAGTGAGCGGTCCGTTCCTGCCTTTGGATTGCAAATAAAAGTCACACACACCTGACCTCAGCCCGTCTCCCTCAACTCTGCATCAATTACGCTGCAGAGATGAAGTGCAGCGAGTTCACCTCCATCTGTAGCCTTCAGTCACCAATTGTGGCAAATATTCCATTTTAAGTACATATTTCTAATGAATTTCTCGTAATTAAATTAAAACCAAAACATACATCTGTCTTCCCCAATAATCAGGCTGACAAAGTTTTCCAACGTCACATTTTTAATTAACAAAAGTCGAGCTGAACCTTGACAAAATGCCCTCAGCTACATGTGCAGAAGTGATTTTAATTACATAAGCTCACAGATGCACCTGCACAGTCGTAATGATTATGACTGTATTTATCCTCCTTTGTGTAAAAGATGAGAGGAAAACAAGAGAGAGACTTAATTCTCCAGGGAGCCTGTATGAAGGCTAAATAAATATCTTCCCCTTCCACGGCCCCGTTGTGATGCAGCTATTATTAAATCTCTACAAAACATGAAGAACATCTCAAGATGCGTTTTTGACAATGTGAATAGTGTAAATGAGAGTTTTTCAATAAATCCAGAACTGTACAGAAGGTCACTTTTAGTTAATGAAAAATTCAACGCAACAGACCTGCGATGGCGAGACACATCACTGGCGCGTTACCTGAACGTTTGTGTTATTTTGAGCTAAAGTGCTGAGCTGTCGGCTTTTATCGGGTAAATTTGATCAGATTTTATTTGCAGGTGTCCAAAACAATGAAAATCACCAGTGGAGTCTCGCTTTGGTCCGATGCCCGAGCACAATAACAAGGTTTCCCCTCCTGCACCCAGGAAGTGAGTCTTATATCTGGAGAGATGCGGAAACGGAGCGGCACCACTTACATTGTTTGGGGACACGGTGAGAACGCTCCTGCTCTTCCTCATTTTTTTCTTCTTCTCCCACTCTGTCCAATCACGACCAATACACACATCCACCCCTGCAGAGCACAAAAATACAATTAAATCTGCCTCTGAGACCATTGAAAAAAACCCATTTAGGGAAATGACACAGAAGACATTGTTTCCTTTTCATTTTGGCTCCAGGCTGATTCTTTCTGTGGTACATACAGTATATAAATATGTTGGCTACAATAGTGTTGTAATTGGCACACACGCACATTATTTCTCTCTGTTCAGCATTTTTTCCTCGTTCATGATGCGTGACTCAAAGCGTATCACATTGGTTACATAATAATTGGATCTTTCTTGATCTGTTAGGTTCATTTATTAAAGTTTTTTGCCCCCAAGACTATTTCCGGGAAAAATCAACTTCCCAGAGGCATAGAGCTCCGAGATGCTATCGGACTACCCTCCAGGTCCTCCAGCTGGGCCCAAAATGGCTGCGCACAATAATCTTTTCTGTTCGGAGCTGATATGACACCCACGCCGTTTGAATAATTCATGCACTTTTGCCCGAGCGTGGTTCCTAAACCCAGGTGTGGTCCCAGCCACGTGTCAACATCACACATTCTACAACAATAACGCCTACGTCTGAGGGCTGCGTCATTTTCTTTCTCTTTCACCGTAATTATCGCCACACTCTGTATTCTGTTCCATCCATTAGTGTCATTAAAGTTCAATTTGCTTTTCATCTGCCAACTATTTTTTCTATTTCTAGCTGTCAGGGGGGTTTTGTCTACTTGACCTTTCTAACGCTGCCGTCTCAATTCAATATCAAATGGCTTTGAGGCACAAAACTCAGATGTGCTCGTTGGCCCACCCATTTTGTGAGGAGACAGGAGGCAGATTCCCGCCAACCAGAGTCAACAGGGGTAAAGTTGTTAAGAACCAACTTTGGTATATGGGGACCTGGCTCCCCCCAAAGCCGCATCAGTCAGCTGGTGCGGTCCTGTAATCTGCCAGAGTCAGAGAAAGACTCACCCAGGGAACTGAAATTCAAATGAAGCGCGAGGAGACGTTGTCAAGATCATGTCGCGCCAAAACCTAACAAGCTCTTCTGTCACGTCTTATCTGCACCTCTCAGGTTCACACATCACTGAAGATCAGCGTGGCAGCCTGGCGGAGCGCAGATAACAAGTGTCCTTCTGACGGAGCGCTGCAGCGGGACACGGCGAGCACACGGGGGGTCACACAACCTGTGTCTGCTACCTGACTGCTACGGCGTGATAAGGAAAAGATCTGGATCCGACGGTGAGGAGCTGATGTCGAGATTTCGATCTTAATGTTTATCCACGTTTATGTTGCAGTTCCTGGGGTTACGCAATCTCTGCAACGGTCCCTCATCTTGTAATTGTTGCACCACCTTTTGGATCAAAACATTAATCTCTTTATTTCACATGTCAAATGTGCAGCGCGCGCACACACACACACAGAACCCCACACACACTAAAGCAGATTAATGATATTCTGAGAATTAAGTGTTCAGAATTTTAAGTACGCTGCACTAATGAAAATTGTGACAGTATATTCCCAGGATAGTCTCACAAAAGCCTTAATACGCGACCTAATCCTCTAAAGATTCCCCATCTTGTCATCATATAATCTGCAGTGTGCTCCACTTTAAAAACTTCTAATAACAAATGAAATTTTATTTTAAATGGTAGATCGATGTTTTTCAAAAATATTATTCCAGCAGCACAGACAAGAAAACAGGGAGAAAGCATTTAAATCGGCAGCACTCGTTAGCTGTTCCTGCCCTTTCGTTTACATTTGTACTGAAAGCATGTTGTCGTATTCAGCATCAGCACTGATGACCACGATGGACTTCTGTTGTGGAAAAGAATAGAAACGCACCACTATTCAACTGGGATTTTTGCTGCCATGTTTCTAAAGTAGCCCAGAAAAAAACAGAATAGTTTTTTTTGTGCGTGTGTGTGGCGGGGTCGATCCCTGACCCTGACCACAGAAGAGACAAAAACAAATGATGGGAGATGAAGCTGCAGAACAGAAGCAGAATCATGCAAATCATGCCGCCGACCTGCAAAGAAATCACTTTAGTCCTGTCAGAATCTGTGACATTGAAAGATGCTTTCTGACTGAGACGTTCGGTTCTTGGGTTCTGCAGCCTAAGGCCTAAGGCCTCCCACATGAGAATAGTGTGGAAAAGGCATGTGGAAATAGATCCATCGCTCCCACATTTATAGAAGCAGAAATATTTTCTGCACAAGATGTATTAACTATTGCGATGCCAGCGTTACACATTGACGGTGTCGCCCTACTAGCAGGCTTCCATGCTACAGAGCAGCGCAGAACTAAACAAAGCTCATCATGTGAATATGAACGTGGGTGCTGATCATATTTGCTGCCGCAAGAGCGAGTGGATTTCCATAAAATTCCAGTTTGGTAAATTAAAAATCGGCTTGTTTTTGCTTCAGGATGGAACGCCATCCTCACAAACATGCTCCTGCTGAGCCTAAGACGCGGACGCTTCACATCAGAAACGGGAAAATGAATCACGCGGTGGCAGACGGGACGAAGGTGCCACTTCACTTACTGAAGCGGCAAACTCTGATCGATGGGGGTGATGGGACGAGTCAAAGGGCGAAACTGCCTTTTTTACAGCAACATTGGAAGCAAATTTGCAACGTTCCTAGATTGAATTCCAGCGGCGAACCAGTTTCTGTCTTCCACTTTCTGATTCGGTAAAAAGTTGGCCTGTGGTCAGCGCCTTAGTGGTTGGCTGTTATTTTAAGAACACGTCATAAATGGTGGCACGATCCCGAACACAGTCCGGATGAGTTTCATAATTAAAAGTTTATTTTAAACAGCACCTGACTGTTAAAGGATAGGTCTTGTTTTAATACGTTACACCCAGAACACCTCCATGAGCAGTTTAAATATACAGTAATGAGGTATAGAGAGGGAGAGGAGCCGCTACTCCCCCACAGGAGCCAGTTCAGGTGGTTTGAGCACCTGGTCCAGACGCCTCCCCAAGGAGAAGGAAAACCCAGGACAGGCCAGGACTGGGAGACGCCCCAGAGGTGAAAGAGGCGGGAGAGGAGTGACTGGGTCTGACTGGTGAGGCTGCTACCCTAACCCCCCCTCGACCCCGACCATGATAAGCGGTTGGAAGGCGGACTGGCAGACGGTTGTGATGAACTCTGACCACCGTTAGATCAGCCAATCAGAGGAGAGAAAGCCTCCTGCTCTTTACTGACAAACCGGGACAGAATAATGAAGGATTCCTTTGATCAAACTGGCATCTTGGGGTTAGGATTGTGGATTATTTATTAATATTTTTAACAGAAATTGGTTTTACCTGAGTTCTCCCTGCACACATCAGGTTTCGTCGACCTCTCGCAATTTTTAACGGCAGAAGGTTTTTGGCCAACGTGATGTTTTTGTGCAAGGCTGCAGGTGGCTTCTTTTAACCGTTCAAAGCAACAGTCGCACAAATGTACCGGCAGAGGTTGGAGCTACCCCTGAACTCACTTGACTTCACGTTAGCTATTTTACCCAGAATCCACTGGTGTAGTTCCAATGTGTCTGTCTGGAGGGGTTGTGACCCTGCAGCATTGTGAGTGATTATTCTATAGATAAAGTAGCTGCCAGTGAGGCCTTTAAGTGACTTGACATGTGTTGTGAGGAGAGCAGCTGGGAAGCACACACACACACACACACACACACGCACACACACACACACACACACACACACACACACACCAGGGAACAGGCCTGTTTAACACTTTTTGACTGACTAATTGGTCACATGACATTTAACGAGCACTTAAAAAGTAACAAGTCTGTACGTGCACGGTCTGTGAACTCCAAAGAGTACTTGCTAAGTGCATCAGGAACTTGTTTCATCCAGCCAGATGATATTTCACCTCTAATCCAAAAAGGCTTCCTTGGTTCTAAAGAAAATGGTGTGGAGTCACAGGATTAAACCCTGGATGACTGAGAATTCACACCAAAACACACACACACACGCGCACACACACACACATACACAACCTGTGTGCCACTCTCAAACTCTGCATGAGCCAACAAGCGCTCACAGATGGAAATGTCCAACATCTTCACCTTGTAAACTTGTGAAAAAAAGAAAGCATAAATGTTTGCTGGCATACCAACATATCCACCTGTTTTTAGTTCCATGGCTGAGGGAAGAGCTGTGGAACCTGCCAAGAACATTTTAAAAAAGGCAAAACAAATATGGCATTGTTGTGTATCACTTCAAAAAAAGACCTGGACCCATCCTTCGAATGACAAACATTGGCTCGGACAACGGCACATACAAACTGAGCCTTTATTGGGTCTAATTAGAGGTCAGGAACGAGCTCTGCCATCGAAGGCTGCATTCAAACTATTTATAATAACGCTGAAATGGCAAAGTGACAGGAGCTGGCTGAAGATCAGACTGGGACTGGATTGAAGGACTGGAGGAAAAAACAGGCTTAATAAATGAAGAATACCCGGTTTGAAGGGGGGGGGGCAAACATCATCGAAAAGCACCGAGAGTGGCGTGTTTTTAGGAGAGAGTGCGGCAGAACTCACCTGGTGGACCGTTGTTATGGAACCTTCAACAACAGCAGCGACCCGTGGGGCGACGCACAGACTGTCAGACCGGCAGATCTGAGTTCCAGACGGTGATGGCCGGAGGGTCAGCTGCGGTGGGTCAGCTGGTTCCACTGGGAATTGGACGGTTGCAGGTTGAGCCCGGACCCCAAACAGTCGCCTCCAGAGTCCTATTTTTCCCCCAGAGTGGCTGCCCTGTGAATGCAACGTCTCAGTCACCAGCTATATAATACCAACACATAAATGAAGCGGAGATGACGGGAAGGGGGGGGGGGGCACTAGCTTTAAAAACAAAATCAATACAGAAAGAAAGAAAGCACTGCAGACTCGGAGCTGAGATGAGGTCCATCACTCTCTGTCTGTTTACCAATATTCTTCCTTAATGGCTGAATCATTATTCTGTGGAGGCTATCTGGTCTGTGCACACACACACACAGCACTATTCCATGATTACTGGAATGAATATTCAAAGGGCTTAATATGTATGCACAGCACACTGTACATCCAACAACACCACACGCTTTGCACACATAATAGAGGGCTCGCTGACAGCCTGGAAGTGGGTCAAGTAAATTATTCCAGTCCTCTAATCGCATCAGTTAAATACTTTGTAAATGTACGACATTACACGTGTGAATCTCGCTGCTCTCCATGTGCTGAGCATAAGAGCCTCTCCTCTTAGAGCCCTGCTCACGGATCAATGGGTTTCCACACTTACAGAGGGAGACACAACCGATCGATGGAGCCCAGTTTTGGATGGAATGACCGGTGACACATGGATATCAGCGAGGGAAGGGATGATTCCGGAGGGTGTGTGTCATCCGAGCTACGCCGTCACTCAAACAGAGCGCTGCTGAGATCAAACTCTCGCGTAGCCTGGACCATCAGCTGCCTTTAGAGCACCCTGCTGGCTCGGGTCCGTCGCTCCCGGGAGTCCCCGCCGTGACTCAGCGACCCACGAGGGATTCCCTTTGTAGCTGCGCTTCAGTTCATGATCTTTCAGCTGCACAATATAACACTGCATAAATATAACGACTTGACTTATATAAATAAGGTCAACAGGATGAGACAGAAGCATCCATGTGGTCAGTGTCTTCTACTGTAAATAACCTCCTTCCTGAGGCTGCTGCAGATGACATTTACAGGTTTTTACTGCTGATGCACATTTTAACAAGTTAAATGCTAATAAACTTCACTTAGGCTAATGAGTGAAGGCACCATCAAAAAAGGAATCCTGCACATGTGCCATCTAATTTCTGCTTTAGAGCTAAAATGTATACCTGCTGAACACTAGCACACATTTGCCTTCATGAAGATCAGCTGTGTAGTTTTTTGTTTGTTTGGGGGTGAACTTGATCTATTGAATGGTGACAGAGGGGGGGAACCACGTCTTCATCTCCAAAAGCCAATTTAATTCAGTGCTCTCTGCATTAATGCAACCCTAAATCAATCTGCACCAACGTCTGGCAAATTAGATCAGAAAGTCTGATTCGACCGCCTCGAGTCACATCTTACCTCCTCCGGCTGCTCCACACGTGGCGGACAAAGGGAACCCTGACGCCTGTGTTGGTTTCAGGGCTGGGGGAGATACACACAGCGACTCTCCACACATAAAAATGGATTTTTATTCCGTATCCGCGATTAAATTCGCCATCCTCTGCAGGGATTTCTACTCCCCAGCAGCCCGGGGATGAGCAGTAATCCAGACTCCTGGTCAGATTCTTCTGTTTGTTTGTTTGTTTGTTTTCTCCTTTGATCTCTTCCACTTTTTTAATCCTCGACATTAAAAACGTGTTTGACACCCGACCGGTTCCCGTTTCCCAGTTTTCCTGCCGTTTGCTGAAGTCAGAGAGAGACGCGGCTGTGCGCGCCTCCGCCGATGAAACGCTTCAGAAAGTCGGCGTCCCCCCCCGACCATCCTTCATATCCCCCCTCCCTGCAGACGACGCGTGTGGACCAATTGAGATGCGGAGCCGGTGAGAGACCCAGTCTGCTGTGGGACGACAGAAAAGGAAAGGCTGGACACGAACAATATGATTTAAATATTAGAAATATAGATAAATCAACGGATACAGAGCTCACGTGTTATTCTGAATTTAAAATATCTCCATATCAAATGCACAAACGAGCCGTTCCTTATTTTTAGAGATGTTGGAGTACTTGTAAGATGTTAAAGTCTATACGGCTGCTAAAAAGGTAAATTCATGCAGTTCTTGCTAGTCTTCATGGATGTTATTGCTCTTACATAATATAATGTATTTATTTGGAGTGAGCAGAAAACCTTTTGAATGGTTGTGCAGAGTAAAAGGACCATTAAAGGTTTCTGCTGCTGTCTGCTGACCTCCGTCTGACTGTTTCCTGTTTTATTTTGAAGGCTCGTCCCTCATGTGTCATCCTTAACTTTACACATCTGGTCTTTGTCTAGTTCCCCCGCTTTGATTGATGTGCTGCTTTATTTCATCCATCTTCTCTGTTCATATGAAGAGAGAAAACTGACACATTTGGTAAATTATCAAGCTGCTTTTCGTTTGAATTTAATACATTAATCACCTGTGCTTAAATAAATCCACCTAAGATGTGAAGTTGGCCCAACAGAGTCATTAATACTGGCTGAAATGAGCTAATGAATATGAACTTTGTATCATAAGAGAGTGTTTATCAGCCCCTGGGAAATATATGTACATACATCTAATCTGGCTAAAGCATAAAATTTCATCCATTATTTCCATCATTTCTGCAGCTGTGTGATATTTTCAGCACAAGTGCGTGAAAATTACAAGTTATTGCAGGTAAATAACATGAAGATGATTCTCTGTCTTCTTATTATGTACAAACTGGAATCTTAATATATCCCAGTGACATTAGATCAGTGAATTCTCGCAATATTTTCTGATATTTACAGCAGCATAGGAGGTTCCCATGCCTCAGTGAGTAATCTGTCTTGGTGCTGCTCCATCAGCCAGAGGGAGAATAATGTGGGGAAAAGGGAACATTGCTCTCCTGCGAGTTCATATATTTAGATGTTCTTTCTTTGATGCAGTAAATATGGCTGCATTTAGCCTCCATATGTGTGTGCATGTGTGTGTCACTGGGTCAGGGGGTCATGTCATATGTAATTACTCTGCTCATGCTGTCAGCAGGATGTTCCTCTTCATTAGGCCGTTGGGAAAATCCTGCTCTTGCAGACTGAGTTCTGAAAGATGGAACTAGATTATAATATATATATTCTGACATTAGTCCCACATAATCCCCTTGAGCTCATATTTACTAGTTGAGCTGATCTACAATAAAAACCAAGACAGTTTTTTAAATTAATTTATTTTTTGACTGTAATAAATCATCTGATTACTGTCATGGGGAATAAACCCAAAACTGTGTGTGACAAACAGAAATCCACAAAATTATTCTGCCGTTTTTGTGTAGCATTAGAGCTACTTTTACTTATTTTCTGTTGCTTTGGAGAGGACGTATTTGGAATATATTTAGCTGGTGCTTTTCCATTTCCTTCCTGAAAGAGAGAAACGCTGTTTTATTCTGTTTTCTTCTAAATCCTCTTTCTCTCTGCCACCACAAAGCATGTCTAATCTCCCAGTGCAAGCGCAGTTCTGCTATTGAAATGAGGAGTCAAGCAGTGAAGAGGCAGCAGCGTGGTGAAAATGGTCCGTTCATGGACGCGTCCAAATCACTCACCTGTAATCTCAGCACCTCAGGGTGCAGGAGGAGTCACTTTTGACCTCAAGTTACAGATACATTATATAATTCGCGGATTTGTTGGTGTTTGGTTCGATAGTTCTATTCCATTTTACAAGCAAACTGAGGACACTTTGTCTATTTGAGGGTTAGGACTTGTTTTTAAGGTTAGAACTGGGTTTAGGTTAAGAACTGGTGTCTATAAAGGTCCTATTAAGGGGTGTGTGTGTTCTTTATTTCCTGTATCCGTGAGAAAGCTTTTTAAAAACAAAAAAAAAATTACCACCACATTGATCTTGACAGACAGAAGAACTTATTGTGAAACAAAAACACGCAGGAGAGAGAGACGGCGTATTTGTTTAGGGCCAATAAACCGGAGGCGCCTCGGCCTCTAGTATGAGAGGAAATTACAATCTCTGCTCTATTCTCTCTATTCTCTCTATTCTCTCTATTCTCTCTATTCTGAGCCTGTGAGCAATCAAACTGGGAGCGCACGTTCAGTGTTTTTACACACAGCACAGCACACAATGCTGCTTCCCTCAGCTTCCTGCTGGCTCAGATAGGCCCTGTGTGTGTGTGTGTGTGTGTGTGCGTGCACACATGTAGCACAAACCGTTCTGAATAACTTCATGGGATGCCAGGATGCAAACATCACTTCTGTCAATGTGGAAGATGTGATGTACGTGTTTGTATGTACTTTGATTCAAAACCTGAGCTGCAGTTTGCAGCCACAGAGGGAACAAAAGGATCAGTCTGAACTAAAAGGGGAAGGAACTCTGAAACCTCTCGGCATGCAGCGAGATCCTTCTACAACACAGTCTGACTCAACGGTGGAGACCTTATTTTTATCCCTCAGCAACATAATGGGTTAAGATGATTTTAATTCCTGTTGTGATTTCAACAGGCTAAGCTTATTTCGCTTATTTCTTCCGTCTCTTCTTCTGTGACATGGAGCTATTTTAGCATCCAATTGAACAGACAATATTTGCTGAATTCCACTTGAATTGTTTCATAAATGCCAGGATGCCGTGATGTATGAAGTTATGCAAGTTCATGCTCTAACGATGTGTTTACATGCACTGTGGAAGGTTACGCTTGTGTGTGTGTGTGTGTGTGTGTGTGTGTGTGTGTGTGTGTGTGTATGTTTTTCAAGGGGATTTGCTACTTAAGTGAGAGATTCTTGATTAGGAAGTGTGACCATCTGGTGGTTGGATAGGGATGCTTATGGTCAAGTGCACATCAGCAAGTACACTCACACCACACACACACACACACACACACACATCCTCACTTTTCTATCATTGTATGGATGTTCATTGACTTAATACATTACCCAGCTCCTGACCCGATCTATCCTAACTCTAACCATCACCCAATTCTAAGCATAAAAGCATGTCTTTTCCCTTAAATTATGTCCCCGCTCCTCAAACATGACCCCGTTTGGCCAGAAGAATGAAGACTTTGGTCAATGTGAGGACATAAAAAACAAATTCACATTCAGACATTATTCATTCAATAGCAATCATGGAATATTTCACTGGAATAATTCTTATCCTCTGCAGCTTACCAGAAAATCACATGTGCATTCAATGGTAAATTTCTCATTCTGTGGATTTCTGTTCTGTTTGACCCCTGACCTTCTATGCTGAATATCACACAGGCTTCTGTGTTATTGGTGTTGGGTACCACAACACGATAATCTCACATTTTAAAAAAACACCCCTTTTTAGGTCTGTTGCAGAAACGCATCAGCTCCAAGCTGGAAAGCAGCGGCGGTGTTTGTGCATCACGGCTCAGTTCTGGGGTGGGAGTTGGATTACGGCCTCAGTTTCCTCTGAGCACGGCGTGCAGTGTCAGGGGGGCTCACACGTCTGCAGACATAAAGGTCAAGAGTGGGGAAAAACGCTGGTGACGGTGGGAGGTTGAGGTTTATGCTGGAGACGCTAGTGAACACACGGAATGTGCCTCGCCGCCACCTCAGGGGAGGCAGAACGCAAACACTTCAACGCTGGACCATCAATTTAGAGTAAATATAATATAGTATATTATAATATAATATATATATAACATAATATATATAATATAAATATAATATAGTATAGTATAAGGCAGTAAATGGAGGATACGAACAAAAATGTGTGTGTGTGTGGGGGGGGGGGTTGCATGATATGAATGATTGAAACAAAACCTGAACTTAAAAAGAACCTCCTTTTAGAAGCCTTTAATATCACCAGATGCTGCTGCTGAAGCCAGTTTTGCTGCACTTTGTTACCAAGTAAAGTCTCTCTCTCTCTCTCTCTCTCTTCTCTCTCTCTCTCTCCCTCTCTGTCTCTCTCTCTCCCTCTCTAAGTCTCTCTCATTCTCTCTCTACACCCCCCCCTCACTTTCTTCTTGTCTCTCTGTTTCTCTCTGTTTCTCTCTCCCTGCTCTCCCTGCTCTCCCTGCTCTCCCTGCAGGGAGTGAGACGTGCTAAGTGTTTTTGCCTACACGCTGCAGCGTCTCACTCTTTTACAGTATACGTTTTTAACCGCTTAGTCCTCCAACCCTGATCTCCAGACGTGACTCACCAACATTACTCCACCACCACCTTGTGCAGACACACACGCGCACGCCGCACGCCACGCGTGCGGTTACACAACATGTGGAGGCAATTTTTGCCTCAGCTGATTCATCTTCATTTGAGGCTGAACTGACTCTTCATCACATCCTCCCACATTATTGCAGAACAGGTTTTTCCATCAGCTCCTCTCCATGATTTCAGGCATAATGTCCCACCTGCTTCATTTTTGCTCTACTTAAAAACCAGGAACCATCCCATCTTTGTACACATCACACTCACCACAATTAAAGACTTTCAACACTTTGCAGAATGTAATTTCCAGAGAATCATGTGGATATATGAGTGTATAAAGGAAGTCTTCCATTCAAGAGCACCTTCCAGATGGTAGCAGAGGGTAAAGGTGGAGCCAGAGTGAGCAGGGTTGGTTCCTAATGATTGGTAACGAGCCAGGGGGATTTATTCTTAGGTCTGCATCTGTGCAGTTCAACAGTATGATAGAAGAGGGTCTAACAGGGCAACTGTGTGGGTAGTGCAGGTGCACCTGCAATGTAAATGTGTAGGAGACACCATTCAATTTGTAGCGGTGAACAGGTTAAAATGACAACTTCTGGAGCATGTAATATTGGCACCTGGATATTTCCTGAGAAGAGCAAACCCCAACAGGAGAAAAAAAACAACAGACAATCCAAAGTAGCTTCCTGGCTCTGACACTGGCCATTGTCAATAAATGCAACAGTTCACATCTATATAATCAGACCCAATCAGACTTATTTGTGAGCAAAACAAAACATATATATGTTGCACAATACTGAGTTGTGCATGCGATTTCAGACCTGCAATCAGGCAGTAAAAATGTGATCCTGGACTCCCACCGGGTCATTATTTCAATCAGCCAACAAGTGATTGGTGCAATTCTGGCAGAATACAATAACACACAAGCAGTATGGGTCCGACAAAGAGTAGCAACCCATTTTTACTCTGAGATTGTCCTCAGATGGTAGGTAAACACACACACATACACATACACACAAACTGCAGAAAAGATTTATAGGCAAAGTCTTGCAGTAGCTTTTACCATCATGCAGTAAGTGGCATGAAACACTCTCTCTCTCTCTCTCTCTCTCTCTCTCTCACACACACACACACACACACACACACACACACACACAGACACTCACTTACACACATACACATGTGCATGCCTCTATCTCCATTAACAACTAACCCAGAAAAATATAGCGATTAAATATTTACTTTGGTTGTAAAACAAGAGGGAAGAAGAGAGAGAGAGAGCACAGGTTTACAGTCTAACAATGTACAGCATGTTTAACGTAAATAAACCTCAGAAATGAAGATTTCCACTCGCTTCTGCAGTCCAGCCTCAACCACTTGTCATGCAATCATTTCAAGCACAATTATTCTGGGATGGAGGAGGACAGAAAGAGAATTTCTGTTCTTGTCCCTTTTATTTCTAGGTGCACACGCAGAATCTTCAAATCTCCTTCTAACCATCGGTGTGACGTCGGCTTGTTGTCTGCCAACAACCAACAACCTTTTTTATATTGCTCAAGGACACAGTGTGACAATAACAGAAGGCAGCAGGAGTTGGCAGCTTCTCTGATCACATGACCATAGTCTGCAGTCTGGAATTACCAGATAATTCAAGTCATCATGTAAACAGATGCATAAACCATCATTCTAATATGTGGAATCTGCAAACCAAACACAAATCATAAACCAAACACGGTGTTTAGCTGTGGAACGTTGCTGATGAGCCGCTAACATCACTCCCCACCCACATTCTCCCAACGCAACACAGACTGAAACCACGTTTTGTTTTGTTTTTTATTAACGCATTTCTGAAGTGCATCTGAACCTTGGATTCTATTGCGATTACCTGATGACTCCCAGTTATTGGACTCTCCCGGTCATGTAAACTGGCCCAGTGATGTATTCTGCAGCTAAGGAAAACCAGCAGCTGTGGAGTAAACCTGAGAAGGATGAGAAGACAAGACACCAGGATGTGTTTGGATTCAGCTAAAGGGCACCAGGATGATGGCAAAGGAGGTTACATAATGTGTGTGTGTGTGTGTGTGTGTGTGTGTGTGTGTGTGTGTGTGTGTGGTGGTATTTACAGTCAAACAGCTGATGCAGCTTCACACAGTGAGGGAAAAGTTGGAGGGGATGAAGAGGGAGATTAAGAAAACCCATCTGTTGTAGAGCAGGCAGCTGGGTTTGTGGGGTGGGGGGGTGTTGGGTGGGGGGGGGGGGGGCGGTTGGGTATTGACTGTGTGATGCTATTATTCCGAAACACTCAGTCAACGTTGTTCACCAGTTCTGTCATGAATCGGCAGCGCACGTGTTGGCTGCCTGGTGGCTGAGACAGAGCCTTTGTTATTAGGCATCATTATATTCACCTGTCAAAGGCCAACGTGCACGTGGATGAATGTGAATGAACTGAATAATTACGATGCTCTGAACTCTGGGCCTTTCTTCCTTTATGAGAGTGCTTCTCTGTGTCTCTTGAAGAAGAGATTTCAGTTTGCCGTTGAACGCGCGAGTAAAGGTTTTTGGGGTTTGTTTTCTGATTCTCACAGACTTTTCATGGATATTCTTAAAACACCAGCAGGCAGAAGGCCGCAGGTTTCTGGTGGTCCCATCATCGATTCTGCTGATGGAAGGGAGCTCAACAGCTTCTGTGCAGAGCTGAATCACATTTAGTGGAAGATGATGCACCATTACTGCACAGAGTCCACGCTTAACGCCATTAGGGTGGTTTAAATTAAATCAGCTCCATTTAACGCGTGTGGCAGCCATTATCATTGCTCTGGCTGGTCGGAAACAAAAAGGATAGACACAGTAAACATAAATTATGTGATAAAAAGTAATTATCGCATCCGTCACTCGTAAAATTAGGCTTTTATTCTTCAAAGCCTTTTCATTATTTCTCAGTCTTTATTTGGGGGTAGGTGTTTTTTGTGTAGGTTGAAAAACATGGCCAAACATATGTTCTTAAGCTCTTGGCATCCATGTCTGTGCAGGAAAAATCTCCTGAGGATCAGCTAATCTTCCAGATGTGTGATGCAGGATGGGCACTGCATATGGACAGATGTTTACCCCAATGCCCACTACAGCCACCAGGGTCAAAGGGTCAACAAAGGTTTGCAGGAGAGGTATTTATGTTAAAGAAATTGGAGGTTTTAATGTTTTTAACTTTATCAGAAACACCATAGCCAGGGGAGGCTGAATACACTGGCCCTGCTCTCCATGGAAAAGTCCCCACTTTGACCCAGAACTGCAGCTGGAGCTTTAAGTCCCCAGCATGAAATTGGGTTAGACAAATAATGTTGATGCTCGATGTGCAGAGTCCAGAGTTAATTACATAATAATCAGGAAGTCAACAGGAGCAACTTGTCATTTATTTTGGAATATAACCACACACTAAAGGCTCTGTGTGATGTTACTCAGCGTATTTAAAAAAAACAAAAAAACATCCCTCAGTCTGCAGGCAAGCAGCCATGTCAGAATACTGAAATCTCCAGAACAGTCAGGCTTGATCCCAACCTCAGGGACAAACAGGAGAAATGCTGCCGTGTTGCTCCCTCTAGTGGTCATATATAGATATACTTAGATATAGATATACTGCAACCGCTTCATTTTTTCTACTGTACATTCTGCAGATTTTATTTGAATAGGAGATGACTGTAACTTCCTTTCACGTGGGCAGTATGAAAGGACGTTGAACTTATTTTACTTCCATAATTACTGACAGTGAAAGCCAACAGTTTAACCTTTTAATAATAACAATAATAATAAAAACAGAACAGGAACAATTGGGGGTTTCAGCCAAGGCCAGCAGGTACAGTAATAGGCCCGCAAATGTACAATACAATCTTTAAATATACATATGCATGTGAGGATAACAACCAAAAAGAGGATGGACAGAAGCCTTTCAGCAGCTGTGCCAACGTGTTCTTCACTGTGGTGAAGGAAATGACAACCTCTATAGCTGAATGGAACTTTGCTGTTTTGCTGCATTAACACCCATTTGCAAACCCGAAGTGCTGGATTCAAATAGAGGTTATCAACATGTGCAGGGATTGAGTTTAAAATAATGAAAACTGTGCAAAAAAAGTGATCACAGCAAAGCAAAACAGAAGTGAACAAAAAGAATTTAGCAGATTTGCAGAGAAACGTGGAGAAATGCATCAAAACCTAAAATTTTAAGCAAAAGACCGAGGAATTACGTCCCTGACTTAAACTGTGAAATGTGCCATTAGCCTGTTTGGTGCCAGTTTTCCAGCTGGTCCACTGCAACTTACCGTCCTTGACCTGTTCGGTGAGCATGACTGTAAGAATGAGACTGCTGCAGAGTCCAATATAAAGGCAACAGTTAAAAACACATCAGTTTAAAATGGCCGTATGGGAGTTAAGGCCACTCAAACTGAGAATCAAAGGTTCCGTCCCATTGGTCCAGGCTGGAACGACACTTGCCTGCAAGTCCAAACCAACACTGCTCTGTGTCCTTTGGTCATCAGGATGAAATCTGGAACACTGAAGTCAGTCCATGTGGATCCAGCATCTGCTGTGGGTCAGTAGAGGGCCACATCAGTAGTTCTTTGCAAAAATGCAAATAGAAATCTGCTTTGCGACGGCTCCTTACTGAGCTCGCCGGGGCTGCAGCTGAAGCGTCACTCTTCTGCCTGCCAGACAACAAGACAGGCCCCCTGCACTCTCTGGAATACCAAATAGCTTATGTAACTGCTCCTCAGTCAAGCAGACCATCTGACAGAATCTGGGAGTCAATCAATCATTGAGGCCATAGTCACACAGCTCCTTATAGATTCTCTTGCGAATGCCGGGCATGTCCTCCTGGCTGAAGTGCAGAGGCTGCTTCATGGAGAGACGGCGGCAGTACTGCGAGCACGAGACAGACAGATAAAACAGTAAGTAATCCACATCCACAGAGAGGCCGAAAGGCTGGAAGTAGACGGCAAGCAGACGCCCTCCGGCGTCTTCAGAGCCTTTAGAGGAATAGCAATCAATGATGAGAGAGAAAGATGAAAAGAGCTGCAGGGAAAGGGAGGAAGGAGAAGAAGAATCTGTTACCTCAAGAACAAAAACCCCGCAGTCGCTGTCGTTCTTCTGATGAGGAATGCCCTGCGGAGACAAGACGCCCCAATTATGTGGAGCAAAGCAAACAAAATCAACCTTTACCTGAAGTGAAACCTTGAAGGTCTGATTAGAGCAACCAGCCACGTTTGAGGACAGTGTTCCAGTTACTGTTACTGTTTAGGACAGTGGGATTTGAAACAGGTCAGGTCATCAAAAAAGAGTCAATTCAGACCCAAAACAATCCAGAATTCTACTGGTTTGAGCATCCAAACCAGTAGAATTCTGGAAGAACGGCTCAGACGGATCACATGACTATTCTGTGAGAAAGCTGGTCATTGGAGGTTTCAACTATATCATGATAAGAGTGGTTATGCTAACCTTCAGCAGCGGCGGGGGGGGGGGGGGGGGGGGGACACCAATGAAGGTATTTACTCAAAGTTATAGAACATTTAAGTGCATCTTCAAGCAGATGATATAAAGTTTACCTTAATGATGCTAATCTTCCATCCTTTCTGGAAAGCCGTCTGCTCCTTCTCTTTTGCTTCAGACAAAAGATACTTCATAATGTTCTGAAGGTAAATGACAAACCTGACATTATTGGATGTAATAAACGGTGTTCTGGGGTCAAAAACATCTCCATGTCCAAAGGTAACGCTGTTAAAGGTGCAACTGTCACCATCTCACTGCTGACAAACAGCTTTTCTCCAATCTGAACTCAGTGACACTCACATCAGTAGTGTGTCTGAAGACAATGCCTTGGCTGTCATAGTAGCTGATGGTTTTGGTTTCCATGGTGACCGTAATGAGAGACCAGTGGATTTCTAAGTGAATGGGAAATAGTAACAGCGTCTTGGAGAACAAGTCCACCTGGAAAAAATCCCCAAAGTTTACTCAGACACAAATTAGATTAAGGTGTTTTTAAATGCTTTAAGTGTCTCCTGTCAGAGCAACGTTGATGTTTAGAACTCTAGAACTTCCTGCAGCGACCGCTGCTCTCAACCCGACTCATGACTGTGACATATTTATCCACTAGGCTCCACATCCTGAGTTACATATCTTCTAAGCTACAGTAATACCGTTAAAAACCAATTCATTCCCATTTCCTCCTTACTTTTTTTGTCCATCTCTTCACACCGTCGTAACCCTTAGCAACCAGCTGCTTGTGGAAAAAACTGTTGAAAAAATGAACCTGAGAGAATCATGAAAGAATCATTAATCACACGGTCGGTGTGTGAGTGTGAGCTGTGATTCAAAGGAAAAACACACCCTGGTTTACCTTGTGTTGGGTTTTCTCCATGATCAGCTCACCATACATGTTGATAATCTGACAGGCAAAGAGGGAAGTTCCAACATAAGAGTTCTGGATTCAGTTCCATTTTTGTGGAAAGGAACTTCCTTATCAGTAAAGCAACCTTTTCCGTGGCTGCCTCACTTCTTCTGCCCTCTTTACCTGATCGTTTATCCAATTCTGTTCCTCCAGGGTGCCGAGGTCCTCCAGGCTCAGGCTGTGTTTGTTGTACATCACCATGAAGCCTGCGACAGGAGCAGAGGCCAGCCCCGCCCTGTATCGAGCTATCTCCCCTTTGAGATCCACGCTCCTACAACAAAAACAGGGAGAGGAGGCCAAACTTAAAAGAGAAATGGCAGAGAGCTTTAAAATGTAACAAATGTGTGTCCAGAACGTTTGAACTCTCCTCAGTTCTTTGAGATTTTTGTATGATGGAATCAGGCGTGCTTTGATTTACAGTGGAAATCTGAGGTTTGGTCTCTCTCAACAGATGTGTGAAGCACTGATTCAACGCACCAACTGTATGTGTCCGCCTGGAAGTGTGTGCTTTTAAAAACCTGTGGCTGAGGTCCGAGTTGCCGTTCTTCTTCAGGTATTCCAGGACATCGGCCTGACTCAGAGGAATGAAACTTCCATACTTGATGTAGAAGCTTTCCAGAAACTCTGAGAGGATGTCAGCATCACAGAGATTATTACAACATAAATATTAATCAAATGGAGAGTGATATGTTCCATGATGTTAATGGGAAAAGAAAAACAAGGTATGTTTGAAAGGTCTTTAATCCTAATTGGTTGCGCAAACATAAGACAGAAGACATATATTCATGTGAATAATAAACAACTGCCTTCTCACCATGAATCAGATCAATAAGATGCTCCCTGCTCTCCTCTTCAACCTCCGTCTGTCTGCCATCTGGGCCCGACGCTCGTTCCAGGTCCTTCTCCCAGGTTCCAGGCAGACAGTAGAGTCCGTGGTCTCTTAATGCCCAGAGGTGGTCTATGATGGATATTGTCATAGGAGCATGTGGATCCGACTGAGCGGCTTGAACCTCCATGTGTGTTTCAGGGAGGCCCACGTTGGTGGGTGCCGAGCCGCTGCCGTTAGACACAGACACAGATGATGGAGAGTTGATTTCATCAGGATGCAGGTCCACCTGCATCTCCGTGTCAAGGTCCCGAGTGGAAAGAGGGGGGCCCAGATAGGGGGGCAGCCCATTTTCCATTCCGCTCGCATTCACGGCACCTCCCTTCGCCTCCTCTTCTGGTTCAGTGTCAGACAAACTTACAGTGTCTCCATTCTCCGCAGATTTATCTGAGCTCCAGTCAGACACTATGTGGTCCATCTCTGCATCTCTGTTTAGTCCATGAGTTTGCACAAAGGCTACTTGAGGTAGGACATTTGTCTTACAATTCTTCATATCAGCTCCACAACCCCCCCTCCTTCCACCTTTGACTTCCATTTTGGCTACAGGTGTAACTCCGACTTCTCCCCTCCCCCAATCTGCCACCCCTGACGGCATCAGCACATCTTCACCGTCCTGCTGCCCTTCAATACCATCCATCAGTGAACCGCCCACCGACATGTAATCCTTGTTCTCTTCATTCCTTCCTGTTCCATCAGCTACTAATATTGTCATTTTGGTCATTTGCACCTTTTCATTTGCGTAGCCTTCACACTCAATTTCCCTTACTGTCTCATTGGGCCAATTCAAACATTTGACATGATTCTGTTGGTCGTGTTCGTTCCTCTTTGGAGTGTCGAAGACTTCACTGCTACCTGCCTTGCCTCTTCCTCGCCCCCTTCCCCTCCCCCGGCCCGCAGCCCTGACATTGTGTGCTTTACTGTTGTGGCCACAACAGTCACAGGCCTTTGGAGTCCTCTTTCTGCTGGATGTACGACCATTGAGGGGGCCTTGGCTTGGGGATGGTGTCACTGCGGGTGATGCTGGGGTCAGGTTAGTATCAAGAGGCTTAGCGACGGCTACAAACGTTGGCGCGGCATCTACAGCAGCGTACACTTTGGCTAAGGTCACAACAGTTGGATCAACAGTAGTAGGACTGAGAGAACAGGCCAGGGTCAGCTCTGAGTTGGAAGGAAGACCTTTAGTGTGACACGTGTCAGGTGTTTGGGTTTGGTCCTTTTCTGAAATATCTCCAGATGGAGATTGGGAAGAATCAGCTTGCAGAGGTGGTGTTGTCGCGGGAACTGTCAGATGAGGTGAAGCTAATGGTGTTGTTTTCATTGGGGATGCAGAGCTGCTGTGAACCATGACGCCCTTCTTTGGTTCATAATCCCCATCCCTAACACCCCCTCTTTTACAGTTAAGTTCTCTTCTTGCCTCTGAATTTTATGTATAATTATACGCTTTCTATGATTTACATTCCTTCCTCAAGCTTTTGCACTGTGTATTTAAGAAATTGTCATAAACCTTTCCTCCACCAGAGTGGTGACAGATGAGTCGGCATACAACAGAGAAGGTATTGTGTGTTCCTCAGTGATGAAAAGACTTGGCATCGAACGTCATCATCTCCTAAACAGACAGAATGGAAACCAGATAGTCAGAAGGAGTCAGAAATATATATGTATGTATATATATTGTCCAGAAAAAAATATTTCAGTACAGTAATAACATTTTTGCTTAATAAAAAAAAAACATGCAAGAATTGAGTTTGAGTTTATGCATGACAACACAATAACAGTGTCAATTATTTCAAAAATTATAGCTTCATACTGTTTGCACTAATTTGGCTTGCAAATAACTTGTATATGGTGCAGAATAATAACAACAAACAACAGATAGACGAGATTTGCAAAAATGCTTTTCCTGAAAAATATATGTAGAAATAGCTCCATTACCATTATAACTACCATTAGTAACTAAAAAGTTGCACAGATGCAAATATGCATGCAAAACAATCTTTGGAAATCTTGTGTTATATTCATATTTCACCCCATTTCGTTAAAATCCTATTACTCGTGTAATTCATTAGAACCAATACTGTAGGTAGTGAAGTAATAAATACAGACCATCCAAAATTCAAATAGTCTTACAACAAATGAAGCACATCATTTAACTATCACATTTCAGGAAGTTTTGAAGAACTTATTTCCACCACAGCTAGCAAAGCTAGCTAGTTGCAGACAAAACACATACCAACGAAACAAAGCAGCGACCTGATTCGCTTCTTCCATTTTCAGTCGAAATGATGCTGCTTTTTTTTGTTAACGCGCAGCAAATGAGCAGCTGTAAATAATATCAAGAGAAACGGGCGACGGGAGGCGAAAACGAAGCAAACGGGCACGATCACTACCTTGTCAACGAAATAGCGGCTAACAACGATTTCAAGACACATTCTTAGCTGCCGTCCCTCGCTGATGACGTCACACCCCGGCTCGACCGCAGGCCGCCTCAGGATATTCCGATTTAATCTGGCCGGGATATTCCGATTTGATCTGGCCAGATTGAGCGCTCAGCCACTGTGTGTGCGACGCGTCTTTCCCCTTTACTCGTGTTTAAAAGCGGTGTCTTTAGAAATAAAAGCCAAGAGGTTGAAATTACTATTTGCAGCAGGCCTTTTACACAATACGTCCAGCAGGTGGCAGTATGAGATAAATTCATTGTGTGCGGCACATTTTTCTTTTTATTTTAATGTGTATTTTCTTTATTTCATATTATAAAACTTTACAGAGTTAATGATTAAATACTGACGCAAGATTAAGTGATACAACTCACAATACATCTTGTTATCTTTAATTATGTAAAATAACAGACAGGAAAATAAATATAACAAAAAAACACACACAAGAAAATAAGTAAAATGTAATATATATTACAGGAAAAAAGGCATGTAAGTTTCATGACATCTGCCCATCTTTTAAAAAAGTAATGCAATTAATCTGAGATGTACAGTAGCTTTGTACAACTATAAAATGTCATATATCATTAATTAGTTAAAGTGGTGTTACATAATGGAAATTAAAGCTACACAGGATCCAAAATGTATCAGGGAAGACATATTTGAAGGAAGATTTTGTTTTGTTTTTAAAAACACAGTAATACAGATACATTTTATTTTCCTTCAAGACCCAAGTGAAATGCTAAATATTGTGGTTTACATTGTACCTACTTGCACAGTTAAAAACATGCTTTGTGTTACTCAGTCTATACACAGAGGGCTGTATAGGGCCACTGTCATGTCTGGTGATTAGACATTGCTACATTAACAAGCAAGCACTTGTTGCAGTTCCGCACCAACTCTCCCTTTTTAAGCATGTCTTGCCAAACTGCAGCAGTAATTACAACCATTAGTGTTTGAAAAATACTATCATTTACACAAAGATTTTTAAAAAAAATGTTTCAAAGACTATGACTACTTAGTCCAATTTTAACTGTTGAAACAAGTACACTTCTTACCCCCACCCCTTAAAAACACACATCCTTAATTTGTGGATAGTTTAACTTCTGAAAAGACATTTTTTATGTGTTTTTCTTATTTTCCAGTGTTTGGAATGATTAAAACCAAAGAGAGTCAAAACAGACAGAATACAAAATATTAATATGTTACATGATCATTTTACAGCTCGGCTCGTGTTTTCTGCATTTAAAATGAAGTTAAAGTATGTTGCCTTCTGACAGACAGTCAAGAAATGGGTGGTTAAAACAAAATCAACACATCACAGGGTGACTGCAAGCTGGGGTCTGGAAGAGAAAAACAAGGGATCAGAAGAAGGATTTATCACAATTAAAAAGCAAGACTATTGTTTGCAGATAACGTTAGATACCAGTGATTAATTAAAATGACCTCTCAAAGAGTGGCGTTGACCTCTGGGGTATGAATGGTCTTGGAGACAGCGGCGCCATTGCTGCCCCCTGCTGTTAGCACTTGGAGCTGCAGCTGGTAAACGCTGTCAGCCTGAAGACCGAGAACTGACACTGACCTTTGAGACTGAGCAGAATGAAGAGTTATTAAAACTGACATTAAATGAAATTTACAATGAAAAGGGGAGAAACATGAAATGTTGGGCCAAAACTGTTCAAGACCTGAACAATATTATATATATATATATTTCCATTTTGTCTTGTTACTTAAATCAGATCATTACCGCTGCGACTGTCTGCGTCTGAGAGATGAGCGTGTCTTCCAGACCCTCCTTAGTTGCTGTAACACCTGACTGCAATGTCCATGTGAACTGGAAACCATCCACCGCTGATGGTTCCAGCTGCTGCTGGGACATCCTCCATCTGACAGTCATGAGCAGGGTGCCGTTAATCTGCTCAAAGTCCGCGGTCAAACGTTCGGGCCGCAGTAAACCCTTCCTGCTGGACGGGAGGCGCTCTGCAACAAACACATGAATCCTGTTTGACGTATGACTTTTGACTGGTTGACACACATTGTAAACAATTTGCGGAGTTAATCATTCATTTTGGAGCTAGAAAACATTACTCACAGTTACCAATGTTGTGTTTCACTGAGGTGAAAGAACTGCTTTACTTTAACTTTAACATCATGAGCAACTACACTACAGGGAGGTTTTGTGTGTGTGTGTGTGTGTGTGTGTGTGTGTGTGTGCATGTACCCTCAGTGCTGCAGGGTAAACCTTTGCCTCCTCTGACCCTGACAGAGGTGCATGCTGGGGTCGTAACCCAGGCAACTGCTTCCGACCTGAGGTCAGCCCTCATTGCCACGGAAACTCGGTACTTACAGGCAAACAACAGTCCTGTGATAGTGTGATGTGTCCCCTGAAGAGGGAAGATTAATCCAGGTTAACAAGAAAAGCAGGTTTAGGCTGTACAAGCAGCTGGTACACACATCCTAAAAACACAGTTATTAAACGCATGTATTTGTTATGCTCCGGTCTCATTAAACATCAGAATTAGCTGCATTTTAAGAAATTTTTAAGAAATTCTGGGCCAAATTTTTAGGTTTTATACACACAGATATGTGGACATCTTTGAATGTAAAAATGTCAGAACTTTAAGTATAAGAAAGGAGACACAAAGGAACCAAGGGACAAGGAACCATATGAAACCATCAAACCACATGCAGCCAGAGGAGAAGTTAAACCTGGACTGTTGTCGTCTTTTCCGTGCTGGAAACATTCGTGCTGCAGGTATGTGGACGCCATCGTAGAACATACGGGCCAGGGTGTCTCTGCTTGCCTGTAAGTAAAACACTGCTTTATTTATCTGTGTAAAAACGCTACAACACATGCAGAACGCATAACCCTCAGGGTTATAAACAGGGATGGGGAGGTGTCTTCTTTGTTATTGGAGCCAGTCTGTCTAATCTATGATGTGCATCACAATTAGGTTGACATCAGTACGAGAGAAAAAAAGATAAATGAATGCAGCAGGCGGCGGCCCACAAAGCCCGTGCCCTCCACTACACAGATCACCTAACCAGGGTTAATGACAATTTGCATGGACCTGGACGCCAAGAAGATTACAGATTTTATCAAGCTGTTCATGGTAATGGGCAAAACAGGAGTGGATCTGCATGATCACCAACAGGCAGCAGCTCCCTCTTACACCACCTGTCCGATATCTTTGCTTTTGGCCAGTCAACAAGCTGTGGGTGTCCAAGGCATCAGCCAGGCCATAACCTGGCCACATCTGCAGTCTCACGTCTGGTTTTCAGATAAACTGTTTTCAGATAAACATGCTAAATAGCTGCAGGCACAGCTGAGGACTGTTATCCCTGGGTCAAGGTGCTTCAGCTCCGACTGGCATCGGTTCCCACAGAGCCACAGTTATCTACACATTCTACGTGAAGGCAGGGTCATCACGACTCTGTAACGTCAAGGTTTTGGCTTGTGAAAGGTTTTCTTTACATTCTTGAGGATTGCTGATATGTGGAACGTTCAAATCAACTCACCGTGGTTCGGCAGTTTCCAGAACACCTTGACCTGCAGCTGGTTGTCATGGTAATGAGGGGCAGCGACCTCTAGGCGCAGGTTGCCAGGGGTGACAGGGTTAAGGGGGGATTCAGGGTGAGGCAGAAGGGAGGAGTGGGGCAGGTCAGAGGAAGAGGAAGAGGAGGAGGAGAGAGATGGAGTGGACGGAGGAGACGAAGCTGATGAGGAAGAAGGGAGCTCGTTGGAGAAATCTTCACCTTAGATGAGAGAAAGGCAGACATTTTTTGATGTGATGACTTATCTGAAAATCAGATTTTCTCATAAGCACGAGCATAAGCATAAGCGTCCTCTGCACAGTAGCTGTTGTGAATACTATATCAACAACATCAGGAAAACATTATGAGCCCTGATGTTCAATTATTAAACAGCATATGGAATTTAAACACAGTGGGGCCTGCCAACAAAATAATTGACTGCAGCTGTTAACTCGTTCATTCCCACTTTTATTAAAACATATACTGTGGCAAATGTTAATATTGCAATATTTTAATGAGTTTCATATAAAACTGTTAGTGTGTGGTTTGATAATTGAGCTACAGCTGGCTATAATCTGCTACCAAGCTGACCAAAAGGTCACCTATAAATAACTCCTGGATGGGATGACCGTTAATATCACCACTTCCTGTTGTGAGTGTATGTGTGTGTGTGTATGTGTGTATGTGTGTGTGCTGCTGTTGAAAAGTGGCAGGCAAAAATATGCTCAGTGATCAAACGCAGCAGCTCGAAAAGAGTTAAAGCTGTACTGTGGACTAATTTTCATGATGGAGGAATACGGTCAGGCGTGAGCAGTTAGTGATTCTCGTTCACCTGCAGGCTCATGAGTCAGAAACATCACTTTTTGATTCCTTCACTTAACGTCAGCCCCCCCCCCCTGTTTACCTCTCTGGGTTATTGTGGTGAAGACGATTTGAAGTTTAGGGCTTTTCAGCCTCTTCTGACCCCAGTAGGCCACCGTCTGGACTGACAGGAGGTAGGAGGCCGCAGGCAGCAGGCCGTGCAGCCACAGCTCGCACTGCGCCTGGTAAAGAGAAAGAACGGGAAGGTTTGGATGAGGGTTTAAACACTGCTTTTGGTTTCGATCCAAAGTTAAGACATCGACTTTGGATCGCATCATTTTTGTCATCTGCTGACCAGCATCATCACCCGGCCAAGTGTTGCGTATGCCCTGCGCTCCGACTGGCAGGCCAGATCTGTTCTGAATTAGCCCAATGTTTGACTGACAGCTCATTAACTGGCTCTTAGTCAATCATGTCTGTGTGGATTTGAGTTAGTCACAACAGAGAGATGCTCGGATGATAAGGACTGAGTGCGCGCGTGTATGTTTGCATGCGATTCTTTATATGTGTACACTTAAGAGAATGAGACAAAAGCAAGTTAAAAGCGGTTTCTTGGTGACCTGCAGACGAAAGTGGGTTTAAGTATTTCCATTACACTCAAGATAGACAAAACATATGGCCAGTACAGCAGAATGTGTGTGTGTTTGTGTGTGTGTGTGTGTGTGTGCGTGTGTGTGTGTCTGTCTGAGTTTGAATCTGTATTTGGGAACCACCAGCAGCAGGACAAGCCTGGATTTCTCTTTTAATGCATAATATCACCGGTCTTTATATGTAAGTAGCTGATATATTATAAGTAGTTGACGTATAATCACCGAGGTAAAGAACTAGTGGATTTTCCAATCCTATATTTCACTCCAGTTTAACGTTAAATCCCACCTGTTTTGTATGTGATCCTAACGTTTATTGGATGTATTATGTGATAATAAAGATAATTAGCTTCCAGTTGTTATACCCATGGTCTGATGCTCATGTCTGTGTGTATCGATGCAGCAGCACATGAGAAGCACTAGTCAGGGGGGCTCATTTAAATTCCAGGCCTCCCAACCAAGCAGAACAGAGGAGCAGACTCGAGATAAATGGCTCCACCAGGCTCGGTCTGGGAACGCCATTGCTACTTAGGACAGCGAGGTCCCTATGAGCGTGCGCCCATTTTAATCTTGAACTCTGTTTATGTTTTCAATTCTCTTTTGCTCTCCTCCCAAAGTGAATGTCAACCTCACCGTTTAACATTTAAAACCCAAAGCTGAAAAATCCTGCACAAAGGATTCGCGAGGACACATAAAAAAGAAGACAAATAAATCCTTAATCAGGCAAACGTGATGCCAAAGCTATAATATCTGCACAGTTTACAAGGATTATGGGTAGTTTTGTGAGAAAATCACATCTTTATCACACCTATAATCACCATCATAAAATCCACTGCATTGAATTCAGTATAACAGGCCCATAGACCTGTTGTGTTCTTTTAAGTTGTTCTTCTTTGACTTGACAATTGACAAGTCCCATTTACTTCAGTGATACCTGATACGTACTCCCACTAATGTTACCGTGCAGTGGTTACTGGCCCGCTGTCAAGATGTTTCCAGATTTAACCTGAGTTAAATGTTATCTAAATGCAGGGAGACTTCTCTCTCTGCTGTCAGTCAATCTCCATGACAAAGTTGTTTTGAAGCAGTAAAGGCTTCGTGTTGTCATGGTGCTACAACAAAATTATGTCCCCTGAAGATAATAGTGTCTGTCTGCAATAGTAATGGGATAGCAGGTATTTAAAAGGTCAATATGATAGCATAAAGCATCGAAAATCCACATTTATATAACTGGAAATACTTTCTGATCCACTTATGACTCTGTATGCTGACACAAGTGTTTACATCAAAGTGTCATTCGTGGCTCAAATCTCTTATTAATTCTATAAATATCATTAAAATGGTTCCTTACCCCCTGAGTCACTCTGGCGTTACTCTCCCTTTTACCCTGGTCCACTGGCCGTGAGTGGGTAGGAAGCGTGTGCATGTTACTGTGTGTGTGTGCGTGCAGCGTGTGCGTGTGCTTGTGTGTTGTGTGTGTATTTCGATCCATCCAGGTGACTCTGTAGTTGCGGACCGGCAGGTCTCCCTCTCTGGGGGGTTCCCAAGTTAATAAGACCGCCACTGTGACTCCACTTCCTCTCGACCTGAGGGGACACGGCATCAATGAGCACCATGGATGTGAATAATTTTCTGGCAATAAAGTAGAAAGAGAGGCACTTCCTGACATGTGATTCCAGAAATAATACTTCCAAGCATGGTATTCTTAACTTACATTTATTCTGGAATAGGCAGAATACATTTTATCCTCAACAGTGGAGGAGAAAGAACTACCTCTCCACAAGTTGGGTCCCTGGTTGAGAACCTGTCCATTCTAGAGTCTGGTTGCTCACTCTGACATTAACTGGAGGCTCTGGAGGAGAAGGGTCTGCAGAGAGAGATGGCTGTGAGAACCCTGCAGCTGGGAGAGTTCCAGAATGTCTCATTCAGTTATTAAATGTGGCACATATTCTTCGCTGAACGTTCCCCAGAACTGATGAATCTTTAGAGGCAAATCAAGCCACGCGGTCGTGCTAATGTCCCAAGGGCAAGGAAGGATTACTGCTAAGATTCAGTGAGTACTAATAGAGGTTAGGGCTGTGATTCCGAGTGAGGAGGCGATTCACCAGCGCCAGTTCTGTAATGGCTTGATTTTAATACGCTGCAGCATCTGAGAAAATACAGGAGCCATTCCAGAGGGGAAAAAAAGCTAATTTCCTCTCAGCCCCCTTCAACTCTACAATGACAATTAGATTTAAAGCATGAAAGGTTAATGATACCAGAGAAGCTTAAGACTCCACTTTCAGTAGCTACCACAACACAGACCAAAGGCGACCACCACTAAGTCACTGTTTACCTCCCAGATTAAACCCTGAGCTCTCTGCACCACTTCTGTATCCCATTAGAACCTCAAACCCCAATCCTGTATTTGATTAAAACTACAAAATATATCTGATTAGAAGTACATCCCTCATGGCAGGCCTCCCACAGGCCTGGGGCTGTGCTTGGCTGACCCAGATGTAGAGATCAAAGTTAGGGCAGCATGTTAAGCCTGCAAGATGTTGCCTGTGTGCATGTGTGTGTATGGTTTTCTATGGATCTAGAGGGGTGCCAGCAGTGATTGTCAGATTGGAATCAACACACGTGTCCTTCGCAGAGGCCTTTTTTTACTCTCCCAGTGAGGTAATTTTAGATGTCTGTGTTCCCGAGTTGAAGCTTTTGTGGGGGAAAATCTCCCTGAACGACTGCTGGAAGGACCTGTGCAACCACGACAGTACATCTGAATAAAAGAATCTTAAAAACTTGAATTCTCTTCTGGTTAGCATCTGGTCACAGCAGAGGAACGTCAGCCGTCCTGACACCAGCTTCCTGATTTGTGACCTCTGACCTCGAGCCCCTGACTAATCAAACCACTGAGCTGGAAACAGAAGACCCTGACTGCAATCTGATGGTATTTAGAATGTTGAAGTGTGTCTTTAACCTTTTAACCTTGTCCTCAAAGTACATTCTCATACTCTCAAATGTAATCTTGATGGGCACGTGCACATATACACTTAAATAAAATAATTCAGCACTTTAGATTATAGAAGAAAGTTCCTGTTTAAGACTTTTTGTCCGCTTCCAGGCTACTGTAGAAACATGATAGAACAACTTTCTAGTACCCGCAAAGAAACTTAGCATGCTAAAGTTATAATAATGTACAAAAAAGCATGCCTGTGTTACATTAAAAATCATAGGCAGTTAAATGAGGGTATTGATCAATGTGCATGTCAAAACTGAACATTGCATCTTTTTATTATTCTTATTAACTAAATGGAATTATTTGCTCCAATCTCAAGGAGGTGTGTAAGATACTCAGTTTTGGTTGACATTCTCAGGAAATTTCTGTTTTTCTCTGTCAGAATCTTCATGTGATCCTCGAGCGTAGAACCTAAGAGTTGTCAACCTAAGATTGTTAAACATCTCAGGTTGCTTTACTCTGGTTGCAGGACAAATTGATTAAGCTGCCTTCTTTTGTTGTTTTGTTATTGGCTTGTTATTTCTTCCACATGAATGCTGAATTACCTTGACTGTTCCACTCAATGAGAACTCTGAATAATGTATGATTTCAGGCCTAGTATGGTTTTCTTTCCCCACTCTGCTTCTGGTTGCATGCACAGAAAGTACAGTATGGAGCTCCAGTCTGACTCCTGTGCCCCAACATGAATGGCCTGACCTGACACAGCAGGGGGGCGCTCCATTGTGACGAGTTCCTCTCACAATAAAAAACCACCACCTGTTTCAGTGACGATCTCCAAAGAGCGCATGTCCCAAATGTCCAATGAAGCTTGTTACAGGTTATACATTTACCAAACCCCAGTGGAGTCTTAAAGAATTTGATGATTTGGTGTTTTGTTGAAGGTGGAGGAAAAAGCTGTTTGAGACACCTCTTCCAAATGCACTCATATGATAAAGAACCTTTTTTTTTCTTTCCAAAGCCTCGTCCAACTTAAAATCATCCCTCACGTACAACCATGTGCTCCCAAATACTGGCGCGAAACCAATGTGATCTAATGTGATGGAAGTCTGTTAAGCATTAGGGCGCGGACCTCCTGTGGAGTGTCTTTGTGTGAGACAGAACACTGTCTTGGTCTCTCTTCCCCTCCCGGAATTTCACTCTGGCACCAAGTGGGAATGAACAGAGTACATGTATGTGCGCGCTGTGTATGCAAACATGAGCTCATGTCCTTGTGAGTATCCTCTGTGTTTTATGGACTGCCTGATAGCTTTGCTCCTGTATGAGGCAGAATGGATGGCTTCTTACTTGTCCTCTGAGAGGTGTAAAATCTAATGAAATGACACAAATGGAATGTGGGAATCAGTTCTGCTCACTGTCTCATGACAGGGTTTCGAAATTCACTGAAGAATCTGGACGCACGCACAAGAGATAAATCAATAACAACCCTGCTCCAAAGACCATGCGAGGACGTCACCTTTGCTGGACATGTAGTGCTTGCTGGGTGTGGTGAAGCCTCTGCTGCCATGGCTGTTGATGGCTGCTACCCTGAACTGGTACCAGCGCTGAGGTCTCAGCTCCGACAGAACCGCATCCTCGGAAAGGGTCTAGAAATAAACAAATGACAATAACCAATAGGGTAAACAAACAGCATAAAGTAGCTTTGGACCCAGCGTCAGACTGTGTCCACAACAAGCATCCATCAGGCTTGTAGGAAGGCTACACAGTGATCCAGTCAGTCACAGGAGAAGAGAACTTTAAAGCTTCAAAGCTGGAGAAGTGAGATGGAAAAGCCAATAGAGCAGGAGAAAAGCAGGGAAAAGCGATCGGACCTCCGGGACAGATTAAGCATCTCATCTGCAAACAGGTGAAGTAAGTGTTGAAGAGACTGAAAAGCCATTACAAAACAAATCCCAAATCCTGCAAAAAGTCTTCGGGTTTGTCCGAGAAACCTTCCGTCGTGCTCTGGCTCGTTGAAGTCGCATTTATTAAATCTTTAGATCTGCTGATCGGAGAGACAAATGAAATATTCTCATTATTGGAGTTGGAGAGACTCGAGCACCAGATGTGCTCAGGAGCAGTGTTCTCCCATCCTTGAGGTGGGGGGCGGATCCACCTAGTACAGGACACAGGACAAACCAAACACTCACATCTGTACAGCCCCACAGCTGTTCCTGGAACCTTCGAGCTATGACATAAAAACAGCCCTGTACATCCGTGCAACATTTCAAAATGATTACCTTTGTCTCTTTTCTGAAGTTACAATTCTCACATCGGTGAGGACGCACAACTTAGCACGCTTGTCCTGCGTTATGTATCCCTTTAAAAGAGTTGACATACATTCTTGTGGAATTTAACTCAGATGATTCACAAGTTAATGAGCTGGAAAGTCAGACGAGGACAACTGGATTGTGATTCCATCAGGTAAATTAAATGATTTGCCAAAATTATGGTTAAACCTGCTGCAGATTCTGATGTTTTGTTTCCCTGAAAGTGAGAATGAAATCAATGTTTAAGATCTACAGAACCTATCCGCACACAGACACACACACACACACACGCACACACACACACACACACACACACACACACACACACACAAACACCACAAGCTGCCATCTATTTAAGTCTATAATGAGCATTCAGTCATTCAAATTCAGCCAGTGGAACAACTGTGGCTGCCTGTGGTTCCTTTTTAAGCTTTGCTTATTTACCTAACCTCACACACACATACACACACACACACAGAAAGATTCAAATGTACAGGCATGAAGTTTACCCTGGCAGAACTGGAGACTGAGTGATGTGGAGAGCTTAAGACAGCGAGGCAGCAGGCAGATGAGGTGGAAACACAGTCGAACATCCATCTTCATTGCTGAGGTTTCATCATTCAGAGTTATGGGGCAAAGACAAGCTACAAAATCAATGTCTTGTCTCCTCCTTAAAGGCAGTGAAGCCATTTTGTTACCCTGCTCTAGCCGCTCACAGTAGACAGGTCTTCACATCATCACTCACATTTCAATCAGTCCCATAAAAGAGGCATCACCAAATATATTACCATGGCAACAGTGGTCCATGGAGATGCGTGGTCCTCACTGGGGTGAATCCCAATATTCCAGCGAGACTGGAGTATGTAAACCACCGGCTCCATGCTGATGTTAAACTTGGACACCCACGTCACCTTCAAGTGACCCTCTGGATCCTCCTCAAAGTTCATGTCTCTGCGAGGCTTTAAAGGAACCCCTGGGTGAGGGAAAAGAGAAGATAAAGTTATTTTCATAGCGGAGATTTTAAAAAAACGGCATACGTTAGAGCGATTAGTTTAAAAATGAGCTGACAATATTAGGAAAATAAAACATGGATTTTTCAAGATTTAAGTCGAAATCGTATTATTTTAATGACTCACTCTGAACTTTAGTTTTTATCTTCATATTTTTCTTATGAGTTGTGACTGACAGTCAGATAACATCCAAGGTTTTTTTTCCTTCCAAATTTTTTTCTCCCCTCCAGCTTTTTTGACAGATGACAGAATCAGACCAACAACGGACCCCGACCCCAGTAAAACCTTATCAGACCGACAAACAATATTATTCTTACAATACATCATAGCTGACAAGGTGGAGATAACCACCATAATCTCCAGATATCAATATTAGGTAATGTAATCTAATTTGGTAGCTGATGAATCAATAAGCTCACATACAGATGTAGCAGAACTCCAACATATGAACACTTAGTTCAATAATAAACAGCTAAATAACATGGATGTATGTTTGCAACTATAACAAAGCAGAATCTTCTTTTGCTGAGGTGTTTCTATATGGGCCTTAATATTCTGTTATTTTAATGTTACATGAATCACACATGGAAGCATTTAAAGCCATTTATAATAATAAATCACCGGGAAACCAGTGATAGTATCACAGCAATATCTATATACATATATATATAAATATATATATATATATCTGAGTGATCCTTTAATCAAATCAGCTCCATTACTTATAATCAGCGGGGCGTCAGACTGAAACAAGAACAACATCACTCCCAAAAGCCAGGGATTGGATTTTTACCTTTATATAGGTTGGCTGGAGGTTGGCAAGTGTGGCCACAGCCATTCGAGCAGCATTTCCTGGGGGAGGGACAGTGCTGGTCGGAAGAGCAGCTCTCCACACAGGCTGCAGCAAAGCCGGTGGCTCTCTGAGGAGGAGGGCAGTCTCCCTGGCGGGATGACCTGAGAGAGGTCAGAAACTCCCTGCTCGTCACACACTCTGTCTGCTTCTGAGGGAGCGGACAGGAGGAAATAATATGTAACGTGTGAAGACAGATGTGAGGACATAAAAACACACAGCAGGTAAACTTTGGTAGAATTCTACTGACTGTGAAAGCAGCTGCTGAGATGTGGGATGAAAGGGTGTGTATGTCTGCACACATGGCTGCACATCAGCCAAATGTAAACAGAAGCTTTAGCTAATAACCATGAATTACTCAGTGTTCCCCACCAGCCAGTCAGCCAGCCAGCCAGTCAGCCAGTCAGCCAGTCAGCCAGCCAGCCAGTCAGCCAGCCAAACACCGGCCAGTCAGCCAGCCAGCCAGTCAGTTAGCCAGCCAGTCAGTTAGTCAGTTAGTCAGTCAGCCAGTCAGTCAGCCAGTTAGTCAGCCAGCCAGTCAGCCAGCCAGCCAGTCAGTCAGCCAGCCAGTCAGCCAGCCAGCCAGCCAGTCAGTCAGCCAGCCAGTCAGTCAGCCAGCCAGTCAGCCAGTCAGTTAGTCAGTTAGTCAGCCAGCCAGCCAGTCAGCAGCCAGTCAGTCAGTCAGCCAGTCAGCCAGTCAGTTAGTCAGTTAGTCAGCCAGTCAGTTAGTCAGCCAGTCAGTTAGCCAGTTAGTCAGCCAAACACCAGCCAGTCAGTCAGTTAGCCAGTTAGTCAGCCAGTCAGTCAGTTAGCCAGTTAGTCAGCCAGCAGTCAGTCAGCCAGCCAGTCAGCCAGTCAGTTAGTCAGTTAGTCAGCCAGTTAGCCAGCCAGCCAGCCAGTTAGTCAGTCAGCCAGTCAGTCAGCCAGTCAGTCAGCCAGTCAGTTAGTCAGTTAGTCAGCCAGCCAGCCAGCCAGCCAGTTAGCCAGCCAGCCAGTCAGTTAGTCAGCCAGCCAGCCAGCCAGCCAGCCAGCCAGTCAGTCAGCCAGCCAGCCAGCCAGCCAGTCAGGAACATGCTTCAGCTATTGTGATGAAAAACTGAAGACCACAGCCACCGACTGCAAAAAAACATTTAGGGCCACCCGTAAAACCCAGATGGTGCTGATGTACCCATGGCTCACTAGCTTGTTTGTAACATACAAAGACACACACACACACACACACACACACCACACACACACACACACACACACACACACACACAGAGGAATACTCATTCATGGCAGGTAGATTCGTGCGTGTGTCCCTGAAAAATCGAGGTGCAAACACGAGCAAAGCTTTGGTGAAGTGACACTGCCACCAAGGGAGGCACACACACAGACACGCACACACACACACACGCGTACACACACACACACAACACACACACACACACGCACACACATGCACAGTGAATTTCTTACCTCACAGGACTTTGGAGACAGTATCCTCTTGGTTTCCCAAAGTTCCTTGCATGGCTGAAGGCACTAACAAACCAATAAAAATAGAAGATGGAATGAAGAAGATATTAATTAGAAAATATGGATTAATAGCATTGTTTTAGGTTATGGCAGAGGTGATTTATTTAGACATGAACAAGAAAAACAGTCACTTAACGTAACAGTTTGTTTTGATTTCCAAATTCAACTACCACCCATAAGTAACTGAGCTTCAGAGGTGCAGGCAGGTCTACGGCTGCACATTAACAGAAACTTCTCAAAGCTTCTAAGACATAGTGAATGCGGGCCAGATCAGAAAGAGAATGTAAGCATATCCCCCAATATGTTTGACCAGTTCTTTAACTAGCTGAGGTTAAAAGAACAAGAATATAGATGATTACCAGATGAAGAAACACACACTCCTAAAGCACACATGAAAACACCCATCTGGTTTGCCACCTCAGTGAACTGGGGAACGATAGTCCCTACAAATTAAAACCAGACAACATATAAAAACTGCGCTTTGAGTCCCCCCCCACGCCCCCTCTCACAGTCCCTCTGTCCGTCTGCCTCCCTCCCCAGCTGTGCCTGGATTCAATCACTGATTTATTCCATCTCACTGATTCCAGAGGAACAAACAGAAACAACAACAAAAAAAATGTAAAAAAAAATCATCTTTATTGAAGTGATTTTAGTTTTATTATCACACTTGAAAGGGCAAAGTGCTGTTTACATGCAGAAAATAAACTTGCAAAAATGGTTTTAATGTCGCAGCCGTTGGAGTCGAACAAAACAATCCAAAACAAGGCAATTTTAAAAATGAGAAGACTGGACAGTACAGCCTCCGTTAGTGGTTGGGAGGATGGGTGGATGGATGGACATCATTGGTCTGAAGTATGTCACTGTAGAAAAATCTATAAAAACTGGGTCAGGAGAAAAGTCTGCTTTCGATGCACATAATTCTCAGATCCATTCTATCCCATAGAGAAAACAACTGCATTTGTTTTCAGCAAATGTCCGCTGGGGATTGAGAAGATTAAAAAAAGCAGCAGGGCCTGTCAAAGCACAACTCTGATCACAGATTCGCAGCATCGAGCTAAGCGTGCTGCACTTTCGAGGTTACACAAACTGACAAACATCGTCCCAATCTCCGCTTCCCGTCCCAGCTAAATGCTCGCCGGTCCTCTGGGCTTCCTTTGTCAGGTGATTACTGCGATTCTTCTTGAGCCGAGGGTGACATAATCAAAGTAAGTGTGGTTTGAAGTGGTGGCTCAACACACACTCAGAGTGCTGTAACCAGATCCCGTGTGAGGTGTTTCTCTATGGAGATCTCCTGCGTATCTTCACTTGACTATTGCTCAGGTTGTCAGAATCCTCACAGATACACCTCATACACCCCCTCACACGTTCACACACACTCCATCGCGTCTCCAAACCAAGCCCTCTGTGTACTTTCCCCCCTCCTCCTGCTGTCACTTTGATCATTTACAGGAGTTTGATTTTCATTCCTTTCCACTCTTCAACATCCCTGTTCCTCAACCCCCCTCCACCCTTTTTCTAATCCTCCGCTCTTTTAGACTCCTGTCTTCACATTATCACTCCCCTTTTCTACCCCGTGACCCTCTTTTTTTCTGCACGCTTCTTTAGTTTCTTTCTTTCTTTCTGAGCACAACATGCCTCCTCTTAACTACTGCTGCTTTTCGCTTCATTCCTCTTTCAGCCACGGCACTAAATCTGTTTTATTCCCATCTGTTATTTATATCTATATCTCCTATTGATACCAAATATCGTTCACTTGGTTCCACCACATGTGGAGTTTGGATTCAAATTGGCATCTCTAATTACCTTTAATTGCGAGTGTGTGAAAGAATGATGTGTGCCCTGAGCTGGGTATTCCTGCCTGTCTCTTAGTGACCACTGGGATTGGCTTCGTCACCCCCTTTGACCTCAATTAGGACTAATTGGTGGTTAACAGAAAATGGATAGATGACGTAATTCATTATGAACCTGAAATGCCTCAAAACTATCTAATAAAACATTGAATGAGTATGTTTCATTCTTTGTAGCCAGAGAAAAATGGGAATTGAGGCTTACTGAGCATATTTGTGGCGTATACATGCTGCTCAGCATACTCTCAAATATCATCTCGATGCTGTAAATCACTGCAAACTACATGGAGGGCATTTGCGTAAGGGGAGCGGAGAGATGAACTAACACTTGGCCTTGCAGGCGACATGATGAGTTACGCCTGCAACAGACTCAGCAGGGGTCCGAGACGTTACTGCTTAACACACCGACACACACACGGAAACAACAGCAAAGATTAACGACCGCAGCATTACGTGTGTGCGTGCGCGGTTTGCATAGGTGCTCCGGAGATATCTGCGCGATAATTAATCACGTGCACACCTTGTCTCTCGGCCCTCCTCTGGCCTCTCCTGCCGTTTTATGGCCTCACCTGCCACGATAGAGGGATGACAGCCACACTCAAGCAGAAGGAGGGGAGGAAACGGGAGACGGAGTGGAGGAGAGATGTGGTTTTCAGGGAGGGGGGAAAGAGGTGAGTGTCAGTTGAAAAGCAGCGAAGAGATGAAAGACGAACAGGGAAACAGGTCCATAAGGTAGAGAAGGAGGGAGAGAGCAGCAGACCAGATGTACACGCTTCCCATACATGGTCTGCAGTTCAGTAATGTGAAAGAAAGACCTGTTTGGATGACATCAGTTGCTCAGAAATGATGCCTTTCACTAGATCTATGTTTAGCACATGAAATTGGACGTCACTTGTATATTTCCATCAGCGTTGGTGCAAAAATGCTGCATGAATGCCCTTTTCTCTGGATGCCTCTGGATAAATCACTCCATGTGCCCTTTCAGATTTTTCTTCAGGTGAATGATCAAACACCCTCTCAGGTGGTCCTGCATGTCATTTTATATGATATAGTGCCTAAACTGGTACGCTTCCACATGGAGAGCTGTTCAGAGAAGACAAGCAATCTTTCAGATTTGAATTGTGAAGCCCTCAGATTTATTGTTTTCTTTTTAAAGAGCAAACATAATGTTTACTATTCAGCCTCTACTCATAGAGCGTTATTATGTCAGTATTCTTTGTTAATAGATTTTAATTAGACCAATATATCTTCAATCACTGTACCTACATGTGTGAATGTCTTGAAAGTTTGTTCATAAAATATATCGTCAATCATGGTGGTACAAGATGAAGTTAGTAGGCTTCAACATGGTAGAAATACAATTAAGATAATGAAAAGATGCTTTTCTTGTCTGTCCTTGTTTAGAAGAGATAGCATCTGGGAATGGCATGCTAGCAAATGAACCACTTTTCCTTGTAATTTCATTTAAGGTGGGTTTTTTTTCCCGCTACTGTGGACCAAAATGAAGAGCAGCATGTGAACCGCAGGCAGACGCCTTCACATAAACTGAAAGAGCTGAGTTGTTGTCAAATTTGCAGCCTTGCGGTTGGGTTTCGCATATTCCTGCAATGATGTGAGTAAAAAGTCATTTGTATTTACTTTGCTGTTATGAGATGAATTTGGCTTTGAGGTTCAAACGGTCTGCCGTACATTTTTGGGACATTCTGTATTTATTGTATATATGTCTTTCGTAAACATAGTTTTCTGTATACTGCACCACAATACTGCTGCTAAAATGATCTGCCGGTCCCCATTTTAACCTACACATCAAAATGTAACATCACACACTGAGCTGAACATAAGGCAGAAACATTCCACGTCAGATATACGCTAAAAAACGTCCAGATTTTTGGTGACTGATTTAGGGGAAGAGAGGGGCACTGTTTGATCTTTAGTGGGATTACTGGCTGTATAATGGGAAATCTACCAGGCCATACCTCAGGTGACAGGTGATATATCGCATTTTTCTAACGTAGCGCACAGCTGAACGGTAACAAGACAGAAGCAGCGAGGTACTATAATGCTAACACAGCAAATATTGGATACCTGACTGACCACATGCAAAATGGTTCCACCTGGTTTTAACTTTAATGCAAACCTGTTGAGAACCAGTACTGAGGGAGGAGGATGGAACACCGACTCGATAGTTCTTCTCCTTTGTTCTCCTTCAGACCTGTTTATTAGTTGGCATCCCGCTGGAGCACACAGCTGGTGCACATTACTATATCTATGTGTGTGTGTGTGTGTGTGTGTGTGTGTGTGTGTGTGTGTGTGTGTGTGTGTGAGAGAGAGAGAGAGAGAGAGAGAGAGAGAGAGAGAGAGAGAGAGAAAAGAGATAAAAGAATAAAGAGAAGGACAGATGGAGCATTTGAGCGAGGGCTGCAGTTCAGTTTTAGTGAACTCCCGTGTGTGTTTCCATGAGGGTCCACTGTCTTTGTGACATGAACCATATGTGCTGGAGCAGAACATGTGGTGTGTGTGTGTATGTGTGTGTGCGTTTGTGGACGGGACGCTCAGCTAGTTCTGCTGTAAAACACTTCCTGATCCTGAATTTGTACGGTGCTGTCCTGAGAAAATCATTTCCACATTAGCAGTTGGCCAGTGGAGATTTAATAATGTAAAGGATAATAAAACAAGAAAAATGTGAAATTAGTTAAATATAAATACCCAATGTGGGGCCAATTATGACCGCTAAATAAAATATTTGAAAATATCTAATTGCCTGGGTGCAACAGGAGCCCAGTTTTCCTTCCTGGAAGTGAAAATCTGTCTTTCGTTGGCCTGGTACAGTGGAACAGACAGAACATGCGAGGCCGATGCTGTCAATCACGACAAATGAGCTCGGCTCCCTTCATTTCCTTTAAGGTCAGAATGACTGTGACTCTGCCGATTTCCAGCCTGTCGGGTAACACGCAGGAAATGTGGATAATGTACTTAAAGCTTCATTCGCCATTTCATCACCAGTAAATGTCAGTGATGAAGAGAACAAAGAACACTCATTTTAAAGCACCGATATCAGTGCAATGATGACAGGGAGTAAATTGAGTTCTTTGTCCTCTCTTCTCTCCTCTATTCTCCTCTCGTAGTCCCTCCTATCAAATCCCAGCACATGGGAGCATTACAGGGTGTTGTCCTCTACTGTTCTATTCAATATTTTGATTAATCTCCCTCCATTATTGCTCAGGACTTGGATATGTGTTTTTCCGCTTTAATTTATTTTCCTTGGACCGCCGCAGCGACTTATACAAATTATGGCTACGGCCATTTTCAACAGTGAGAAACAGTGAGAATTATTAATCCTGAAATTCAAACAAGTGTGGACAGCCGCTGTCCGTGCCTGTGCACTATCAGGCTGTCTGAGAGGGAAACTGTGGTTTAAACAGTGTCAGCCAGACAGCCGCCACTGGCCAGTCTCAGAGACAGTTGTTAGGTGTCCATTAAAGCACCGCAGCACTTTGACTTCACGCACGTGTAAAAGAAACACAGTTTGTGAAGTTTAGACACAAAAAAAACTCTTAATATAGAAGTAAAGACAGCAAAGTTGAAAGGTCAAAGGAGCTGTCGAGTTGTATTTTTGTTCTAGGTGTTAGGAAGGGGGGCTGAAAGTTGATGTCTGATGTTTTAGGGGGGCCGTGCCCTTGGCTGTTGTTGACATTAACCCTGGCTGACCTACTGACACACACTTCTGATATACGCACTAACCAAAGAAGAGCGCCCACTTTCACACCTATTTCTCACTTTTTCTTTATCCGTCTGACATGTGCGTTTGTGCTAAAACCTGGGAATGAAGTAAAATACGATTCAGGTGTGCTCTCGGTTGGGACGGAGCCTTTAACAGGCCTGAACCTGAACGGGGAGTTCAGGAAAGACATCAATAACAAAGCAGACACCATCTTTCAAGACGTCTTTAAGACCGGGTTCGGTAAATAAGGAGAAGACACACAGAACGCTTCGCTGAGAGATATAAATCCATTCAGGGCAGCATTTTCAAAGAGGTGAAAATGTGAAGACTGGTTTTAATGGTTTTAAAATCTTATCCATCTAAAGGGTGGACGGGGAAAGAACTGTAGCGAGCTGGTTCAAACTGTAGCTTAGTGGACAGGCTGGCAGCTAAAAATACAACACATGGAAACTCCTCTTCAATCAAACAATGAATTACCACATGTTAACACACACGTACACACACACACCGTGAAACCAAGTGAATAAACGGCTCCAGGCTGGATAATAAGGATATAGAAAAGGATGTTATTTCAACAAAAAACACAACCTTTGCTCTCGCAGCAGCCGTGCAGTGGGTGTAGGGATTCTAAAGCCAGAAAAGGGACGACGTATACCAGCGCAGGGATTCCTGTGTGCTATCAGACTCACCGCTATAATACACCCTAAAAATTCAAGATGGCTTTCAATAATCGCTTGCTAAATCAGCTGCCATTTAAATATGTTATTCAGTGAAACGTGATGCAACGTAAATATGGCAAAATGGTTACGGTACTTTATTACATTTTACATAACGTCCTGTAATACACATTTTATTTATGCGCGAACCAATCAGAAATGCATACTCTTCGTGACTTTGCTAACACTGGCAACGGCGTGCTTACACTGCAGCGAGGCCAAGAAAAACCTGTCCATTTTGTTTAATGTGCAATGAAAAGGGACCCGTAACATCTGCACATAAGTTCTCATTTACACCAAATGCATCACAGGTTGGGGTTCACGTAATGGCGGTGATCATCTGATGTAGCTTTAGGAAGAAGTGCCTGTCCTGTCTTCATTCATGTGTTCATAATTCAATATTTTTTTAATCTAAAATAGTCACTGCTGGGTGGAAAGGTCAGTTAGCAGGAGAGTAATGCCCAGTCTTTGCCACAGGCTTGATTAGAGTTCTGAATGGCTTAAAGACTTGGTTGTAGGGTCGGTCACATTTGGGTAAACTTTTGTGGTCGTTGATGGAAATAAAAGTGCACGGCATCTCAAGCGTTTATTTACCTGAGCACAGCGTCTGTGGCTGTCGCACCAATCCAGAACTTGGTCGCTCTGGAAGAGAGAAAGAGAGAGAGGATGATGGTTACAACAAGCAGAGACGTATTTTCCCCACATCACCTTAAACATCCAGGTAACGATGGTAACAGGGATTAAGATGATACACGCACACAGTCCATGAGGTACAACTACAGCTATTCACTCCTGAACACACACACACACACACACACACACACACACACACACACACACACACACACACACACACACACACACACACACACACATATTTTATGTAGCCTCTGTGCTTGAGGTATAATGAGGGTTAAAGGGTTAGAGACAGGGTAACAGTGTAGAGGTCAGAGGTAAGAGATTAGGGGGTTACAGGTTTTCAAGGAACAAAAGCTGCTAAATTGACTTGTTCACTCTTATTATTCGAAACAGATGCAAAATGACAACTTGGGCGAAATACAATCTAATGCTAAACTGAAAAATGAAGATTTACTTCTTTCCAAATCCCTGCGGGGCTGCTGCAGGTAACAGCTCTCTCCTCACTCAGAAGTCGAGGTGTTTTTTTCACCAAAGTCAGGGTGAGAGTTAGGCTGCGACACCTTTTGCAGGAGCACTTGCTGGACAGTGTAGTAAGGAGAGTTTATTTAAGGCTCTTAGATGTGGAGGCCTTCGTCCCTCTATTTTTGTAAATTTCCACCAACGACAGGCCATGAGTCACTGTCTTATGGAGACACCCCCATTGGGCATACGTGTGAAAACATTCAGTATTCCAAGTACTCGGCAAAACCTCTTTCCTTTCACATCTTTCCACGTGTACAGCTGCTTCATTTTGCCTGAATGCTAAGCTGAGAGAAAGGGAAGTGTTGTTTGGCCCATGATGTTTGGCCAAGGATTGGCCCCTTCAAACCCAAAAATACAGTTGAGGAAGAAACCCCTGACCTCCCACCAAGGTGAAGATGAGACCACCATCTCCTGTAAGGATAAATAAGACAAAAGAGCAATAACAGGCTGTTGTTGGAGTCATGACTAAATCTCTGATGAATAAATTAGTCTTGGGTCTGTGGGGAAGGAGTGAAGAACACATGAGAGGATAAACAGCGATACAGTCGGTGTCATGGTATCACTACGGAGGCAGGAAAACACCTATTCGCCTCTTGTCCCCCTGTGTTTAAGTCACTCTCTAGATAAGAAACATATATCAAATCATGCATTTGATTCCAATGACTAAACCTTTGTGGCTCCACCCTGCCTTTGTCCACATCACAGGACTTCCACATGTACGTCATTCGACTTAAGGATCTGACATTAACATATCTGACAGATGGCGGGTTTATTCTTTAAAAAATGGCCATTAATACGTAGCAGCAGCAGTCAGTCATCAGTGTAGAGCTTAGACAGAGTTCCTAATTGCGACTACAAGTCTTATAATGTTGTGAATGTGTTTATGCATTTGAAGGAAACCTTATTGGTTGAGTGCTGCAGGAATAGAGACAATGACGCTGCCTGGAGAAACCTTGAAGAGTTTCTTGGCGTTGGAATCATTCCGTTCATGTTACAAAACAGGACCTTATAAAAAAGTAGTCTTTACAAGAGTGCGGGAAGGTGAATAAAAGAAAGAAATAGTCAGGACGGAGCTTTAAAATTAAAAATAATCAGCGTGTTTGATGATTTAAACAGTCTGGTGTCTAACATACAGCCCTTCTATGGTTCTAGAGGTCACATTAGTCATCTTTGGAAGTTATGTTATATTGCTGCGCGTGAGTGATACGACACCAAATGGGTTGGATTCACAATCATAACCACGTTAATCATAATCAATTTCACATTGCAGGCGTAATAATTTCTCATACTTTCCAGAATACCGTGATGTCGAAATTTCCCGCGAATACATCACGTATTGAAAAAAATCGAATTTTCCATACTGTTTACTCCAGGTGCGTTTCCCATTTTCTGAGGTAAGAACGAGGCAGGTACAGCCTGCCTCTGTCTGTCAGTGCCTGGCTTTCATGGGTCCCCCTCCACCGTTACCAGTGCTTGTAAAAACGACCAGGGGGAATTTAAAAATAATGGTGACAATTTACAACAGACGTTCCATTCAAAGAAACTTAGAGGCCTTTTTAAACATCTCCAGATTTTCGCTAAGGGGATATAAAGCTGCTATCCCCCCGCTGGCCTCACATCTTCATTCTTCCTCTAAATCTTTGTCACGCTCTCTTTCTTTTTCTGTTTTCCTCGCAATAACAGCCCCCTTTTTCTGTCGCTGCTCCACACACGTGGAAGCACGCACACACACACGCATGCACGCACGCACATGCATCCCAAGTCAATTTCATGGGACATACTTGCTGTCAGAGCCAATAAGGGCAGTTTGGATGGGCCTGTGTGCCGTATGCCTATTAAACGGTGGTCAGAATCGGGGTGTCTCTGCCTGTCTGTGGCAAAGCAGCTGCACATGTTGAGTATGTCGGAGAAAGGACGGGCGGATTGGAAGAAGGTGGCCAGAATAAAGAAAGCTGGATGTGGGAAACTGGGAGGAAATTGGAGGCAGGGAGGAGGTTAAAAAGAACAGATGGAGATATAAACAGGTAGAAAATAGAGACGAAGGGAAGAAACTGGCAAGAAGAAGGGGATGGTAGCAGTACAGGAAGAAGAAATAAAGACTGTTGGACAAGCATGCATTTTAACACATATTTTAATGATAGGAAAGGTTTTATTGGTATTTCTACATCAGTGGGAGAACATTTTAAAAAACCTTTGTGGTGATGAAAGGGTCTTTTTTTTAATCTAAAAGCCCAAGTGAGACCTACATTTGGAAACAACGGATTTAATGGTTGAAACACTTGCGATAAATTAAAAACAAACCTCACACAGTTGCTCACAAGAGCCCTTGCATGGAGAGCATCATGAGGCTGTCACTTGGCTCCAGCGCATGATGTACGACTTGGGACGAAACTGCGCAAGAACGCCATTTCATTTTAATCACGGATTTCCTCATGTCTGGATTTCACACCAACGTTTTAAAACGCAGGACCTGAAACTCTCCAACAGGAGAAATTTGTCCCGGTCTCCACATGAGAGACCTGTCAGAAGCACAAGGGGCTCCAGAAGTGAGAACCCTGGCACCAAAAGACTTCCACATGGTTTAGATGACTGGTGAGCCCACGGTGAGGGATGTCAGAGAACAACAAGCTGATGCATGAGCAGGAACAAAACACACAAAAACATGCGTGGCCAACATACAGGCGCACAGCTGCGCACACCCGAGTTTGAGAGAGTGAGATATAAATTACACATCTGCCAGATGCAGCGATAAAAGGGCGAGTGTGTCTGAAAGAGAGGCCAGCGGTGTGTGTGCATGTGCGTGCGTGCATTATGGTAAGTCTATTTAACACGAGGCATTAACTTTTCTAATCATTCCCAGATGACCAGAGGGAGATGCACACACTGCCTTGTGCTGCAAGCGTGTGTTGTTTTTCATGACTAACAACGGGAATCTAAATGTTCATCTAAAACCCCCAAAGTGAGGTCTGAAGAGCCCCCGCAGAAGCACCTATAATCTGTGTGTCTGCGCTTGTGTTTGTGTGTCGTCTGTTTGTGTTTGTGGTTCCCGACATCCTGTAAACAACAAGCATCATGACACGGTGGTTGTTCTACAGCGCTGAAGCTTGGCCCCGCACCACAATTACGTGCACGTCTGTCATCCCGCTTCAGTTTATCCTTGAAAAAAATCTGTAATTGGAGCAAAAAGTTCCTGTAGGAAAATACTGGTTTAATCCCTTTATTACTTACTTAAATTAAAAGATAACGATTCCTAAAAAGGAGGCGCCTGCTGTCTTATCTTAACCAAGGGATTTTTAAGAGATGCTAATTAGCTCATCCTGGCTGCAAACACATAATTCTCTGTAAAACTGTGTTTAGTCTGCTGATTCAACAGTACTCTTAAAGACTGTACTGATAAACCCAGCGATCCATATGGATCGTCGTGCGTTCCGCCCAGCAGAGGCTTATTTTGCAGCCTACCACTAGGGGGTAAGTGGAATTCTTCATGCACCTCAGATCTTTTACATCCTCACAGATTCAATAGCTCAAGTATCATATATAATGAGTTCAAGAGCCTGTTTTTCTGGCTGAAATAATAAATCTGTGCAGCTCTGCTTTGAAATTCCAGCTGTGTTTTAATGTCTTGGAATTCCTCGTCTCGTCAGGTGAGAGTGGTTCTGTGCCACCCCAAATTTATCGCCACCTGGTCCCGCCGATCAAATGACAAAGCGGCAGAAAGGAGCAGAGGCAAATCAAACCGGCCTTTGTCTCTCTGACTGTCTCTCTGCATACCTGTATGTGTGCAGCACCTGTCTGCGGGCCTCCGACCGACCAATCAGCCGCCCGTCTCTGTCCCCGACTGTGGTTGCCGGCCTGACTTTATCTCCCCGTCTGCATCGGTGCAACCTGACCTGCCCGATGTCCCGGGTCTTTTTCAGAGCATGACTGGCTGGCTGGCTGGCTAACCTTTGGGCTGATTAGAGTTACCTACCGCAGAGCAGCAGGGACTCACAAACACATGCACGCACACACAAACATAACTGCACAGGCAGCTTATTCAGCGTGCAACTGACCAGAACCCTTGGCTTGAACCACGAACCATCCACTCATCATCACTACAGTCCTGTGAGTGTGTCAGACATGCAGTCTAATCTCATTCACTAGCTGTTTTGGCCAGGCTGCAGTTTTTCCTTATTTTTAGGCGTTTACATCAATGGAGGGATTTGGGAATATGACAAAATACCAGCAAACATGCTCATGTACACACACACAAAGAGCTATAATTACACTATTACGCCATAGAAGGGAAAGTAGTGGAAAACCCAAAGAAGCAGAAGCACAAAGAGGTGTAAATAGAAAACGGGTGACTCACATTCTAGTGGCTACCCACACATACAATGAGAGAAAAACGAGCCAAAACCCAGAGTTCCTCCACATGAAGCCAGAGGAAAGAGTGTGGTGACAGAGCAGGATGAGGAGAGCTTTACTTCCACTCACCAGTTTTATAGTTACTGGAGATGTTATCACAAGTGTCAGACTGTTAGGTGTTCCCTTCTGGAAATAAATGAGTGCTATCAAAGAAAGTCTTTTCTACCCATGAATCACTGTCTGAAACGAGGTCCAGGGCGAAATGCTGCACCCCAAAATGTGGCTGAGGGGAAATTTTAGAGGGTTGTCTTCCCCCCGACACACAATGTGTCACTATGTACTGGAAATCTTGGTCTTTGTCCTATTCCTCTCAGCCTTGTTAATATACTCACATTCTGTTCTTCAATTAAGCATTTTTTTATTGTTTATTTTACAAAATGACAGATTGTGATTTCTATTACAGCTTTTGCCTCAGTAAACCTCAAAGATATTAACTTTATTATTGGCGTAAAACAGAATAATAGGGAATTCGATGGAGAGAAGCTGATGGAAACCCTAAAGAAATATTTCTAAGAAATTATCAATCAAACTCATTATTGCTGAAGTCAGCATCAAAATATTATGAATGAATACTTCAAACAGACTTGATGTCCCTCAAGCTATAAAATATTTCATGGTTGCGAAGCATTGCATCAAATTAAGATGCTACTTAAATGATTGAATCAATGGAAAAATGCAGTAGTTGTGAACAGGTTAAGTCCAGTACCATCTGTTGGAACCAAAATACCGTTCTATAAATCTGAGGCAGTGCAGCATGTTGGACTGGTTCAGCGAAGCAGCTGCGGGAGCTAATGTTACAGCACATCTTTGCTGCAGGATCCTGGCCTAGACACCGATCAGAGAGGCCAAACTAGAAACCCAATCAAGTCAAATCAAGGTGGAAATTATGATATTACATACCTGCATAGAGTGAGTCAGCCTCCACGGCAGAGGTGAAACAGCAGGGAAAAGGCAGCTTTATTGGACATATAGGCATTGGACTAAATAAATGTTCACACGACACGATAATCAGATCAGTCATGTTGAGGAATGATTTTAAAAAATCATAATAAAGAAAATGAATTTAATACACATGATCCATCTCCTCGTCTTTTCCATTCCCTCTGTTCAATCCTCAACATCTGACTACTGTACTGCACTTCATAAAATTTAAATTACAGTTTCTAGTTCTCACACCTCCATTGTGAAGCCTTACCACACACACACACACACTCGTGCACACACACACTGCTGAAGGAGTCATCCAGGGGACACCCTCATTAACCAATGCACAGGTGTCTGCATTCATTCCTAAACGACCAAAGACCAAACTTAAACCACTGCAAGTCCCAAACACACACACACACACACACACACACACACACACACACACACACACATACACACACAGAGACACACACACATGCATAGAGTTCCTGCTACACTGCTCAGAGTCACTGGGGCTAAACAACTGTGTAGTTAATGACTTTCCCACCCACTGCACAGCATGAACATGTTGAAGCCGTTAACGATAAGTGGCTTTTTCGAACGTGGTAACGTCCCGATGTCCTGTTAATCTCACATTCCTCCCGACAAAGGCCAGAGAACATGGGCCAGCGACTTCCCCAAGATGAGTAACTTTCTCAACCGCAGCGCCGAAATCCTCTTTCGGGTTATAATGACAACTATTGACTTGACTGATGAAAACTACTCTTGAAACGGGTTTCAGAAAACTTTAAATATCCGGGTGCAAAGTGCATCGCTGGGCTCTGCGCATGAGCTCTCAGCTGATCCGAAATTGCAGAATAACATTCCACTAAGTGGCCTTTGTTTCTGTTAAGACCCAAAGGAAAATTGGACAGTGTTTTTAAAAGACTTTAATGGTAAATGCAGATTTGTAATAACTACATACTGTATTTCTCCACTAGGGAACTCATTAATTGACAAGGATTTTATAGGATTTATAGGTATACTTGAAAGGCACAGTCAATGCCAAAACACAGAGCAGCCATCTGCAACCTGCTGTTAAAATTCAGCCCATTGTTATTTAAAGGTTTTTCCACTGTCTATATCTGACTGACTGCAAGTCTTTGGCTGGTCTCTGCTCCAGGGGAATAATAATAACAATAATAAATTTGATATAACTTAAAGTAGAAGCATTATTGTGCAACATGGCAGAATTGAGCATTCCGTCATTCTGCCAGTTAACGCCGGCTCTTCATCAGGGAGTTAAACATTGGCACAAACTGCTTGAATACCATCGTTCAGCCAGGTTAGGACTGGCATATACTGTACTGTCCTTATTTTGTTCCCATTGTTTTTCTTTCAGGTTTGCACATTTTGCAACACTGGCCTGTATGAAACAGCTACAGCGGCAGATTAACAAATGTTCATCATAATTACCAAGCAATGCCGGCAGCTTTACCAATAAAAATAATGATTTCATTAAAAAAAGAATCACCGCCCTCATTGCACCAGTTTTCCTTTCAACTAAACTAAAATAAATGATTGAGTGTGTTTTATATGGGACCATTTTATGTCATCCTCTGGATGGAGATCAGGTTTAAGGCAAACAAATGAGGTTTGTACCTGGAGGTGTCTGAAGGCGGCGGTGAGCTGAGTCATGTGCAGAGTCAGACACCTGGACGTGCATCTGGCGCTGTGGATCTTCTCCTGAACATCCTCCTGCTCCGGTGAGCTCCTGCGGGCGAGAGACACCGCCAACGCCGCGCACAGCAGCACCACACCGGCCCGACACGCACGCATGACACCCAGGACCCACGGACGCAGCTGGAAGTGAATGAACGCGAGTTGACCGGTGAACTTCGCTCCCGCTGCTCGCGCGACTCTTCTTGGAGTTCAGAATGAAAACATCTGAGCTGCGCGCGAGGAGAGCAGAAGGCGGAAAAGCTCTTCCCTCCTCGCGGACACTCCCACCACTAGCCACGAGGACATCGTCCTCATCATCATCATCATCCTCATCATCATTATCACCACCTAAAAATGGCGTTCTTCTGACAGAAATGAACAATTAATGTCTATTTAGTGTGAGATAAAATATAGTATGTGTATTATACATGTATACATAGTATAATGTCTACTCTATAGCCGTCAATTATTAGGTTTATAACTTCACAGGAAACGGAAAACACCATTTTAAAGACAATAAATACTTGGTTTTTCATTGAAACGTTCCAAGAAAAACTCTGGTCGGAAATCAAAAAACGATCATATAAAAACAGCTGAGAGTGAAAAATCTTCCGCGCAATCATTCATGTGACGCCTTTGTTGTGTTCACATGGTTTAGGTCGTCCAGGTTGGAGGAAAAAAGGCGATATGATGAGGAATCTTCAAAGTAAATAACAGTCCATTTTCCAGTCTAAAACCCTTTGTTCTGAGGCCCCGTCTATTGCTGACTGTCTTCACCTGTCCAATAAAGTAAACATTGAAAAACGAAAGCAGTTTTGGTTGAAACATCTGCACACACAAGAGCAAGAAAAGTCACAGAAAGTACTTAAGCCTAATTGTACACATGCAGGCTATTGTTTTTGGGTCTATTAACACTTAAGTAATAGTATTGCCAAAAACAAACTTGCCTTTATAGTCTGGGAATTCTCTCCAAGACTAATTATTTAACCAGTCTAATAAAAGAGCATTCATTAATGGGAAAGAGACATGAAGAATGTTTTGGGCAAGGTGTCTGTCAATGAGCCAGTCGGTATGTTAGTCACTGCTTTTCACCGGCAACTGCTCAGCCAAGAGGGGCTTATTAGACCCAGGGCCAAGAAGAGATGTTTGGAACTCGTGGCTGAAAGCACAACCTGTTTATATGAAACTGTAACCCTGCTGAATAGTCATCTATGTTGGCAGTATGATGTAGACCTTCGTTTTGATGAAGGGAACTGTAAATGGAGACCTGTAAATATTTACTGTGCTCTGGCAGAACTATGTTCCTGGCCCAAAGCTTTATAGTCATTGTACAATAAAGCTTCATCCTGCTGGGCTAGATAATAGTATAGATGGGGTATAGATAATGTATGACAAGCGAGCTGTACTGTCTTTGTGTAGATGGTTTGTTTTTATGGATAGCATTTTGATAAATATTAATGTAGCTATGCATCATTTTGGTCTGCCTTTTGCTACTTTTATCATACAATAGTGTTGTAGCTGTAACTTTGCAATGTAGTTTTATTTTCTTAAAGAAAGAAAGAAAGAAAGAAAGAAAGAAGAAAGAAAGAAAGAAAGAAGAAAGAAAGAAAGAAAGAAGAAAGAAAGAAAGAAAGAAAGAAAGAAAGAAAAGAAAGAAAGAAAGAAAGAAACTGAAATTCCGACTACAAAATATTTCTTTGCTCTGATGTTTTATTGAACTAATTGCTGTTCACTTAAATTAAATCAGTCAGTGTTGATTTTTCACACTGATTTTACTCTTGACCAATTTTTTCCAGACTGGATATAAAACAGCCTGAAGCTGAAATCAAGAACCTTTTGGTCTGAATTATTGGCCCTCCATCATAGAATTCCAACACATTTCATCATACCAACCACCAGCAGAATTAACTACGCTTGTCAACTACAAAGTCTGCTTCCAATTATTTATTGTTTTATTTTTTTAATGTGTCACTGTGTTCAAAACACAGTCATCTAATGATCCCCAATCTATTTAACTGCCTCGGATGCAGTTTACATGTTATTGCCATTTTTATTCAAAATTAATATTTATTAAAAATTATTTCCGACATCTGGGACTACTTGCAGCTAATCGATGGGTCTTTTGCCCTCAATGTCGTCAACTACCGTATCCAAGGACACAAAAGTCCCTCATGAAGAGCACTTGCTTATGTCACGCACAAAGGACTTTAGAAGGAGAAATAGCTTCTCTATGTGGATAGTGTAAGTAATTGCAGTCTCAGTACGTCTAAAGGCATAAAAACGCTAAGAACAAGTCTCGCCTATGAAGCCACATTATGTTAGATGGAATTTAAATTTATTATTATTATTATATGATTATTGTTGTTATTGTTATTATTTTGATTATCGTTGTTATAAATTTTTACAGGTATTTCTTTAAAGCAGTGTCTGCTGCAGTGTCATTCCACTCCAGTTGGCGGCGCTCGCGGCGCAGTCATCGCATACCAGAGGCGGAAATAAGGTGAACCGGAGCGCTGCCTTGGCGTCGATTCATTAGATCACTTCCGGGTGCGGATTAGGTTGACGTTGTGTTTGGGAAATGGTTACTCCATAAATTTAACAAATCAAGGTTTGATTTAATGTTTGCAGGTAATGTCAATATAGTATTAAGAATGTACGTCATCGTTTCTGGTTTTTACCTATATAAGTTACTATTTGCCGATTGATTTACTGGCGATTAGGATTTCACAGTCTGCACCGCAATTAACGTAAACATAGCATTTCCTGGTCATTTATTATTATTTTTTTAAATTTTTAAATCTGCTCGGGTCTGTTAGTACAGTACTGCTTTTGCGGTAGCATTAAACAGTCATTCCCGTGGTCACTTAAGTTTGTTTATGTGTCGTATTTAATTTGCGGTCAAATTGGTCCATAAAAACTGCAAAACTCTCCCTCAGGGAAATGGGCAAAAAGTCCCACAAGAGAAGGCGAGAGAAGTTTTCACCCTCGAGGGAAGAAGAGGTGATTGTCAAAGTCATTAAAATAGCTGAATTGATTCTGCTGGCTGGTGAATAAATATAATAACATGTTAAAATAAACAAACATACAATGTAATATTGAAGTAATTGCAGCTTCACATGAGTTGAATAAACAAGACTTTGGTCCTTTTCTTAAAACTTGTGCAAAAGAGACTCTGCCCTGCTTACGAAAATTATTTTATAAAAGATTGAAAAAAACATCTGAAAACCATGGTAATATTTGACTTTTTTTCCTCCCCTTCATTCTTTTAGAAATCCAAAAAGCGTGACACCACCAAAAAATACAGAACTGTCAAAAGAAGGAAAGATATTAAAAGTGATGAATGGTAAGATATCTCACAAAATATCCCCGCTCTTTTGCTGAAGAGGTTCCTTTTTTGATGCATCTTCAGTTATTTTCCTTTTGTCTTCTCATATTCAGCTATGCACCTAAACGTGAAAAGAAAGTGGTCAACGAAGTCTCCCGATGCTCACCTCAAACAAAAGAGCCTGTGTACAAGCAGAGATCTTCTAAGGAAGTTAAACCTTCACATACTAACGTCTCTTTTTCTGTTCAAGACAAACACCTTGTCAGTAGCACTAAGACAGTCAGTAGCACTAAGACTGTGGAAAGGGAATCCTGGAAGTCATTCAGTGTAAGCAGTGACGTTTATCAGAAATCAAAGTCTCGACGCACTTGTGATGAACAGTCTCATCAGAGGACGTCAGCCAAAGTAAAGCTGTTAAGTGAACGTGAACAGAGGATACAGAAAATATTCGGCAGGGCGAGGAAGTATTCAAGGAATGAAAAAAATTGCAATGCAAAGACCAAGGAGCCAGCCGAGAGCAAATCCATCTCCGGGGAGCTATTACTGCAAGAAAAGGAAAAGCCTTTCAAGGATTTGTCCCCAAAAAGGCTACGCAGTGAAGCAGAAACATCCTCGGTGTCTTTTTTATCCCCAGACACAACCTCCAAGACCAAAGGCATTTCAAACCCAGTGAAAAATGCTTCCCCTGTCAAATCAGCATCACATAAGGCAGCTACGCCAGAATCTCTTAAGCATCCAGTTTGGTCACTGGAAGCCGCCCCTCTTCCCAGTTTTAAGATCCCCAAAAAGGTTCATCGGGATCAAGCAGAAATCACAGGGAAGACCTCCACATCTGCATCTACAAACAGACACCACGAACATGAAAATGACCTTTCTGGGTCTGAGAATTTCCACCGGTCTCAAATTTGCAGCGATGCTAGCCAGCGTCTCTCATGTGACACCAGAAATGAGGGACTATCTTCTTCCTCCCACCTCCCAGACACCCCCACCACAGCCACTAACCCTGAGCAAGACGAGGTAACGAAACGCAACATTTCTTATTACTTGGCCACAGTTTAACTGCTCGTAGTAAAAGAAAAGAACAAATATTTTGATGTCACAGGAGTTTAAAATGCACTTCGATTGCATTGTTGTAATCTGTAGATGCAAGTGGTGGAGGAGCTTCATCTGGCCCGCTCCAAGAGAAGTTTGGAAGTGACTGTGACTCACAGCTCTGGGAAGCTCACCTGCATAGACATGGACCTCACAGAAGATGGAGCTGCAAACACACACTGTGAGTCTGAAAAGCTACAGATTTTCCCCATCAACTTAGAGATCTAGATGGTTGTTTGAAAAGGCTGTTTTAAAACAATTTACAACCTTAGGTCTGATTTTGTTACTTCCAATGTTTTTTGGGGGGGCTTTTTTGCAGTAAATCGTGTTGCATACCATTTAACTTCAGTCAACTTCCTGCTCTCAACCTTTCTTTTTGCAGGCAGACAACCTTCTCAGCAAGATCTGATCTTGGTTTTAGACACCAACATTCTGCTGAGCCACTTGGATTATATTAAACGCATCAGATCTCACGGCCTTGCAGGTATTTTACATGATCAAAGTCTTGATTTTTATCAAAGAAGGTTTTATGGCTGCTTCTTGTTATGAAGCATCTTGACATTAATGCAGGTTGCAAATATATATTGAGTGATTAAATGTATTCCTATGTAATACACAATGTCTGTTGATGTTGAAAAGGATTTCTTCAGGTACGCCAACACCAAAAGAGCTCTCTCAAAAGGTTATCTCTAGACTTTATAGTGGGCTACAGGAGATTAAAATAGCCACTATCATATATGTAAAACCAGGGAAATAAACAGCTGCCTTTCAGAAGATCCCTGATATTGAGCTTAAACTTGTTATTTGGCTGGAAGCGTCTCATCAGGTATTTTATCAGGCTCAGCATAGCTACCATTCAGGTTCTTTCAGCTGTTGGTGGATGTGTGCTCCTAGGAAGCCAATCATTAACCATTTGGTTTGGGCCTGGCCAAAAATAAATAGTTTCTATTTTAAGGTTTGTACACAACCAGCAATGGAAAAAGGTGTATTTCCCTGAAACTCCCTTTTGTTTAAGTACATATTTTATTGCATTATCATAATAACAGAAAACATGTTCAGGTGTTTTTAAGTTTATAAAATGCTTTGTAAAAGGAAAAAACACAATTTATGACATTTTATTTATATATATCTCAATGATGGGATGTAAATGGTGATTTACTGCCTTTTAACGTTCTTGCAGAGGTCACGTTCCCTTATATCCTGATTCCCTGGGTTGTTCTTCAGGAGTTGGATTTCCTTAAAAGAGAAAAAGACCTGTCTAGCTCCGTGGCTCACCTGGCCATTCCTGCCATCTCCTACATATACAACACGCTGAAGAACCGGGAGCCTCGGCTGTGGGGTCAGTCCATGCAGCAAGCTGCTGAGAGCAGTCGTAAGTGACTTTTGCAATGCAAATAGACCATAAAACCTCGAGGGTGGATTTAGAGTGAGTGGATTTAATTAGAGAGAGAAAAAAAGACATCTGATTATTGAAATCTGGTTCTTTTGTTACTAGTTTGCTACCTATATTAGGAGGAATTGCTTTAAATTAAATGTGTAATCTGGTGATTTACCTGTAGGCACATTTTTTTATGTAAGTATGATTCCAGGAAAAAGGCAATGTTTGTCTCCCTGTGCTGTGTAAATAATCCAAACTCGCCAAGAACAATGGATTTCCAAGGAGACCGTTCTCGTGTTTTGTGACCTGCTCAGTCAACCCGCATAAAGTGGTTCCAAGTGATTCCAAGATAGTATCTTCATAACAAAACCTTGGCGTCTATGAAGGGCATATTTAGTTGTAGCACTTCTCAGTTCTCAGCTACACAATTTGTATTGGACTCTTGATATGATCCATATTTAATCCTTCACTTCATTTTTTGTTTGATACCGGACACTCACCTTAAAAGAGACCTAAAATTTCCTTCCTGTTACACTGCATTCTTGTGTGTGGTTTAACTGTTTACCCCAATTCATCATTAATTCTTCTTTCAACAGAAGCTGACATGTCATCTTTCACTTTTGTCCCCAGAGGGTCTGAAAGCTGAGAATAATGACGACAGAGTGCTGCAGTGCTGCCTGCAGTACCAGAATCTGTACCCAGAGTGTGCTCTCATCTTGTGCACGTGAGTCCCCCTCTTCCTCTACTCGCATGCTGCTTCAGTCGCCGAGTGTGTGTCCTCTGTAAATAAAAAACACGCATGTGACTGTGAACAGACCCAGCCAGATAGTTCCAGTTAGGATGACATGAACAGACATTGTTGTGCAAGAATGGACGTGCTGAACGGGCAATTCTGGGTTCAGTTCAGAGATTTATTTATTTATTTGTCTTTCATGCCGTAATGGCCCTGACCTGCTTTCTGCCAGTTTCCAGATAGTCGCATCGATTGTTTCGCTAAATAATAGGACGGATGGATAGGGCAACGTTTTATTTGTCGGCTTTTACTATTATATTACCGACAACGCTAACGTTTGCTGCAACTGATGACACTTTTCCCACTGTTTACTTGCTGGGCTCTTTTCTTCACTTGGAAATTACAATGCCTGCTGCCTTTTTTTAAAATGTCAAATTTAACAATAGATCTTACACTTATCTACAAAAGTTAGAGAGGCTAATAGATCGTTAAACATGTGACACACTTATCAGGCAGACGGTGATAGAGAAGCTGCGGTAGCCTTAATGCTGTGAGATAAGTGAAGCAATAAAATGAGTAACTGTGCACTTTATGTGTTTGTGGGACTTAAATGCACGTAATATAAAATAAAAAATAGCCACATAGTACCTTTTATTGAGACCAACACACAATCAACCATGAACACACCAAGAAACAGCACAAGAAAATGGGCATAATACACAAACAAAAAATGAAGGTACTATCCAATGGGTGGAAAATTGATTGCACCAAATTTGAATTATGTTGTCATGGCAGTGTGTGACTTAATTTAATCCCCTTTGTCATCTGTAGTAATGATAAGAACCTATGCAGCAAGGCTCTTCTATGTGGGGTCAAGGCCTTTAGCAAGAAGGATTTGGAGTCAGAGGTTAAGAGGTTCAAACACAGTAATCCACCTCTGCAGCATTTAAAGGCCTCTACCATACCTCACACCAGCAGTCAAACCTCGTTACCAGTATTTGGTGAGTTGCTTTCTAAATACAACCTGTTGGTCTTGTCTTTTACATGACATGCATGTTTGTGTGGAAACCCTGACAGAAAACAAACCGCTCAACAACACAGAGGTTGAAGAGAAGACACAATGGGACGTCAGCCAGGAAGTGTGTCAATTAGAAGACTGCCTGCGAGACGTGCTGGCGGATGTGTTAGAGGTGGAAATGAAGGCTGTTTATGCTGATCTGTGGCTTGAGGTGAAGTTCAATTTTGCAATTTGACTTCAGTGGGCAGTAATTAATCATTATTAGCAGATGTGGTTACTTTAAATGATGTGTTTAAGCAAGTAAAAACACCTTTAGTCAGGTGATTTTCAGGTAATTCATACATCTTGCTTCACATCTTCACAGGTGGTTTATAGAAAACCCCCCTGGACTCTTCAAGATGTCCTGCTGTGTCTGAAAAAGCACTGGATCGCGGTCTTTGGGCAGCTTGTCCAACGGAAAAACCTGCAGCTGGTTTTAAATCTCATCAACTTCTTCCACTCACGTAAGTTCTCGAAAGTCTCTCCGGACATATGTGGTGGATAATGGGTCACTGGTCAGGAACCTATCAGGTCACTGGAAACATCTCAATAGAAAAAGAAATAAACACATTTGGTTTCATATTGTAGTTACTCAACAGTCACCTTAACTACAACCTCAATAAATGCTGACAGTATTGATGATGGTGGGGGTGATGCTGGCGCTTCTTCTCGACACCACCGTAGGATGGTGTCCAGATCCTGAGTCATGTATCAGATACAGAATTACTCTGTATGATGTCATCTCACCCCCACGGAACTACATAAAGAATCAGGCCATCGGCTGAAAGGGGACAGAGAAATGTGTGTCAGGTAGCTGCTGAGTCGCTCTCTGAAGCACCTTTTGCTCTGGATTTAATTACATGACGGCTAAAGCGCTAAGCGTGGTTGGGAGTTTAACCCTCAGTCTGTACGCGCTGCTTCCCTTTTTCCGTCCAGGCCGAACGTACAGTATGTACAGCAGGATTTATGTCAGTACGTGCTTACTCTGCAAAACCTTGGTACAGTAGCGCAGTTTTTAGATTACTTGGCAGGCTGGTTCGGTGCCCAAGCTGAAGAGGAGGAGGAGGAGGAGGAAGAGCAGGAGGAGGAGGAGGAGGAGGAGGAGGAGGAGGAGTGGAAAAGTACTGACTGCAGCTGTCGGCTCTCGTCAACAGTTTACAGCCTTTTAAGTGTGACCAAAATGTGTGTGAATTATAGGTTAGGAAAAAGATGGAGGGTTATAAAATAATAAAGATTCTCGCACCTTCAAACAGCCTAAAATCAACAGTAACCATCAGTCACATGATGACATCGCATCATTTCTCAGTTGGCGGACTACATCGGGGCCCCAGGGGATTCATTTTACTGCATAAATAAACTTACCGTATTCTTTTATTTCCACCCTCATACTCTGGTTTTCAGTTCTCACTGGTGTCTTTTCCTCTTTCCTGTCCCTGCCTGCCTGTTTTTGTTTTCATTAAAACCTGAATTTGACCTCAATCTTCTGCTGCAGACAACAGCATAGAGTCTGTTTGGAGCGAGCCTCGAATCACAGACATAATCAGAAAATAGTGCATCAGCACTTCAGTGACTAAACGTTCAGTTTTAAATAAATAAGCCCAGGTGATTTTCACTTCTTTAATGTTTTGTGATCATTGTCTACTCTTAAGGCTCACCTGCATGGCTATCGTGTTTTCTTAGGGAACTCGGTGGATCGCAGCGCAGCCTCAGTCGCCCTCCAAGACGCCAAAGAGCTTGTGAAAGCGTTTCGGATGAGGTCAAGTCACGTCCCCCGTGCCCTCTCCGTGATGGACAGTCTTTTCAATAAGCTGCCACCACAGGTCAGAACCAGGTTTGAGAACTGTTACAGGAGGAACATTTCAGGACTATTGGTTGTTCTCTCTACAACAGAGCGACCCTCCTGGTTCTGACGTCATCATGAACGATGACGATGATGAAGGCAGTCAGCCCGCCACTACTCCGGTCTCACACCAGGAAGTTTGGGCTCTGTTTGAGAAGGTTTGGTCCAGCGTGATTGAAGCAAGGTGAGTGGAGCTGGGTGACGTTTGAGTTGGTTTTTTTTTTTAGGAATTAGGAATTTAGGATTTGTTTTTTCTTTACACATACGGAAAAGAGAGGGGGACATGATTACAGTGGGACAGGATCTGGACTAAAAAAAAGAGTGGAATGTGTCAGAAAGCAGAGAAAAATATGGGAGTCTTCTCGTTAAGAATAGTGGAATGATATCACAGGCTTCAGAATGGACAAGTGTCCCCCAGGAATGAGCACAGTGTTCTGCAATAACACCGCTCATCATGTACCGGTCCATTCAAACTAGTACGACGGTTGCAATATTAACAATATTTAAATAAGTGTCAATTAAAACTAATTACAGAAAGTAAACCGTCTGCTTTTCAGTTCCTCATCAGAGGATTAATGGAGGGAATTTAAATTTGTTTCCATCTGCTCGTCCCTTATTTTTTCTTGTCATTTTCAGCATGAACGTATTCAAGGCGTTGGGATTTGACCCCCACACCATGCAATGTTCTCAGCCCGTGGGGGGTCCTGCGCCGCCACAGGACGCGGTGCTGTTTTTGTACAAGCTGTCCTCCACGATCTCACAGCTGCTTCAAGCCTTCAGCAGGTATCTGGTCCAATCACGTCGATGCGTTCCCTCCTTCCTTCCTCAGCTCTTTTTTCCCGGGCCGTTTGCATATACATGTTCCAATCTGCCTTCTGCAAACTTTGAACTCAGCGGAAAGATTGCAAGCGATGGCAGCGCTAGCAGGTGGCGCTGGCCTCTGACCTAGTTCACAGAGAGTTACAGTAACCACGAAATGTCATTTCAGTCGGTACACTTTGTTTAAAAAGGCAGTGTCGTTCACCTGCGCCCGCTGACGCTGGTCCTGCTTTGCTCAGGGACTAAAGAGGCCAGATGACACACTGCATATTGTACTTACGCTTTCATGGCTCTGAAACTCTGTTTTAGTGCTGGTCAGACTAATCTACTGGACCGTGAAGATCACCTTTCCCACCAGGCAACAACAGGCCTCACACTAAAGCGCTCTTTTGTTTCCAAGCGATGGAGAGAATTTGGGGAGCAAAGCTGTTGCAGTAATCAGGACGGCCTTGAGTGCCCTGCAGGCTGGTCCTGCAACGACAGACAGTGGCCATTGTAGAGAACAAAGTGCTGACTCAGCTCCATTCCTTTGGCGATCATGAGGCAGCTTGATTTTTAATTTGCCCGCTATGATATGAAAAATACATTGTGGACATGCAGAATGACGCAGGCCTTCCTCACTCGCATGCTGCTTATTAACACAGCTGCTAGAATTCTCAAGATAGGTTGCTAACTCCAGCACTCCCCATTCTGATCAGTCTCCTGCAGATTCTATCAGGACCTCCTGTCATTGATTTGTCCTGTTGTAACTCACTAGATTTGAGGGTTTTTTTGCTAATTCAAGCAAATGATCAGTCGTTCTTACATGGACATTGAGTCAAGTTGTTAAACCTGTTTGCAAAGTTCCTTTTGAGTTTAATTTGCTTTTTAGTATCAGTTCTGCATCCTTGTGTGAAGCAATTGTTATTCTAAGCCTTAAAGTATTTGAAAGCTTGACTTTGATGGGACTCTTCTCCTTCTCTGTCCCAGCATCTTGTCCTCGGCTCCCGGCTCGGAGGAGGTTCAGGTGCTGCTCACTGTCATTGAAACTAACGAGGTTGGTGCCATTTCACAGTCCTTTCTCAACAGCATTAATTAAAGTTGTTTGACCTTTGTTTCAGCCCGCTGCTGGGGAACCATCAGGTTTATTTTTAGCACGGCGCTCTTGTGTTTCAGATCGTTAAAGTGGATTCCAGATTTACTGCTAAAGACTTCTGCGACTGTTTCTCACAACAAGAGTATCGGTAAGACACTTTTGGTTTTTAATTGGATTCCTGTGGGGTTCTTTATACATATGGACTTTATTCACCTCCTGGATTTGACAGTGAGCTGGTTGCAGCTTTTCTGTGACCAGATGAAGCGATCGCTCGCAGCATCTTTGGATTCCTGCACGCATTGTTCCAGAACATGCCCGAGCAGGTCTGAGCGGCGGCTGTCCAACGGCACGTCCTCTGTCTTATCTTAATTGCCCTCCTCGCACGTCCCCAATAGAGCTGTCACGCGGCCGACCTCCTTGTCAACAAACCCATTATCGACATTGTTTGGGTTAATGCGTCCTCAGGTAGAGCGCAGTGAGACCCGATAAGGACAAGTCCGTTGGACAAACAATCGCACATTGTCTCGTAGGGTTTATGGATCTCTGGTGTAGCAACGTCGGCACTTCATTTGAGCTTCAGGGACATGAGAGGGCTTTTATGGACTCATAAAGATCGTAAAAGAAAGTGTTTCACCGAGCTTTGGATGTGCGGCGTTTGTCTCTTTATAGCGGCGCTGGTTGTGTGTTTATATAATCTGTAATGTCTAATTAGCTGGTTGATGTTGGGATCCTCCTGCAGATTGAGTTGATTTTCGGTCCTTTCGTCTTTCTGTCAGGCCCACAGGGTATTTATTAACACCTCAAAGTTGATCTCTGAAGACTAAATATTAACAGGCTGTAATCCCATTATCCTGCCTATTCTTGGCTCCACTCCTTCTCATATATCATGGTCATGGGTTTACTGCAGCTGCACCCAGTCATTTCTATATTTGGATCCAACATTTTAGACTCTATGCTCCTCTTATTTTCTTCTTAAATGCTCAAGAAGAAAACATATGAAAAATGACTACATTTTAACCCCCCCCCCCCCCAAAAAAATGCATCTCTGTACAGAGATGACGAATCCTGCCCTCGCCAACAGCTGCCATGGAAACAGCCCATATATCTTTAGCATGGAACACAATGTTTATGTTCTCACTGGTGCTTCTTTACTCATAATTCCACTGCTTAAATCCTTCAGAAGTTGTGTTGTGGTTGTTTTTACAATAGCTGACACATATTGTGAGGGACAAGCGTGGTGATCAGAGCAGCCAATCAGATCAAAACTAAGAGTTAGGTGGTATCAAAGGCAACATCTGCTGCATCCCGTCGGGGCTCTGCCGTCACTTAGCAGTCGCGTCATCCCAGCATGTGTTGCACAAGGCCGCAGCTGTAATGTGGGGCGGCCGTGTTGTGATTGTAAATAATTCATCCGCTACGCTCTGTGATGCGAGGGCATGTGCATTATCTTTGGCCTTAAATATTTGATTTCCGTGCCCACGTGATGGAACGAGTTATATCGGGCTTCTGAGAGGCCTGTCGGTCATCAGCACTTTCAGGACGAGTGGGGCTCGCTGCAGATAAGCTTCTAGGGAAGGTTTGCCAACTGAAACATGATGTGAACTTTAGTTCTCTATGCTGTGCACACTGTGTGTGTGCGTGTGCGTGTGTGTAAGTGAGTGAGAGAGTGTGTGTGTGTGTCTTTAGAAAGTTGATTCACACCTTCTAACTAACATTAGTTTCTATATTGGTCACCATTATATTAGGTCAATATTGACACTGTAGCTTTACGTAACAGCCAGGGAGGATGTCCTGGAGGAAACAGTGTTCTGCTGTTTAATAAAATGAACAAGCCGAGGAAGTGAAGGAGGCCGGCAGCATTTTCTCTAGACTTTGTACATACGGTTGAAGTCGGTCTGACGTTGAACTGAGTCACTCTTTAAAGGCCGACACCTTCAAACGCCTGTAGTTCACACGAGTCTGAGTCAATAGAAACTTCCTTCCTGACAGCCAAGAGGACCTCCTGCCCCACAGGTCCAGGTAGATTCACTGTCTGTAGGGTTGGTTTGGGGTGGGGACTGAGCTGAGAGGCCCCCAGTGGGGACAAAAGGTGGAAGGTGTTGTAGTAGGACGGGGAGGTGCCAGGACACCTTCACCAGCAGCTCACCCAGGGCTGTGCACTGCCTTGAGCACCCTTTCCATGACCTTAAAAGGGATGTAGCAGCCAAAACAAACAAAAAGAAGATGTTGGTTGGGACGTTTGTTTCACTTCAGTCTGTCATGTGATGCTGTTCCTGTGTGAGAGCGCCTCTCCTCCTGCCTCTGGACAGACTCCAGTGAGTTAACGTGTGTCCAGGCGTACGCGGCGCTGAGGTGACTCCGTGTCACGAGAGAGCACGGCGTGCTCGTCAATTCAAACACAGCGACAGGAAGCTTTCACACAGGCTGCCCTGGAATGCAAAACCAAAAATCAACAGCCTGGGAATGAACATGTAGGTTATAAAAACAGGCATTCGTACTACTGAATGGAGAAGAGGAAGTAGAAGGAAGGATGTAGGCACGTCTCCTCCTTCCCTCCTTCTTTAGGCAGTTACATAATGTTCCTGTGGAAACAAAGCAGAGGACACAAACAGGCGATAAGCTCCCTCCGCGTCCCAGCTCGCTAGGCAACCGCTGTCAACAGCGCGGAAGCTCCTTTTTGCCTGTTTGTGGTTAATGTGGTCGTGTGCTCTGGCCGGTGCACTTGTAAACACACGGGCGTGTTGTGTGTGTTGTGCCTATTGAAGGAAATATTCATCCAGGCTAAAACGTGCGTAAATCTCTGCCATTGTGTTGCAGAGCTTCCAGAAGTGTCCACAGAGGCTCTTTTGTCTGTCCGGGACATTCTGTCCTGCACATAATCAGCATCTAGAAGCTTCACACATTAGCAACCCGTCGGTCAGCTGGCTGCAAATACGCCACGGCCAGCGGATCACGGGGTTATTTGTTTATTTCCAATCGATCCTGGAGCCATTCTTCCTGTCAGGCTTTAAATTACAGCCAGAATTTCCTAATTACAAAGGTTTTCTATAAATGCTCCTGGGACAGATCTCAGCATTTTACAGGAGACCAGTGACAAGCAGCACTAAAGACAGATTTATATATGTATGCATATATATATATATATATATATATACATCTCTAGTTACATCAACATTTTAATATATGAGGAAATATTGATCTCCCACCAGAGGGACATGCAAACAAAACCAGCTGGAAACATGTGGAGGGGAAAATGGGGTTTAAATGAGTGAGTCTCAATATTCAGGTTTATTTCTTATTTCCCAGGGAGAAGCTGAGAGTTGGAGGGAACCAGTTACTGGAGCTAAAGGGGGCCCTGGATCACTGTGCTGGGACCATCAATCAACACACCATGTAGGTGTCTGCACCTCACACCTTTGCACTGACGGCTGCTTTTATACCTGCTCATTGAGTTCCTCCAGACTTGAATTTGTCACAGGTTCCCTGACAAGTGCCTTCGTTTGTAACTGTCATATCTGTTTCTGTTTATCTTGAATCGTTTTAGAATTAGAAGGAGAAATTTGGCTATTTTGGAATTTTATTGTACTGTAACTTGTTTTTTTACTGAGAATTCAACATCAAACGCTTCGGTGGGATTAAGGGCATCTACATCTGAGTAGTTTGGTGGGATTATTTGCTTTCTAGTTGAGGATTAGCCAATAACAGCAGCACTCTCCCTCAGATGATTAACTGGGCTGGGGGCTAACCTCAAGGCTGAGGTAAACAATAAATTCCAGAAGGTTGCCATCCATCCATAATTCAAGTAAAGCTTGAGCTGAAGTTTGCACAGCATTTGTTTTTGGGGTTTTTTTGGCAAACACAGACTTCCTGCTAGCCAGGGCGGATAAAATATCTTTACAGGGTTAAACTTCTGCCCTGAATTGTACGTAAGTATGAGGATTCCAGCAGATTAGAGGGCGAGCAGAGTGCCAGAGTCAGTGTGAAGGACTGGCCTTGGACAAAAATGAATAGTCCTGGCTTGGAGATGGACACAAATATTTGGGGAAAATGGAGAAATACTTTGGATTGAGCTCAGGTGTGCCTGGATCACCTGGGGGGGGTCAAAGATGGCGCCCGCTAGAAGCCTGCACTGTGATTCTCCAAAATAAAACAAGAAACTGAGCTCAAAGCTGTCAAAGACCAAATGTAGCATCAGAGTTTATGCCTTTTAACAGGCTGAAGCTGTTGGTGAACCTTTCGTTACGCAGCACAGTTGAAGATCTTTATTTACTGTTTTACCTCCGTTTTTTATTTATTTTATCGAGTTAATGTTTTAAATGTAAAATATTAATTTCAGATTGTTTATTTTATGTAACTCCTGAGTATTTATTTCCAATAAACAGCTATTTCTTCACTTGCCTGCCCACCTCTTTATGCCGGAGTGATCTCCAGGCCGCTTGAGCCTCAGTAAGCTGTGTGCTGCCGTCCTTGAGCACCTGTGATGGGAGCGCACGTGGCCGCCAGTGCACGGTGACTCAGGGGATTAGAGCGCAGGTGACGCTGGCAGAGATTACGCCACAGAGGCATCAGACGTCAGGCGGGGGAGGGGGACTTCCTGTCTCATTGCAACATTGAGTTTTGTTGGGACATTCAGTCGGGACGCGTCCGCATTTTTTAGGAGGATGTTTCTTTGGAGGAAGATTAATTTTTCCAGGCTAAAAGCTTAAAAAAAAAAGACTGATTTTAACGGAAGCCACTTTGCCTGCATTAGTCACACACCCCCAAGGTGACGGTGGGTTTCCGGGTCAAGGGTGGATCCTCAGGTCAGTGATTCCCAGTTAACTTTAAAAGGGTCAAGCCCGTCATCCCTTCCTGCTCAGAGCTTAGTCGGCTTAGTTCAATCTCCACTCAGACATTTACAGAAGCATGGAGGAGGGAACCAAACTGACCCCGGGGAAATAAAGGTTTGTGTTTGCACGACGTGGAGAAGCAGACGTTTCTGCAGTCGTAGGGCAGCAAATCCACCGCTGGGAATCTTATTATGGGATGAAAGAGGAGCAGAGAGCGACACAAGAGGCAGCAGCCATCCAGTTTAAACAATTTATTAATTAAATGTTACAAATGTGATCATTTCTTACTCTAACATTCCTTCCAGAAGAATCTGCCAATGCCTGACAATTTAAAACACAAGAGGAAAAAAAACTGATCTTTGTTGAGCTGCGTCTCTACGTACAGTTACTATACAACTAAACCACAATAACGTAAGTCTGGTTAGCAGAAGCAGTTTGTGCGTGTGGCGAGTGCACAGAATAAGAAAAAACTAAAACTGGCACTGGTTAGATTCGTTGATCTAAGCTGTCTGCTACTACTTATTTTACTGGTAAATCAGCAGTGTATAAAAATATAAAAAAGGCCATTGTATAATTTTCAAAAAGCAATTTTTTTTTTTAAAATGACGAAGCATGACGGGCGTTTATCACTTCGCATTCTTGAGTAAGGCTATAAACCACTGACCTTTAAATGTGAGAAACTTGCATTTCTACAACAGAAATATTAATAACCTTTCCAAAAAATAAATCCTTCAACTGTCACCACTTCATACAACCACTGTTAAAGTGAACAACTATGAGCTCTGAAAACCTTCAAAAGTAACAAATCTTAACTCCAAGGGAAAAAGAAAAGCACTAAATGTGTATTAAATGTTGGCATATGACAAAATTGAGGAAGAAATAAAAGTTTACAGCACAAAAAAAAAAGGTATGCAATATGCAAAGGCGTCATGCTGCTTTGGGCAGCAACCCAACCCCCCCCCCCCCCCCCCCCCCCCCAACCGTGCCCACGCTCCATGTTTAAGTCAGTCTTCACTGAAGACCCCTCGTCCCGGCGACCCCCCACCCACACAGATACACTCATACACAGAACAACACGAAACACGATTACGTCACTAAGCCTGTTAGTTTGAAAAAAAGATGAAGCACTGTGAAGCTCCGAACCCTCCACCCTGCCCCCCCCCTTCAATCAGAGGGAGGAGACGGGGGGGTGTTGGCGCAGTCGTTCCACTCGTCCGTCGCAGGGTTGTACACCTCCACCGTGTTGAGGAACTCGTTGCCGTCGAAGCCGCCCACGGCGTAGATGGTTTCGCCGAGTATGGCCAGGCCCGCGTTGCTGCGGGAAGACGTCATGCTGCCCAGCATCTTCCAGTCGTTGCGGGCGGGGTCGTACACCTCCACGCAGCGGAGGGCGTGGGAGCCGTCGAAACCGCCCACGACAAACAGTTTGCCTGGACGGAGGGAGACGGGTCAGATCGTCTGGGAAAAGCAGCTAAGCAGAAGAAGAAGAAGAAGAATGCGAGTTTGGGCTGTTGTATAGTCAAGCTCACCTGCGTGGACAGCAATGCCGGCCCCCCGGCGGGCCACATTCATGGGGGCGACGAGGGTCCAAGTGTTGTTCTCGGGGTTGTAACGTTCCACAGAGTTGAGGCAGTTCCAGGACTCTGCTCCTCCAGCCACATACATGAAGCCCTCCAACTCGCACACTGCTGCCTGGTGCCTCCCTGGGGAAGAAACAAGCCAATCAGAAGTCAGTCAATCTACTCCCATTTCCGGAGGGAATCATTCAATCAGGGAAGTGTAGACGCCTACTGATGTTGAGAGAGGCACAATTGGACCAAGTTTTGGTCACGGGGTCAAAAACGTCACAGTTCTTCAATCCCTTCTGCCCGCAGGGGTCTGATCCGCCCACAACATAGAGCTTGTTGTTAAGGGAGCAGACGCCTGGATAACAAAAACAGTCCGACGTCAGGAAATGTGCTGTTCTGCTACAGTAATGAGTTATTGAACGGAGCGACGGACCTGCGTTGCAGCGGTTGGTCCTCAGCTCTGGTACCTGAACCCATTCATCAGCCAGGGGATCGTATCGCTCTCCGCAGCTCAGCTCATCAGAATGTCCGTTTGAGCCTCCAATCACGTACAGCTGACCCTGCGGGAGGGCAGCGCCGCCGTTACGTGGCCTCGTTACGCCCACCCATCCATTTCTTTCAGAAGGGTTTAGGATAAGATGAGAGATTTACCATAAGAACTGCCATCTGGAACCGAGCCCGCGGAGTCCTCATGGGGGCGATGAAGCTCCAGCGGTCCTCGTTGGGGTCGTAGCACTCCACAGTTCTCAGACACTCCTCTCTGTTGTAGCCTCCTGCAGGCAGCAGAGGCATCACGCTCACCACGGTGCTCCGCACTAACGTCCCCCGTTAAAACTGAAAGCACGTCTACATATTCTGACCTGCCGCGATGAGCCTTCCGTTCAGGGCCGCGGTGCCCAGGCCGGAGCGAGCGTAATGCATGGGAGACAGGGGCTGCTCCTCCAGCTCCTTGGGCTGGGCCTCGAAGCTCAGGCTCTTCATCAAACAGGGGGTGGCAGAAGGGGAGGTTTGGGGGCTGCTACGGCCGTGCAAGAAGATCACACACAACACACTGTCCATGACAGCCAGACACAGGTAGGTGTTGTCTAAGGACGAGAGTGGAGGGTTAGAAAGACAACAGTTGTGGAAATGAGGGAGAAAATGGCTCCGTTCTCAGGTCGAGTTGGGATATTTTTCCGTTTTCCTCCACGGACAGCTTTTCTCCATTTACACTTACTTGTGGTTTTCTCAGAAGCAATGTACTTCCACTCTCTTCGGGCGGTTTTTGGGGCATTTGTTGCTTGATTGGAGGGTGAAAGACTCCCTGAAGAGCTGCAGCTCATCTGTCTCTGGGTGCTTTCCCGCACGGGTCTCTTCTGCAAGAGCACAGCGCAGCTACAGGAGCCATGCTTGCACCACAGCCTCGCCAGTGGCCAACACCAGCTTAATCCCTCATAACCTGATCTACCATTTAAGCCAGCCGTCTAACAAAGTTGACACAGTGAAGCTCAAGGCCGATGCCAGCAGCTCAAGATTGCAGAATGAGTCATCAGAATTGAATTGACTGAGCCTAAAACAGGAGGCTCTTATTTCCTGCTAATCTAGCTGCATTAATCTGTGACTAAATTTTAAATAGACCCCTTTTTTCCCCACCCTCACCCTGGGCATTGTTATGCATGGCCAGGCACGGTTTTGTCATCAAAGCTACACGCTGCCAAGCAAAAGATGGCGGTTTAACTGCAGCGATGCCAGGCAGAGAGGGCGAGTACCTGCACAAACTGAAGGTGGTCCTCCTCGCCACCAAACACCTCACTCTGCCCGTCAATCACCAGCCCTCTATCCACCAGCTTATGGTCAGGTGAGTAGTACAGCGTTTGTACCTGCAAGACAAACAGGAACAACACACCCATGTGGCTGTCTCCATGGCAACACACTTTGAGGGAGGGAGGGGGGGGCAGTGCTGTGAAGAAGAGGGGGGAAGGGATGAATGTCTGGATCCTTGCTTGGTTTGAAAGCTTCCCTTGGAAAGACACATCACGGCTGCCACCACATGGAGTAAAGGAGCCTGAGCTCAAAGGGTATCTGATAATGGGGTCTCCTCAATTTGCATCTAAAAAAAGAGGGAGGTGGTGAAGAAGAAAAGGTTGCATGTGGAAAAATCTTCCAAGGTGAATGAAGAGGAGGGCCTGGGGGCCGCGCTGCTTGGAAAGTGGTCCTTCAGCTGAAGAGCTGGTCATTGTGACGGCAGTCAAATCCAGATGACTTAACAGTAGCCCACTAGCAAGACCAGGCTAACCGGTCATTATCCGAAAAGATTGACGATTACAAAATAAAGGCATCACTTTAACAAGAATGTCGTGAGACGCACAAAGCATCACTTCTGCAAAATGCTGTCTGGAGTTTCAATTCTTTTTTTTCTTTTTTTTTTTAAAAACCCACTTTAAAAAGATAAATAAATTTGTTTTTATCTGAAGTGTTTGAGTAATATAAATACATCCGTTCATGTTTGCACAGATAGGTGAGAGCAGTGTTGCTGGGCTGCATAGAGAGGTTGCAGAGAGGCAGTAGTGCTCCTCTCCGTCCTCTGACTCATTACCCATGTGGCTCAGTCCTGGCTCCTCAGTCGGGTCTCCTGCTGCTGCTAATAAACCTACAGGAGATAAATCAACGGGGAGGAGCGGCTGTTAGTGTGGCAGCAACAAACGCGCACCTGTTCAGATAGTAAAGAGGCAGCGAGACAGTTGAATCAAGGGTCACACCTTTGAGAACCTGCGCTTTTGTTTTTAAGAGAAGACAACCTTAAAAAAAATAAAAAAAATAAAAAAACAGACGGGGCTGTATGTAATCCACCCACGACCCAAACGAGAACAGTGGAAACAACAAAAGCAAGAGCAAAGAGAGCAAACAGCAACTCTTTTTTGGCTCACCTCTAATTTGTCGTATGGTTCGGGGGTACAGAGTTTCTGACTGCAAAAACCTCAACAAATCAGAGGGAAAAGAGACAATCCTGACAGAGAAGCATGACTGTGGCATGCCAGTTCTACTTCAGCCCCCTTAACGACTTCTTAATGTCAAAAACAGTCAGGGAAAGGAATGGGCAGGACAGGAACTGAAGACCAGCCAGAGTTGAGACTGCAATACTGACCTCCTCCATTAGGCGTTCCAGCTGTTCTCCATTCTCCCACAGGCTGCGCTGCACCCAGTTCAGCACCTTTGAATAGAGCTTGCCGTTGCTGGGCAGAGTCAGGTTGTCTTCTAGCATTACTTCTAACTGTAAAGACACAAAAGGGATGGAAACAGGAGTTAAGACATGAGCTCAGCGGGAATAAAGTTACTGAACCAAAAGAATAACTGAAGAAATGGATCCCATCACTCGCAGGCAAACAGGATCTCACAGGATAATTATTAATTTGAATTATTAAATGACATGAATGCCTGCTTGCTTTTAGTTGGCCTTAACGTTTAACCCATATACATATCAAACAACAGGTTTGAATTAATTAGCTGATATATTTATTCAATTATGGTGATAAAATGACTAAAAAGTTCAAATAGCCCAAAACCAAAGGAGCACTATCAACAATTGTATCAACATTGATATGTTTATTTTATTTTCACATATGATCTTTTCTTATATTTAGTTAGACGTCATGCTGAAAATATCCAGGCCAACGAGATTCTGGTAAAGACGAATTAAATAAGACATTTTTTTCCCCTTAAATGCAGCCCTGAAAAAATGTCATTCTAACGAGATGCAAATCAGCCGTTAAACATCTTAATTATGAGCAGTTCATGAAAGCCTCTTGTCATTTTAATGTCATGTAAGTTAAACTCGCCTTGAGACGGGGAAGTTTCAGGAAGTCCTCCTGTTCAGACACTTCTAGTAGATGATCCTGTATGAAGGCGTCCACCTTGTCCAAAAGTCTAGCATCTCCCATAGAGCTGGCAAAATTACGGAAAGAGATGGCGTTCTGGGAATCCATTTTAGAGAGCAGGTAGTCGCCACAAATCTGAGGATAAGCAGGATATGCAAATCAGTGAAAGCTATGTGTAAATAAAGTTGTGCCACTGGGAATGTGAGGAAAATAAACATGCCTGTTTGACTCGGTCCATCTTAAACCTTTTGGCTGCAGAGTAAACTTCCTTGACCAGTTCCTTGTCTGCCTTTAGCCTGCGGCACAACAAGTTTGCTAGTTCAGTTGAAAAGAAAAAGCTGCAGAGGCAATCTTGATATCAGAGGCATAAAGGTGCCACTCACTGGGCAGTGTAGGCATAGTTCAGCAAGATCTCTACAGCTTCCGGGTCCAAGTCCTCAAAGGTGACAAGTGAGACTCCATGAGGCTCATTGTCGCTGTTAAAGATCTCAAACAGGTAGGGGCTGCAGCAAGCCAGAACAGCTCGGTGAGCCATCAATTCATGACCACAAACCTAGACAGAAACAGAAAAACAAACAGGAAGTATAACACAGGGCCACAAAACAAATACCACTTGATGAGACCCAACAGAATCCAAACAAACCTGACTACCCAACGTTAAGCAAACTCGTTAATGCGACGAGTAAACAAATATTATCAGAGTAAAGCAATTCATTAAAAACACGTGGCTCTTTGTGTCTGGATGGGAAACGGTAACCGTGTCAACAGAACGAAAGGCTGCCGAGCAGATTCCGGTGCGTTGGTCGACCGTACCTGCAGTCTAACGTCGCAGAACTGACCACTCTTTCTCAGCGCGTTCATTTTGGCCACGGTGGAGTCCAGGAAACTTTCATCCTCAAAGATCAAATAACCATTTGGAGTCATCTTGGTGAATTTAGGGGTTTTCTGAAAAAGACATTGTTTTCAAGAAAATAAAAGTCACCAATCATGCTCGTTCTCTGCCCTCGGTCAGCTGTGCAACACTAATGGACATCTTTATTAATTGATGACCAGAGAGGATTAGGATTAGGTGCCTGTAATGTGCACTGTGCCTTACACTCTATAATCTGTCCCATGCATTAGTCAGTGCCTTACCTAATAGAGAATAAAGCAAATCCACAGGAGCACCACTGCTAAGTGTAGAACAGGAAGCGGAGGTAAAGGAGACGGCGAGAACACTGGACCCCGGGTCTTCTTCACCGTGGAGGGATGGAAAGGTGTTGGAAGAAATACCAGTCGACCCAGTCAGCAGAAGAGACGAGAGGAGCAGTCGCAAGGACAAACTATCAGGCTAAAGCGACTGTAATCAAGTCCTCGGGATCCCTTTGGCTATAGAGTTGTACTTATTCTCTGTTGGTCGTGCATTATAACCTGGGGGGAAAAAACAGGGAAAATATTCAAATAAGTTTGAAGGAGAGGACAAGTGGCTTCTGTGAAACAGACGCCGCCTTTTCTTGGCAGCCGTGCATGCGAGCGCGCGTCAGTGCCATGTGGTCAGTGCTGAGGTGGCCGTGCACGTGGGCTGGCAGCTGTGCGCGCTGGCCCCCCCTTCGCTGTGACATTTTTGACCTTACCGAATCTAAAGTTGTACATTAACCGAGGCGCATAATTCATGCGTTCAGCTGCTCTCGCAATGCGGGAATAAAGCGAGCGATTTGCATTCATCGTTAGTCAAACCCGTGCTTCATACTCCACCCTTCGTAAAAGGCTCCATCTTGAATTTTAAACCCCCGCAGCAGCTGTTCAACCAGTGCAAACAGGATGCCTTCAATGGATTCTCCAGGCTGTCTGAAGGGAGGCCACTTAAATTGCACCTTATGCAAGAGCCCCCCCCCCCCCCGAATAGCTCCTCTCTATAGGATCTTGTATTCCAACTACTGCCCCACATGGAAAAAGCAGGTTGGAATAACTGGTGGCAGCATTTCCACACCCAGTCAAATACAGTTTAATTTAACTGTCGAGTTACCCTGCAAAGTCTCTTCAGCCATATGTGTGTGTCAAGCATCCCACCGGACAGAGCCAGCCCCCCTCGTAGGACAAAACCTTATTCATTTGCACGATATTCTTACATACCGGTACTATTAAAAGAGCTTCACTGCAGTTCTGTCTTGAACCAACAAGATTTAAACTGATTTATTTGTCTAGGAGCTTAGACGGGCCACCTTGAAACCTTTAATTTGATGCCGAATGAATAATTTACATTGTAAATGACTAGTTTTTAATCACCATTTTCTACCACAGAGAAGACAGCGTGCAGCTGCCCCAGAACATGAAATTTTTATCCCTCCATGTGTTCCTGTGTAGCCTCACTTTGCATGAGCAACCTGTCGCCAGGCTGCCCTCTTAACCCTTTTTGAAACTTCTGATCAGCCTCTATGTACAAATGTAAAAAGTTGGTATCTTAAACCTGAGGCCAAGCTAAAAAGAAATATAGAAGGGGCTAAAAGCTTAATAATTCATTCTTATGTGGATGGGGAAAACACTGGCCCAGTTATGAGTAGTTATGCAACATCTGGCAGACTCCCTGTGAGGGAAATGCCCAATTTGTCCACAGTTAGTCCAAATCCTTCACATGACAAGTCCAAAAAAGCTTAGTTTCCACCTCTATTCTCAGTTCTCGCTTAACACACAGCCCGACCTCAGCTGTCTAGATAAATCCATGTCAATAAGGAGTTCACAACCTATTCACAGCTGCGAACACACACATTTACTGTTGGAAATAGTTTCTCTTGGTCAGGCTGCAACGATAATGGATTAATAGGGGCAATATCCTCAGATGACATACCCAAAAAACCAGACTTGAGGACCGATTGGACTGACAACGGTGGGGATGATGGTCCCAGTTAAAGGATGCAGAGAGCAAAGCAGTGCCGTTAAAAATGCATAAAAGAGAAGAGGAAGACGTCACAGAACAAAAGGGATCCCGCCCCCAGTGGTGAAGAGAGGCATTGCAGGTTATTTCGCCTGGTTTTTCCAGCGTGGAAATTTACAGCAGTGAGGGAGAACATTACAGCCATTCTGTGTACGAAAATGGGGGAAAAACCTCGCTTTTGAGTTGATTAGTGCTGCTCAACAGACTGATGCGATTGAAGAATAAAAATACTCAATGTGAATATGATTTGACAGAAGATTTTTAAAAACAGAGCCATTATTTGAAATGCTCCCAGTGTCACACATGTATGATGGCGGTTATAATTGTAAAGCTTGTGAGCTAAATATAGACTTCTCCGTGATCATCGTTCCCGTATTTGAGAATAGGCCACATGGCTACCAGCTGCAGAAGTGGATAAAGAGACCAGTAGGTCAAACGCCATCATGGCATACCGTGTCCAGACGGAGGAGAACATCTGTGCACCAAAAAGAAACGCCGAGAATCGGCTGGATCGTTCAATAGGAAAATCGATACGGCGCAATCAATCTGGTCCTAAGCCGACAGCTACACTGGCGTCAATCTGGCGTCCAAACCGTTCAAAGGCCATAAATATCTGACAAAATATCGTACTAGTTAAGGACAGAAAGCTGGTCAACCATCTATCTGCTGCAGCGCTTCGCATTAATCCGCCCGCGTCGCTTCCTCCCCCGGTGCAGCTGCCGCACCACGGCCACGATGGGTGCCGATGCGCCGGGGGGGGGGTGTCTGTGCGACAAAGTAGGTCAGGATATCCGACTGAAGCGGTCCATTTACCAAGACTATAGAAGCATACCAGCACCGATATACGGTGCTTAGCTACGCGTCCGCCTGGAACAGCTAACGAGGTCTGGCGGGTCATTAAAGTAGTGCGTGTCACGTTAAACCCTCCATCAACACAACCTGCTGCTTAGCGGGGATGTTCAGCCTGAAAACGGCCGCGTCGGTCGCGTTTCTTGGACCAGACCGGTTCAAACACGTTCGGCCGAGTCGAGTCCTCCATCCCGTTAGCGGGCAGCGTGAGCTAAATGTGCGCGTCATTAGCCTCGCTGAAAGCGGCGGTATGTGCGACATTGTCCGCGCCCGTTGGAAGGAAACGCTAAGTGGCATTATTTTCCCGCATTTTCTTCATTGACCAGGTCTAATCCACCAGTTGGTAGATAACTAACCTGGCCGCTCACGTTGATAGATCGTGGGCGGGTTTTTTATTATTATTTTTTTAAATCGTATAACCTCTGACAAAGACGCCAAACGTCGCTTTAAAACAGAGAAATTTATTACCTGAGGCGATTGACAGCGAACGATGTCAGACATATTTAAAGCCAATTCAGAGTCGGTGGTTTCGTAGTAGAATAAAGGCTCGGCTCGGCTCGGCTCGGCTCGCTTGACTCTCCTCGTCTCCGTCGGAACGTCCACAGCGGATCTCGTCTGGACTGGCTGTGTGAGCGTGCTCGGTCAGCGGGGACGGAAAGCGCGCTCTCATACAACCCAACCCGCGTGACCGCTACGCACCGCGTGACGCAACCTCGGGTGGGCGGGGTTAACACGTGTATGAGAATTAAAGTGCCGTAAAGTGATTATACCGACGGAGTTGCAACATTCATTGTTCATCTTGTCGCTTTCTGAACCGCATATATTGTGGTTGACCAGGTTTTATATTCTTGTGATTTAGAATCAGAATATTGTCATGTTCAAGTGGAAACGTGCTTTATAAAATAAACATCCCGTCAGAGACCAGCCTGGGCAGAATTGGAACAGAGCTTCTAAGGAAACTTTTAGAAAGAATATCCTAATCAAATGTAAAGGTTCTGATCCAAATAAGGATCAAGTTCATAAAATAAAACCCTCCAGTTAATAAAGCATGGGAAATTTGAGATTTAACAAGAGTGCATTTTGACATATGACCTTTATTTAACCAGATAAAGGATCCATTGAGATAAAGACCTCTTTCACAAGGTAACCTGGCCAAGACAGACAGCAGCACACATCATAGTGGAGTAGACAGACAGACAACAAAAGACAAACATTTAAATACAAAATGCGAGCAATTTGACAAATAAGGTGCAAGTGTCACTGCTACTATATGATGTGTGAAGACTAAAAGAAAAGATGAGAGGATATATAACTAATACTGACAGCATGATGCTGGACCAATGAACTGGGGAAGCAAAAAGCATCCACTCTGCTATATAACTCCAAAAATATCTCAGGCCGACCAAAAATGTTGCCTCTGTAGTTGACGAATATGAGATGTCCTTCCAGTGTTGCTTAATATCCTAAAAAAAAACAACTCTCCTATTACAGAGGTGAGGACTAGTGCTGCTGTTATTACATTTATCATTTTCCCTTCAACCTGTCTGAGGGTTAAGTAGGTTGAGCATTATTTCATTGTTTGATGTCAATTAAGAGGGAACATCCAGGCTCAGAACTCGCCGCTGCTGCGCAGACGTCATTTAAAAGAGTAACTCATTCATCTGCCTCTAATGAATCGAGTCCAGCCCTGTCTCCTGTAATTAGATTAGAGGATGAAGAATGGCTTCAACACCAGTGTGTCGCTGAGCCTTAGGAGCATGCACGAGTCTTGCATATGCATGTGAAGCTTCTCTTTATCTGCCATACAAAGATGTCATCTCCTCACTCTAGTGCTGTGGCTTCTGAGGGCGACGTTCTACATAGCTTAAAGAATGTATTGCTGCTTCGTGGCTAATTTCAAGAGGCCCATTTATTTCTTACATCTCTGATTGTAGAGGAAGAATCTGGAACAGAGAATCGACGAAAGAAGAGTTCAACCAGAATAATTACGTCACAATGCAGCTACTGTATTATTATGATGTCCAAATCAATCTAGAAATAAATGTTCGGACGGTAAACCTGCATCTGTAGTGATCTCATACTTATGTATAAATAGTTAATTAATTTATGACAATGTTATCCTGTTTTCTGAGTCATCCTCTAAATGCTGTTGGCCCCTTTGTTTCATTCTGCGGAGATTTGCTCAGCCAGGCTGCAGAAATGTGTTCGGACAAGGACACTATGAATATTTCAGGTATCTGGCTGTAGCTGCTGCAGTTGCATTCAGATGTTGTGGAGGAGTTGGTGACGCTGCAGGGATGAAGATCCTCATAAAGTCCTCCTCCCAGTAATTGTGCAGTAATGCAAGATGCGAGGAAGAAATATCTGATTGTGCATTTAATTTACAATGATATTGACTGGGGCCTTTTTTTTGAATCCCTGCTCAGTCTGCAGCTCTGGAACGTCATAATGGGGTCATGTGAGTCCAGTTACGCAGGTCCCTGATAAGCTACTGATAAACTGAGAAGTCTTCAGGTTAATTCTCCCACTAGAGAACAGGGACATTTATGAAAGAGAGTGTGTGATTCCAGCACGTCTGGTTGAACAGTAGGTCGTGTCTTTGCAGTTTTAGTGTAAATTTTTAGGCTGTAAATATGTATTTTAGTGTAAAAATATAAATCTGAGTTGCCTGTGCTCGACCAGAGTGGACCGTGTGAATTTACTTATGATTTGCTTGTAAATGCTGATGTCACGCATCACGGTGACTCCACAGAGCCAAGCTCTCGTATCACGTCACCAGGAGGCCATGCCTCACGAGAGAGTCACCACTGTTCACTTTAAGCATGAGAACCATTAATACATCCCGTCTTATTCTTTTTGAAATGTACACACACACACATCAGATTTCTTATTCATATAAACTCAAGTGTGGGAAAGAAAAGTATATACTGATGCGAGTGCACATTAGAGGAGGGATGCCTACAGTGTGACCTCTGTCATCATCCTGGTGACCTTAAATGTTACAAATCAGCAGTCTGACATGTGAGCAGCATATGATAGATCCCAGAAAATTCCAGAAAATTCCAGTGACTGGCTGCTCCTGCGGTTCCTCCGATCTGTTGCTCTCACTCAGCTGGGCGTCTATTAATCTTGCTGAAAGGCGTTTCACCACTGAAGCAGAGCTCCATTTCATCCTGCACACTTCAATAATTGTCTTTTCATCCTTTTACCAAAAAAAGCAAAACACAAAAAAGTGGACATTTAATGTGGACTCCATATCGCCAGGTCAAACTCCACGTCTGTCACGATAAGGACGTGCAGCTCAAGACGTGTGTGCACATGCAATTGATCCCAGCAGTAAAGCTGTTGACCTTTAACCTTTGACTGTCGGCAGACCACAATTTCTGCAGTCATGCTAATCCAGTTACAACTGGAGTAAACTTGCGGCACCGGAGTCACGTCAGCTAGAAGCGACTGGTGAGACGCATATTATCAGCAGACTATCATCAAACAAAAATCTCATCTGCTGTTTCCACAGATCAGAGTTCTGAAGCATTAAAAAACTACTGCAATTAATTCTTTGTTTATTTTCTTAATTATTGAATGCAAGTTAAATACAGAGCTCATCAGAATGAATCATCCTGGAACCTCTTTTTTCCGCCCAAAACAATGTTCACCACCCGGTGCTGGTTCAGTCCAAACTTAAACATTTACCTCATGTCAGTATTTAAGCTGATTCGTGCTGATAAAAGTGAAGAACATCCTTTCTGCCCTTGCTAATGCAGGAGCACCAGAACTGCCATCGGGCCCCTGGTGCGTTTTGTTGTGGCACTGGCAGCAAATGTCAGCAGGCACGTTCTTCTGTGTCAAACCACAATATTTACCTCACAAATGGATTCATGTCAGCACCCAGGCTGGTGGTAAAGGAACACAAAACAACACAAGATGTGACACAGACACCAAAGGGGAAAAAAGACAGCATCGTGTTATATTAGGAACATATACGAAACACAATTAAGGCAAAAAATCTTTAAAAGAACAAACATCTTAAACAACAAAAAAAGCTTAATTACAAATTATTATATACTACTGATACAACGCAGGACTAGATTTTCATGGCTAATCATTTTATTATTGTATTTTGGCTGTTATCCAACTATAAAATTCCAGAAGAAAAACTTTATTCCAAACTATTAACACTAGACAAACAGCAGTTGTACATTTCGAAGGAGCATTTCCTTTTCTCTTGTATCTACTGTATGTTACTATTTAATCAGCTTCATAAGGTAGCTGTTAATAAATAAAAGTCCATAAGGCGACGCCGTCCCAGTGTAACATTCCAGAGGTGAAAGACAGTGTAATATTTTGTCCTTGATCTCTTTCTGTTTCAGTTATAAACAATCACTCACTTTTTTCTGTCCTTTATTTAGAATTCCTGAAGGTCCTGTCAGCCTGTTTTCATATTAAATAGAACTTTATGTGATCAACAATCCTTCCTAGCCTGAGAACAGGTCATAGCGCCTGAGCTCAGGGCGCCGCTCCTGCTATTATTTCTCCGTCACGGTCGCAGCAAAATGGGCAGAGCAACTCCATAAGAACCAGTTTGTGCAGGGAAATTGTTAACCAGTGGCCACAAACGCTTGTGCAGTTACAGTTTAGCAGAAGGTAGCGTTAAAAGTCCTGTTGCCTGTCACCGACATGCTTTCAGTGGACTGAGAGGAAAAAAATAGTCTTTTTTTAGGTTTTATACAGGTTTCAGGTTTTATACCTAGGTTTTATACAGAAGAAAAAGACAACAGGATAGCAATGATGAAACTACTGATTACTGGAATGTGAATACACAACAAAGTAGATCCGGTTGACATAAATGGAATGTTGTCCACTTAAGACAAGAGACTTTCTAGAACTTGCTGGATGAACACTAGTGAAAGTGGGTTTGTGCAAAGGACTTCATGAAGGTGAGAGTAGAGACATAAAGGAGAGGACGACAAGGAAGGAGAACACAAAGAAATACAATTCAATTTGGCCAGAAATTAGTCAGAACTTCTTGAGAATGTGGTAGCGGATAAACAGGCAGGCAGATAAGATCTCCTTTTGCTACATGGGACACACGACTCACACGACTCACACGTCTCACATGCAACATCATACAGGTTGAACTAGTTTTTCCAAAAGCATGCACCGCTATCCAAGTAAACAATACATTTATTTTTTTAGGAGCAGTATATGATCTATATTTAAAAAATCTTTATTTATTTTTTTAGTTCTCTTCAATTACAAAAAACAAGCCCAGATAAAAGTGCATCCCTTTCATTATTGATTACTGATTGCAGTTAATATTTATTTGATGAAGTTAATGTCACATTCAACGTGTCCCATCCTGGACATCTCTGGCGTGAGTCATTTTGATGAGAGGTAGATTTAAAAGACTTTTGAGTCATGAGTGGTTGTGAAGGCTGAGGAATGGAAGATTACAGGACATGCAACTACATGTGCACAGCATTGCTGCAATAGCAAAGGCGTGTTTTAAAAGGATGTACTGTATATGATTCTGTACGGGACATGCAGTCTTACTGGAACGTCAACTGCGGTTGTGGCAGAAGCAGCGCCTGCGAGCTCAGGATGTTGAAAACAATAAGAGAAAAAGGGACAAAGAGGGTATAGACTTAGATTTTTAAACTGTGTTCTGTATAGGTCAGGAGAATTTCAATGGCAGCAGCTCCTTTGATTGTGTGTATGATAATTAAGATTAAACGTTGTGTCACAGAGGGGATATCATTCCAAAACACACAAATATGTCTAGAGAAATCTCTGAAACAGACTGTCAAATGTTGACACATAGTTATTAATTACACTGTTATTGGAGTGACCACTGTTTTACAAATAAAACCCTATTTTCTAATGAGTTCAGTTTTATCTGGAATATGCTCATCTCTATTACGATGGGTCTGTTCTCTTTCTCTCATTCCTCCCTTTTATCATTCTTTGGGTTTCTGTAAAACACCTTTGGGCCACTGCGATTACAGGAGACACTATAGATGAACTGGATTGAATGTGAGGGTGTTGCATCATAATGCAGTCAGTAATATGTCAGTCATCCTGCGCCGCTGAGCTCTGTGACCTCAGGCGTTACGGTGGCCTCACTCCTTCACACCTTCCTTCACTCTCTGACACACCTGTACACATTGTTTTCTCAGTGACTTAACAAAGCTCAAATGTGAAATTAGCAAGAAGTCCAACGAGCCAAGAAGAAATTCATTGCAACATAAATGGATATTAAATTCTCTGTAGGAGGAACCAAGCAACAAGATCGGGGGGAAAAGCAGAACCTGCAACTCATGTTGTCTTTTTCGAACGCATGAACTGAAATGTTTTCTGTCCAATTTCTGTCACCAAGACGGGAAGATTAAAAAGAAATGGGAAGGAAATTAACCATTAAACAGAGTTACTGGTGAGTGAGGGGAGTCAGAATGGGGCCGATTGTTTGTGCTCACAAATGTGGGTATTTGACTGGTTGGCCGTGCTTGTGCTGTGTAGCGTGTTCGTGAAAGAGTGACCCGGAGTGGGTGGCGGTGAAGAATGGAGAGGATTAAACAGGGTACGGTGCTGTGATTGTGCACCACCAGTGAGCCCACTGGCCAGATGAGCTGCGAGTAGCACAAAGAAGGGACTTGAGTGAGATGGGACGCAATAAGCCCAGAGATTAGCAGTGTTGGGCAACAGAGCACCAGGCCCCGGGGCGAGCACTCCCGGTCGGCTTACCGGAGCGCATGTGTCATGTGGACGGTGTTTGGGAGACAGAGGACCTGATGTTTGTCTGGGCCAGTTAGTCTAGGCTCTGTTTGCCTGCACTCAGCAGCTTTAACAGCTGCAGAAAGCAACACACACATGCAGAGACAAAACACAACAGACAGGGAGAGAGACAAGGGCAAGGAGCAGCAGAGTCGCGTTCATCTGCGGGCTGGAGGAGCCCTGGCGCCGTATGGGATGTTTCCATGGCGCAGGGTGGTGCATGTGGGGGTGAGAGAAATGCCAGCAATGTCAGAAATCCTGCAGCACAAACTACAAAGATAAACCAAGTCAACACAATTGTTTTTTGGGCAGCAGGAAGTGTGAAGTGTAGCATGGAGAGCAGTGAGCTGGTTGGGGAGGGATTATTTTAAGTTTACAGCATCAGCAATAAAACCCGAGTTAGTCATAAAACAGAGAGAAAGTCGGTCACTTTGCACCCGCATTTATGGTGCCGTTGAAAAGGAAGTTACGCAAGGCCAACATTCTTGAGCCTGCTAGATTATCTGATTCCGCCCGAACTGGTGGATCTGTGGCGAAACCGCAGGTCAGCAGACTTTCTCCAAACCACCATGATTCACCATGTATGAAACAGGCTGTCAAAACAGTGTCAGTGTCAAAACACTCACGACCCTTCCCATCACTTCAGGTTCATCCCTTCAGCTCTGCGATACACTTGTAATGAAGCAGGAGAGGGGACCAGTTAGACCAGTCTGAGCTACAATAGCAGCCGATATTCTGCATCCAGTAGCCAAAACACTAAATGTTATTTTTATGCTCATATAATTCACATTGAACTGTAATCCCCAGAGATTGGTCATAATATCACCCTGTATATTGGTTACCTGTTGACTGTAACATTAAAACAAATTGGCCGTGCTGAATTTCCCAGCAGCCCCTGCACACAATTGATCATCTGAAGCAGAAAATAATCAGCGCGGTGGCTCAATTCAATCAGGTGCCTGCCTGGAAGGCAAGGCCTCAGCACGTGATTGTGCGTCTGTGTCAGAGAGAGAGAGAGAAAAACCCCTTCCCGCTCACCAGAGCCCTTGTTTTTCCTGCAAGTGACAGTGGGAGGGTTTTGTTTTTTTAACATTTCATTTCAATAGATGCTACTGAGTCACACATGCAGTTTGCCCACCTGAACAGAAAGAAAGAAAGAATAACAACAAACAGATGGTGTAAAAGTGAGACTTTGCAATGTGCTTAATATTTATTTGCCAAGTGGGACAGTTTGTCCCAGCTTTTGGTTTATTTGGGAACAAAACTGACTTATTTATGTTGAGAAGCTTGTTGCGTAATCACCAGTTGACAGACCTTGGCTCACAGTCAAAAGGATTTTACCTCACTATTTGTTTGTCATGCAAAAAAAATTCCCATCAGCTCGCAGTCAGATATCATCCGAGTGTGTCTTGATTTCTGAGGTTTGAATTTGAATGTTCCCATCAAACTTTCCAGTCAGATCATCTGGGAAATCCCCGAAGCGGTTTAATCTTAGACAAAAATGACAGACAGGTTGTTCCAAAATTACAAGTATAACATTTGAATTCATATCTTTCCAGGATGACCTTAGCATTTGAGTCTTTTGAAATTGTCTTAATCACATGATTTTAAAACTCTTCAAAGAAAACTAAATGAGGGAAGTGGTATTTTACCGCCATCTAGCGACAAATTAAAGAAGTTCAGTTGGCCAAACAGTATGGAAAAATTGAGTTTTGACTCAAAATTTAGTCCATTCCGTATCAACTGTACTCTAAATCTAACCTCAGGGAATTAGAAAAAAATCATTACAAATGTCAATTAGATGCATTACAGTAAAGCGTTACTTTCAGACATAGTGGAGTAGAATAACATAGAATGTTGTCATCACACTATCAGAAAAATAGGTGGCAATGATGAAAAAAACATTTTCTTTTAAATTATTCTGCTTTGACACGTGTAATTATGAATAAAAATATCTCCATATTTCCTTATAGAATAAATTGGCTGCGGTGCGAGAGTCTGGCCACTAGGTGTCAATAGAGCGCTGGTCTGCGCTTTCATTTAAAACGAAACTTTTTGTTTATTTTGTTTTAATTGGACAACTTTTAAATATAATAGTTTTGCAATCAGGACACAATTTGCCTGAACTTTCGCGTGTTTCCGGTAAAATCCACCAAAGTTGCAATGAAAATCCACCAGTATTGGATATTTGTGACAGTAGATTCTTGGTTAATTCGGAGGTAGGTTTTGGAAAACATGCCGTTTACGCGCAGGGTCTCCTGAAGTCACCAAAAACGTCTCACCCAATCAGAGCAGCGCTATGCCGCATGGGCTATTTTGCGTCTGGGAGACTGCCCAGCTGAGAGGTGGTCTTTGTATGACAGGGTTGAAAAGACTCCTGACTCTGCAGACAACAGGCACTGCTGACTTGCAGCTGCACGCCTTTGGTTCACAGCGGGGTGAGAGGCTGCAACAGAAGGTGCCCAAGAACCCAAAGGCATCAGCGCAGACCTAGGCCCGTTTCCGAGAGCCCAATGTGTCCTGCGTTCAACCGGGACACACGCTGACGTTCCGACTGCCCAGAACAAGAACTTTTGCGGTGAGGCTTCTAAGCTCTGAGATGGGCTGCAGATTTCTGTGGCTGTACCTTATCCTGTCAGTGGCTTTTTGCGCCGGGCAAGACGCGGAGGCCCCGGCTGCCACAAAAGAGGAGATCCCGGAGGGGGCATCTACTTTGGCGTTCGTCTTTGACGTGACCGGCTCCATGTACGACGACCTGGTGCAGGTCATCGAGGGCGCATCCAAGATACTGGAAACATCCCTGAGCAGACCGAAGAAACCTTTGTATAACTTCGCCTTGGTGCCTTTTCATGATCCAGGTAATAATAAAAACACACACACTCTCACACACACACACCATTAATGCAGGAAACCTCTTTTTTTATTATTAATTCTTTAGTTTACTTTTGCTGTGACAACAAAGGTGAACAGAAACGTGAGAAATCTAATAGTTTGCTCACAGTCCACCCTCTGAATGCCTAATGCCCCTCACACCTCCAGAGGAGGGACTTTTGGAGTTTCTGTCTCCCACACAGATGTTCATCCAGGCGGTCACTATCATTAGCATTCCGCCAGGGTTAGTGCGAGGCTTCAGGTTTGCAGGGCAGGATGATGATTATCATCACCCCCGTGGTGCTCTCTCATTCGGAGCTTAAGCCCCAGACAATTCATCTTATAAGACAACACTGGAGCGCCGGCGCCCTCAGCCCGGGCGCTTCTCAAAAGCCAGAGTATTAGAATGTACAGAACATTATTACGACCATGGTGCCACCTTTATCATGGTTTTGCATTATTGCCAAATCAGCCGTCCAGAGGAGACCTGATGCTTCACTGGCCTGCTTGCAAAAGTTAAACGGGTGGCGTCACGCCATGTCACAGATCCATGTGTTCCTGATTTTTAACACCTGTAAAAAGGCTCCGTCAACAGCAGGAAGAGAGAACAAGCTGCAGCAATAAAAGACAAGTGCTTCAATCCTTTTCTTATTTCTTATATTCAGTCACTTCAGGTCTGTAATGTGACCAAAAATGTGGTCACGACAGCTTTTATAGCGGCAGCAACCTGAAGCGAGCGAGAGCAGAAACGAGGTGTCAGAGGGGTGTCTGGGACTAATTGTTTGATCCCCGGACAGTGTTTGAGCTCAGGGAATCACAGGATTCTTCTCCCCGGTCGACCGAAGGTGGCTCCATTCAGAAAGTCTCTTTTACGAACTCTGCAAAAGCCCTTACGTTGGTCCCTCACCAGCAAGTGACGTTCGTTTGCTTCTTAAAATGTTTACGAGGATGTCAGAATGTGTTCTCCAACCCCCCCGGGGGGATAGAGGAATGATTAGCACAGCACACTGCGAGCAGTGGCAGCTGAACATTTCCACAAATGTTGTTCTGCCCTGGTTCCGTTTCCCCCCCATATTTTTTTTGTGTGTGTTTTCCAGACCCTCCGAGAGGATCGGTTTTATTTTCACAAGAGCCTTTATGTCGGGTCGCTTTGCTTCGGCCATGCTTCCTCCCTCTCTCTTATTTGATTTGGCTCCTTTGGGGTGGGAGGCTGGCGCTCCTGACACAGCTTGTGTGCAGAGTGAGAGTGTCAGGAGGATGCCTGGATATGGGGGCCATGCTCGTGTGGGAAGATCCGTCAGGAAGCCCCCCCACCTTCCTCCATCCTGCAGGGAGAGAAAGAAAGAAGGATACTTCACAAGCCATTTTACTGAGGCATGGGGGGTTTGTAGCACTAGTCCAAACACACTCTGGGAAGGATGGGGGGCGAGTTGTGGCTTCCCTGTTATCGTTTTATACCCCCGGGTGCAGGGTGGACCCTAACCCTTCAATCTGACCACTAACGTCTCTCTAACCCCAACCCTGACGCATGGCAGCTGTCCACCCACACCACATGTCCAAGGGGTGTGTATGGCAGCCAGACCAGACTCAGGCAACTATCAGCTGTGTGTTTACAACCAAATAAACTTCATTCACATCACAATCATTCTCCAAAGTTGGGCCCTTCCTGGCCCAACTTAACACATATGTCCACCAAACACAGAAACTATCTGCAACGTGTGGGAGAATGTTCTCTCAGGGGCATCTGCGTGTCCACACTTCGGTTTTCGCTGCCCGCCTCGCCCCCATCGAGCAGTGATGACGTGGGTTCGTGCACACGCTTTGCCTTGTAAATACGATTCAGCCACGTGAGCCCGTGCTTGTGTGTCTCATCAGCGTGTGTTTAATTGGCTGAAGCTGGGATGTGTTGGAGAGAACGGAGCAACTTCACACCCTCGGTTATGGTTCAGCTCAGAATGAAGGCAGAACAATAACCCCGCTGGGCCTGAATGTCTTTAATCTTTTACCTTAAAGCAAAGCAAAGTTAGCATAACCATCAACGGTTGTCTACTTTAAAACTGTAGCCATTTTGCTTCTGCTATTTTCAATCTCCAGCACAATGAACAAATAAACAATCCAGAATGGGAAATTAAAGCATTCTCTTGAGGAACTTTGCCTCTGCCGAGGTGCCACCAGTGAATCTGTAGCATAGCCAGCAGTTTGCCGTCTTTTATTGCACTTCAGACATTCTGGTGCATTCAAAATACATTAAAGCATCTGTTAAAAACAGCCTTCAAAAGCTCCAAAACTCAGCCGACCCAAATAAAGTCCTTGAAGGAGACCCTTTGAATCGTTAGCTAGGTGCACCTTGTCCACCTCGTCTTAACTGCTTAGTTAGAGGGAGCCGGAGAGGATCGCCGGCTGAGGTGATGAGAGGAGATGACGGCAGAAGCCTGGACCTCCTGTGCGTGATCAAAGGAACTCCTCTCATAGCTCCCTTTGTTGGTGTTCAGAGCTGCTTTCCAGCGTCTCCCTTTGTTTCTCTCTTTCCAGGCCAGTGTTTTGTCTGAGTGGCCCCGCCTGCGCCCAGATTACAAGGAGCCTGCGTTTAGCCGGACAAAGTCGATAATGATGCTATTAGGCAAGAATGCCAAAAGAGAGGTGGAGGGGGGGTTTGGGGGGGGGGTAGAATTAGAGGAGGAGAGAGGCGTGTGGCAGACTACAATGTGCCTGTGTGTCTCACGTTCTAATTGGCCTGTCCTAAAATATCAAAATGACCTTTAATTGATAGGACGGCAGGCAATCGCCCCAAAGCGCCCCGAGGTCTTCAGGCATCAGTTTCAAGTCTACTTAACTTTAAAAAAGGTGCTCGGAGGCTGAAACCCCCCCCTTTCATCTTGGAAGGCAGCGCATACCTGAGGGCTGCTTCCCGGCACACTTTAATCCTGTCTGCTAATTTATGTATCGCAGCTTTAAAGCTAAACACGGCTGGAAGGGTGTCGGTAGTCACGGGCGGTTGACCCCTGGGTGCGTCAGTGGACCTGAATCAATTCCCAACGACCCGATCAAGGAGCCATTCGTCAGGTGTGTTTTGCTCCAGGCTGGGGATTGGTTTTCCCGGGGGTCCCTGCGCCTGTGGCCTCACTGCTGTCGCCGTCTGGGCATCCTCGTGACCTTTTGTTGGGGTGTATTTTTGTTTCTCCGTCTGTCTGAGAGCCCGATAAAATGAATGTCCAACCACTTCATCCGTAACAGCACTGTTGTCTAAATTGTTAAGGGCCGACATTTCTCATTCCCACCGACCCTCGATAAACATGCGCTCGCGCTGCGATCTACAGGTTTTACCCACAGTCGTGTTATTTATTTTCCTGCCTCCCAGTTGCGGGTGGAGATGCATCGAGTTAAGCAGCCCTGCTTTTGAAGTGCCGTCGCATCACGTAGGGATCTGAAGGTCTCCTTCTGTATGTTTATCTGCGCTTGCTACATGTGTTTCTCCCTCGCTGGGACCGGTAGTTTACCTGACCTTGCACTAATTCTTTCCATGTGTCCACAATGTAAGCAGCCGGTCGCAGCCACGCCGCTGATCTTGTGCTGAGGTCAGGTGACTTTGGTAACAGCGCTTCAGTGTTGTTGGTGAGCTGTAGGCGAGCGGCACAACAGTGCAATTACACAATTTTCGTCACATGGCACATTATAAAAACGATGTCTAGCGTCCTACAAAAAATAATGACCCCCTCTTTATTGCTCCTACAACAAATGTTTGGGCACCAAACCACACGTGCGCGATCACGTGCCCTGCAATCAGCCCCAACATTTTCCAGCTGCCAACTATACAAGCTGCAGTCATAAATGCATTATTGTGTCGCATCCTCAGAATTTCTGCCTCACTTCCTTTGCTGTAATCAGGGTTTCAATTGAAATTCTATTGATAGGGCTTTGGAGATTATTAAGACATTTACCAGATTTATTTGACATAGTTTGATTTGAATATTACACCTTGGACTTTTTTTAGATGCTACAATGACAGATAGAGGTGCTGCATGTTCCTGCACATCTCCAAAACTCCTTTAAGCATCTCTTAACTTTCCTTTCTTTTAGTCGAATCCTCCCAACACTTTGAAGAAGCATGTTTTCATACCTCCGGTGACAGCTGTTTTCCACAACAATGCTTTAAACCCTACAGCACGCTAACTTCCTAACCCAAAATGAAACCGAGCTCAGAACTAGCTGGTGAACACAGTGAATCGTTTAGCTGCTAATGAGCCACATATATTCCTCTCACTGAGGCCAAATCAGCAGCTAAAGCAGCGTGGATTTAAAATGCCCGTGTCTGCATTGGGAAGGGCATAAACCCAGGAACAAAGGCCAGGAACAGACATGGAAGCTAACTGAGATTGACATGGAGGTCTGTGGGGTTTTATACGTGTCTGAAGCAGACAAGTGTTCAGGGAATCTGAATTACAGGCCTGAAGGTCAGGAGGTCAGGGACCTTTGTCCTCTGGATCCTATGGGTCTGCTATCTTAAAGGTTTATATACAGTACCTGTGTTTTCCATTATTTTCTATGCTGTTGCAGAATTCTAAAATTCCACAGGTGTAGTTTTTATAATCCGGACTTCTTGTGAAAATCCTGCTCTCCTGTCTCTGAACGTTGGACTTTTCACAACACAAAGACTCAACTCTGCAGGCTGCAAGGAAACCAGTGCCACGAGAAACTGTGTGTGTGGTCGGCACAGTTCTTCCGTCTGCTTCGGTGTATAAATTTTGAATTTCCCCAGTAACACCAGTAAAACAAACCAAGACGAACTATACTTCAGTCATAAAATGCTTAGTCATCACGAGCGTTGCAATTTTGTGGTTTTAATATTGGGGCTATGACTGTTTATGTGAAGGCACTGCATTGTCTCTTCTTTGTTTTTTTTCAGTTTTAGAGTACAATGTTATAGTCCTAGGTTTTATGGCAATAATGGCCATAGTCAGCGGGGACTAATAAGTTGTGGCTTTTTAATTTACGCCATTAAAACCACGTCTAGTCTATGTTTGCTACTTAGAGCAGTTTTCTGAAGCCACTGATGCCTCACTTAACCCCAGATTTGTTTTGTTTTTTGTTTACATTTACAGCTTCCTGCATCTATAAAATAATAATTACCTGATGCATTATGGGTAATGTAGTGTAGATGTTTCATAACCCACAAGGGGTCAGAGTCAGTTTAGTGGGTTGTTGCAAAGATGTTAGAAGGATCTATGGATTCTTCTTTACATTTTTCCCAGGTGCTTTAGAGCTTCCAGTGATTTATTAAACCCAGAAAAGCAACAATCACTCGGTACAGAAAAAGTGAAAAAAATTGCGATTTGACATGTTGAGATGAAGGCGGGCGGTCCTGGCAACACGTCTTTGACACGCAGCTCGTAAATAAAGACATATATTTCGCGCTCGGACACATTCTTTGAGTTTTTAGAAAATGAACGTCCTGTAGAACGTTTGATTGGTGGCGTTCAAGAACGTCAAAAAGAATTATTTGAGTGAGGTTCCGATCAGAGCGTTGAGCAGGTCGAGACCATTTTGTGGTCATTACCTTGAAAACCACTGATGAGGTCAGTCAGGGTCAACTTACATCAGATACGCCAGAATTTAACATCCATCCCAGCATCATTTGGTTTGAGAGTGAGCCTGAACTTCCATCTTGCCTCTCTTTCTCCTCCCGTGGGTGTTTTTCAGTGTATGCACCCCCCCAAACACACACACACATCACGTTCTTCAGCACGCTCCCTCTTTCATCCCCTTCTTTGTAGAACTTCACGCATTGACTCGAACCAAATTCTTGTGTCTAGATGTTAGTGAGGAACTTTAATTGCCACCATGTGATGATATTTATGCGGATCCCGAAGAAAAGGTCTTTTCTTTCTACCAAACCCAGTTAATGGAACTTTGAAAACCTGTGCCACAACAAGCTGAACTCATCATTCAGCTCCTTAAGCTCCCTCCCATCATGCATTTATGACTTCATGACAGTGTTTACAAAGACCGTGGTCAGTAAGAGCCCATGTTGACAGACACATTGAACCTTTTTAAATCATCACCTACAGCTGCTGCGTTCTTGTGCTTGCATGAATGTTGCATCACAGAACCACACATATGTCCCCTGTTCCCCCATAAATGGCAGTCATAAATTTGCCCACACAAATTGGCTTGCTCCCGGGACACATCGCCTGTGTTCTGCAGCAGCCACGAGTTATCGTGTAAGATTCATGATCCGGTCGGCTTTCAGATGTCCATGTGATGGGGACGTGAATCTGGGAGGAATTGCACGTTTGCGTTGGACCCTTTTCGCTCTGTGCGCGTGTGATCTTTGGGCCTTTTCTAATCAGCCTCATATCGTCTCTGTCACTCCTGGCTGCAGCTGCTGAAGTCAAACATCAGCTCAAAGACCAAATCACGAAGAAAAGAGGGGGAAAATATATAATTGCGGAAAGACGGAGACAGTGAGAGCGTCCAAACGGAAAATGTAGAGAAGAGTTCAAAAGGGGAGAAGCTTGGAATAAAAGGCAGGAAAGAACGATTTTGTGTTGACATGTGCTTAATAATCTTAAACATCAGTGCATATTTAAAAGGAGTTCTATAACTACTTCTCTTTGTTCAGCTTCCCCCTTTTGAGTCTGATCGTAACCTGGTTAAATGATGGTTTTCCTGCAAATCTAACAAAGGAAGCGGAATCAAATCTTCAGTATTGGGATCTGCGCCCTTTTTCTGCTCATGTAGAATATGTTGCATGTTTCTGAGGACTTGGCGACCCCCTAAGACACATTACTGGCTGTTCGACATGTGTCTGGCATTGATTAAGTGAATTGTGCCATCGTCAGGGTAACAGGCACACTCCTCCTGGCCTGACGCTGGCCTGAGTCAGCGGAATGACGGATTCTTGTTGTTGACCGCGCCAGCGTTGTGTAACCTGTTAGAATCAGCTGAAAAAAGGCTTAAAAGTTTTGATCTGACTGATCACTCAGCCAGAGAAACTGTTTGATATGCAGCAGCTCTGCTTTTTCCAAGATTAGCCCTCTCTACATGGCCATGGAATTCCGTGGTGTCCTGTACAGTGAGTGTGTGATTCCAAGCAATTGACTTTCAGGATCCGTGTCAGTAAAGGGAACTGTACTCTGTCACTCTCCCACCTGATTTAAGCCCACACGTGATTTGCAGATATTGTCACGGTTCTCTTTGTAGTTGTAGGAAGATCAAGGTTGAGGCATTTGTGTTCACATTCATCAGGTGGCACAACCTGCATAAATGTTTAATAAAAAGGGATTTTGTCTGGTTTGGTCTGTGAAAGCTACATTTTATGTTGCTTGATTCCAGATCTACATGTGCGTAGGTGTATTTAAGAAGAAAATAACACGAGCTGACATTTATGGATGTCGGGTTCAGAGAACATAGAATTTTTGATCAATGAGCCTCTCATATTGATTGAAGTCGGGAATATTAGCTCTAGTTTTCCAGTGCTGGTGCAGTGATCACGGCTGTGGTTCGTGGCACCAAAGTCAAAAGTAGTCTGCGGAATCCTCACAGTAGCCATGGGAACGTCTCGCATAAGAAAAAGGATGTCAGCTTTTCCGTCTGTGAAAGGTTTGGCTTGTGATCGGTGTTCCGTTCAGAAAAGCCCGTCGCTTTTCCATGTTACTTTTATGAAGTGTCTCTGACTGCTCCATCTCCTCCGCCCTGGGGAGTTGTAAGTATGAAAAAGTAAGGGTCACTTAGAACCAGGCTTTTTTGTGTGTTATTGTAGCGATTATGAATCTATTTTAAGAGGACGTTTGACAAAATGTGAGATTTAGGATTTCCCATTTTGTTCCTTTTAACTTATGAGTTATGACGAAGTTAAAGACTTTGGTGAAACACAAAGAAGCTATTGCTGTTCAAACCCCCAGTCGTGTCTTTGTGTGTCACGACTGGGGGGCTGAAGACACACCGTGGGCTGGAGAAGGCTTTAGGAGCTCATTAACACACACAACAAAGTAAACAGCGGTGCTGGGATGTTTTCTGAGTTCAATCAGATGGTTTTACCTCTTAGTTAATATTGACTTTTGAATGTTACAGACGTGGGCAAACCACAGAGGAGAAACTCAGCAAAGTTAGTTCAGAGTTGACATCGACGGTCTGAAGCTGCTGTACGTCTCACCTGCAGAGGAGGGGAGGGGAGGGGAGAGGAGAGGAGAGGAGAGGAGAGGAGAGGAGAGGAGGAGGAGAGGAGAGGAGAGAGAGGAGGAGGAGAGGAGAGGAGAGAGGAGAGGAGAGGAGGAGAAGAGGAGGAGAGGAGAGGAGAGGAGAGGAGAGGAGAGGAGAGGAGAGGAGGAGAGGAGAGGAGGGGAGAGGAGAGAGGAGGGGAGAGGAGAGGAGGGGAGGGGAGGGGAGGGGAGGAGAGGGGGGGAGGGGAGGGGAGAGGAGAGGAGAGGAGAGGAGCTGAGGGGTGGAGAGGAGAGGAGAGGAGCTGAGGAGAGGAGAGGAGGAGAGGAGAGGAGAGGAGAGGAGAGGAGAGGAGCTGAGGAGAGGAGGGGAGGGGAGGGGAGGGGAGGGGAGGCAATCAGCATAAAACAAACAGGCACTATACTGACAAGTTTACATAAACTAAGTAACACCTAATCGACAGCATCAATCAAACAGTAATAAAAGTAGCTTGAATAAATCAATAATCTGTTGGATGTGCAACATTATTGAGTGCAGCGTTTGCTGCATCTCCCTTGTGTTTTTGCAGAAATTGGACCTGTGACAATCACCACAGACCCCAAGAAATTCCAGTATGAGCTGAGGGAGCTGTATGTTCAGGTGAGTGCAAAGGTCACGTCATTACCAATGATCCAGCCGTGTCAGTGGATGCTTCCACGGTGTCATAAGGTCACATGGCTTTAATGAAACTCGCAGACTCTGGTCGCACCAGACGTCTGGAAGGAATTATTGGTAGCTGATGAAGACCAAACTCAAGCACTTGGGAGTTCTAATGCTCAGCTGCATCCATCTGATGACCCAGCAAACAGACAAATAGACAATCTTAAGCCTGTGCTTATTTTCCAAGTGGACAATGAGTAAACAACAACATACAGGCCCTTGAAAAATGATCAACAGTCTGCCAGAATCAAATTTTTGTGTCATCTCTTGGATAAAAGGAAGGAAGTTGTGCAAACATCCTGTTTTTCTTTTGGTTTCTGTTGAAAGAGCAGACCACAGCGTCCATGTGTGAGTCTGACAGGGAGACGGACCGTCACACAGGGACAATCGGAGGTCTCCGCTTTGAAGAAAAGAACTTGGCACGAGCCTGTGCATCTTTGGCACGGGCCGTGGTTAATCTGCTCTGCGAGCGTGTTGGGTGTAGCGCCGAAGATATCCTGTTTCTTTTCGCTTGCTGCTTCGTTCTTGAGTCTGTCTTTTCTCTCTCATTCTTCCCTCTTCACCTGCACACTTTGGATAGTTTTCATGGAAAACAAACTCAGCACAGTTGTCACGGTGTTAGTTTTGTTCTGGCATGAACGTTTGTGAGAACGTTCGGGATGACCACATATTTGAAGGCAGAAGAACAAAAGTGCACCGGGGGGTTATCGGGTTTGTGTTGATGGCAATCAGGAAACTGGAGACTGACTTTTGTGGCCAAAGGGGAGACGTGGTGTCCGGGACAGACAGAAGACTCTCGTCTCTTCACCTTCTGCCCTCCATGGCCCAAAATCATTAGTCACTTCATTCCAGATGTTACTCTGAGGTCGATGTATTATATCAGTATTAAACTTCTCAAACAGTCAGTGTGTGTGTGTGTGTGTGTGTGTGTGTGTGTGTGTGTGTGTGTGTGTGTGTGTGTGTGTGTGTGTTGGAATGCTGCCGAGGACATTTGTCAGGAGACCTTATGAACTTATAAATGAAGGTTTTTTTGCCTTTTCTGCTGTTTTTGGGCTACATTCCGGGAACCCGAACTATTGACGTTTGTTAAATATTAATAACACAATAATAACCACTCATGCTTAATTGACAGGTATTAGTTAATGATCAAATGTTTGCTCATGATCTCACTGGTTCCCAGGGTGGAGGCGACTGTCCAGAGATGAGCATTGGTGCAATTAAGATTGCGTTGGAGATCTCCTTGCCGGGGTCCTTCATTTATGTCTTTACAGACGCCCGTTCTAAAGACTACAAACTGACCCACGAGGTTCTGCAGCTCATTCAGCAGAAACAGTCACAGGTAATTTTAATGTCCCATGAAATGGACATAAATTCGGAGGAAGTTGTCTCCCTCACTCTTTGTGCGTGTGTACAGGTGGTGTTTGTGCTCACAGGCGACTGTGACGACAGGACTCACAGTGGTTATAAGGCGTATGAGGAGATCGCCTCCACTAGTTCAGGACAGGTCTTCCACCTGGACAAGAAACAGGTCAATGAGGTGAGTAAATTCTGAGTTTCTTACAGGTTTTCACTCCAGATTGTGTAAAGTTGAGAACCTGGCTCGCATCAATGTGAGAGAGATCTGTAGCTTTCAGTAAAATAAAATTTAAAAAACAACTGTTTTGAAATTCTATTTTCTCTTCTGTGCCCTGATTTTGTTACGATTGTGGAAATTACCGCCATTTTTAACAAAAATAGCTGGATTTTAAACACAGCGGTTGGTCGCGGCATTTTGTTACTTTGTGGCTCTTGTTACTAAAAGTGAAATAATTTTAAACAGAGTAAAGCTCTTATTATCTAGGCTCTCAGTGTCCAACAAGAGTTCTCAGAGAAGCAGGGGTAGCGGGGTTAAGACACGGGGAACGTGAGAATGTTTCAGACGAAAGCCCTGCACATGTGATGTGAAGAGTCTCGTATGCAGCCGAGGGCTGTGTCTATGTGACTGTGCAGGATAATAAACAGCTTCAATAAATTAATAAGTTGACTTCCTTTACCATTGTTATTACATGTAAGACATAAATCTTATCAGGCCTGTAATCCGGGTACCACAGGATCCAACAGGATGGTTCCTGCAGCAGAAATGATCCGTGATTCCTGCATTCTTTATATTTCTTTGCTGTAGGTTCTGAAGTGGGTGGAGGAGGCCGTGCAGTCGTCCAAGGTTCACCTGCTGTCCACCGACCACGTCAGTGGGGTCAGCAACACTTGGCAGTTGCCCTTTGACCCCAGCCTCAAGGAAGTCACTGTGTCCCTGAGTGGGCCAGCACCTCACATTGAAATAAGAAATCCACAGGGTAAGAAAAGAATTTCCATCCACACGTGGGGTAAATGGGCTTCCATTCCAGGCTGATTGGACACTTATTGCTGTGATTTATGAGTGGATGATGTGGGTACTCTGTGATGGATCCGGTGATCTCTCCAGATGTTATAGACTTCTGGACCACCTGCAACTGAACCCCGGCCCTGCAATCATCAATGAAGCATAACAAGTGCTGCCATTAATGCCCTAAATTCTGTTTTTCCTCCTCGTGTTTGCCCTCCAGGGAAGCCTGTTGGGAAGAGCGACGGCCTGACGGAGCTCCTCCACATTCCCAACTCGGCCAAAGTTTTTAACATCAAGGACCCCCATCCCGGGATGTGGTCTATCAAGGTAAGCAAATCATTCTTCACCTGGGAGTTTGAGCAAATTACTTCTATTCCTGGTTTGTAGACATGACCTGCTTTGCAGCAGACTCACAGCAAGTAGTTCCTTGCTTTAACCTCAAGAGGAGGTCAAAACTGACATCCCAAGAGGTCGAGGTGACGCAAAAACAAAAGTCTCATGTTTGACTGCTGGTGCTGCTGGTGCCAGATGTTGGGAATGACGAGCATTTTTACCTGAGTGATTTGTTGAAGAGCCTTAAATGGCCTCGTTTTCCTCTGTACATTTGCTGTAGGGGCACTTTCCAGAAGCTCATGGTTACCTCTTTGGCTGGCATACTGAACATACCTCTCCCTCTCATCCGACGTGATGTTTCTCAGGAGATCCACGGAAATGTGGAGAACTCTTGGGGGATTTTGCTTTTGCGCTGTGTTGGTTTTCTGCAGGGCTAATGTGACGATCCCACGTCAGGCCCAGGCCAGAGATTATGTGTGAAAACAAATTTGATTAGCTTTAATCTGCTTATAATTGGATGTTTTTGTGCTGCTTTGATGGTGGGCTGAACCCCATCACCCCCTATTCAAGGGTTGTCCATAGTTAAATCCCACTTCTACATTCAGTCAAAGGTATTGTGCTACTTGTCTGTTTAACGGTTGATAGTTTTGTTTAAGAAAAAACGTATTAGGATCTAATCAAGCCCTATCAAATAGTAGATGACCTCACTGATTAGAAAAAACAAACATCCCAGGTAGAGGTCTTTATAGCATCTGACCTTAGCTACAGAAGCAAAGTCAGCTGAGCTGAATTGGAGACCTGTGCTTGTCAGTCTGGGCTGGGTGTGACTGGGAAATGAGTTGGTCTAATGACAGAGGCTTTCCTTCGGTAATAGCATGACCTTTAAAGGACCTCTCCCCTAATTATGGCACCATTCACAACCATCTGAGCCACAGCTGCCATTAGGGCAGGTTTGATGACCACAGCTCTTTTTGTTTGTCATGATGGCGAGAATTAGCCTTTAAGACTGCGATAGATCCCCTTTGTCTTGGCTTCTGCTGGCTTTCCTTTCAAAACTTGTTGTCTGTCGACCCAAACTCCTCTGTAATACGTTGAATTATTCTTCCCACCTGGAATTTAATTATGTACCCAATAGAACTGTGAAATGCAGTAAAGTGACAAATGAATTTAAAAGCAACTGAAAGGGACTGTAAAGGCTCGCCGAACTCTGCTGCAGCATGTGTGATGCCCCCGGTGTGTCTTACCTAAGGTGAGGGTTTTCCACCTCATACCAACCTGTATTTCTTTGTAATTACACTGTCTCTGGCTCTCTCAACGCTTCAAAAGACGCTCACATTATGGAGACCACATGGGCCATTAGCCTGTGTCTGATTAGAGTGGCTGCATTTCTATAATTAAAGTGTGAACGTCGGGCTGCATGGGTCATCGCTTAATTGGTGATGTTTTATAAGCTCAGGTTGGAGATATTATACACTCAGCCCCTACTTATTTAAGCAGACCTGTCTAAACATGATGGGATGGTTGGCACATAAAGGTCTAGTTGACTCATGCATACTTTGACAGTTCTGGATATGGTCTGTGCCTGAATTCCTGAGCAGCCCCTCTACAGTAGCAGAATTGCTGGTCGAATCAAGACTGTATCATCCATGATTCCGTGTCTTTTGTTGGTAACAGACCTCTAGTGGGGGACGACATTCAGTGCGTATCTCAGGGCTCAGCACCATCGACTTCCGTGCTGGATTCTCCAGAAAGCCCACTCTTGACTTCAGACAGACCTCCAGTAGGCCAGTTCAAGGTCAGTGAGGACACTGGGCCAGATGTCTGGTTTGGATTTTTCCTAACATGGTGTCCCGTAACCCCAGGTATTCCAACTCACATCCTTCTGAACACCACCGGGCTTTCACCTCCTGCTCGAGTTGACCGGTTAGAGCTCGTGTCAGTTGTGGGCAAGGTGCTCAAAACTTTGCCAATCCGATATTTCCCCGATCGTCAGCCCTACGGCCTCTGGAACATCACTGAGTTCATCCCACCTAGTGAGGCCTTCTCCCTGAGGGTGACAGGATACGACCCGAATGGTTTTGTGTTCCAGAGAGCCTCCAGCGTTTCATTCTCCAACATTAAACCTGGTCAGTGGGGATATGGGACGATATTTCATATGTTGAAACGACTGTAGCTAGATAGTGTTTGCTGATGTTAATCTCCCCTTTAGGTGCCCCGAAGGCCATGATGCCAGCCACAACCCCTGCCTACTACCTACAGAGCGGGGCTGTGCGGTGCCACATCGACAGCCTGATCCCCTTCACCCTGCGCTTCAGCAGGAATGGCAGGCGATTGGGGGAAGATCAACTATTCAGGTAAGAACCATTTTAGGAAGCTAACGATAGTAAAATGTAGTTAGACACAAGTGGACGTGTCCACGGCCGTACTGTCGACCTGTCAGCACAAATTAAGAAAACAAGGAAAGAATGAAAAATAGAATAGCACAAATTCCAAATTCCTCTGTTTAAAAATGAACGTTGTTCCTCTTGTCTCCAGTGAATCTGGCAGTGCATCATGGGAAATACCTCAGGTGACTCTGAAGGATGAGGGCTCCTATGAGTGTATTGCTATCAGCAGCGCTGGGACAGGACGAGCTCGCACCTTTTTGGACGTCTCAGGTGATCACACGCACGAGTTGGACTGTCGTTGAGTTGGACGCACCGCCGATTATAAATGTATTATAATATAATGACACAATTATAAGTCTTAATATGTAAAAATGATGTGTGGTGGACACTTTTCTGCCCAACCCCGGAACTTCTGTGGTGTGGTATTTCTTCCGTGAGAGAGGGGATTACGATGGTGTTAGTTTAATGAGTGTCAACATGTGCCGCATTTAAAATCCAACTCTGAGTTTATAAGAGAAAGTACTAAAGGTACTGAATTGATTTCTGCTTCATCACTGCAGAGCCGCCTCCAGCCATCACGGTCGAGGGGAACGTGACGGCGTCTCCGGGCTCGCGCGCCGTTCTCGCCTGCCGCGTCGTCAGCACGGTCAGTTTCAACCTGACCTGGCTGAGAGGAGGCCGCGACGCCCGCCTGGGTCCACAGGTGAACGTCCTGGACAACCTGTCGCTGCAGCTGTCGTCCGTGACCCCGGAGCAGTCCGGCTGGTACGAGTGCGTCGCCATGAACGAAGGAGGCGCGGCCTCGGGGCAGATCTACCTGACTGTGCAAGGTGGGAAAATTACATTGAAATCGACATTGAAAGTCCAAATTCCAAGTTTAACAGTTCCACAAAGTCTGCAAAGTTTTCCATTAAAAATGCCATAAACCGGAAAATCATTTAAAAACAGGAACAAAACAAAGTTTCTTCCTCTCTGGACGTTTATGTGGCGTGTTTTCACTTCCATTCAACAGCTATAGGTAAAAGTTTTGCATTTAAATTTGGTGCAGAAAACAATTCAGTTGCTTCAGAATGTGGATGAAATGTTCAACCCGGCGCAGCTCTGCATGAATCACCCTAATGTTGGAGGGAAAGCGTGAATATTATTGATGGCTGACCCTCCAGCACAGCGTTCCCTGTGTGCACAGCTGAGGCTATAACTCTGGCCGAGAGTCACTGTCCAACGCCACAGAGAAAGGCCAGGAAACCGCAACCCAACACAATGACACATTTGTACCGTTTCCTGCCAAAATGTACTGAAATAAATCCTGCTAACAGCTGAGCGAGAGCAAAGAGAGCGATTTAACTCCTTTGACACAATCCAAACATCCAGTATTTGTGCATCAGCACCGTCCTCAGTAGGAGCTGATTCAAATAGTTGAGCCTTTTATTTGTATTATTGGAATAGTTGAAATTATAATTGAAGTAGAGATGAGGTCATTTCCTCCTCCCGTCGATCCTTCCTTTCTTCTTATTCTTTTCCTAGCACTTCTTGTTCTTTGCCCCATTTCTTTCTCCGTAAACCAGCTGTCATCGAGCCCCGGGGGAGTTCTAATTACCCCCTGGTCAGCCCCGTAGTTATTAGCCTTACTTTGAAGTGTGCTGACATCTTATAACACGTGGGCTGAACACAGAACAACAGGCTGTCCACAGATTCATGTCCAAACTGAACACTAACCCCTCATTCTGTGGGATTATGCTGGTAAATGTGCTGTATTTACATGTATCTGACAGATCAAATGGATCAACCTAAACGGCATCAGCAGAGAACCGCAGGAGATCTTTTAACAGCTGTCGCCCATAGCAACAAATGACACGAAGAAATAGGGCATTAAATGGAATTTTGTTTGATAAATTGATTGATTGTCCTTTTTTTCAACTTATTTTCCTCTAGAGGAGCCCAGGGTTTCTGTTAACCCTCTGAACCAAACCTTCAGCCGAGGAGATGAAGTCCGCATCCGCTGTTCTGCGAGCGGCTACCCTGAACCGCGTCTGGTCTGGACTCACAATGACATGTTCCTCAAGGCTTCCAGCAGGTACAATCCTCCTCACTTACATCATGAGACCAGAGGTTATGAACCCAGAAAACTGTCCATCTTCATTTAGGTTGCGTTCCAAATCTTGTAAGAGACTCTTGATTTTTTGTGTGGTTTTCTTCTAATTATTTCTTTTAATTATCATAATTCTTTGTTGTGGTTTTAGACATCGGATGGGTCCCGATGGCACACTGCTCATAAGAAACATGGAGGAGAAGGATGGAGGAGTGTACCACTGTCTAGCCAGCAACCTGGCAGGGACAGACACAATGAGCTCCATCCTCACTTACACTGGTGAGTTACACATTCACACATGAGATTTATACGGTCGCTTTAGTTCTGCAGAACCTGCCCATACTAACTCTGGTCCTCTACCACTAGAGTCTCCTGTGGTGACAGTGGCATTAAGTCATGTTCTCGTTGGCGTTGGAGAAGCTGCTGTGATGGCCTGTGCTGCATCGGGAACCCCCCAGCCTGAAATCTGGTGGCACAAAGGTATCCCCAGTAACTGTTCTAACCAAGCCCAGGATGATATGAAGCAGTGCATCAGAAAATAAGCTGATGAAAGGTCGTTGTTGTGTTCCATCTAATTGGCAGGTGATGTTCAGTTACATTCTTCATCCACGTTGACCGTGGACACATTAGGAGGGACGCTGACCATAAAGGAGGCCCAGTATGTTGATGCTGGAGATTACATCTGTGTGGCCGTCAATGCTGCAGGCTCCTCGTCAGGGAGGATCTCTCTTGATGTCGGAGGTGAGTGCTTGTTCATGACACAGCCAAAGGTTTCTTTTTCTTATCCAGAAACCAAACTTGACTGTTGGCTAGGCTAGGCGAGCTTGTCACATATAACATTCAGGAAAGATATTTGGGAAAAATCAACCCACTGTACACACTGTATAATTTAAATACACTATGTAAATACTGTATAATTTTTAAACAACAGCTGCTTTTGCTAACTTGTGCTAATTATATTTAGCAGTGGCTAGCTTGCTAGCATTGTGTTTTAGATTTGCTGGAAGGCTGATGCATTAATTCACAAAAGAATATAAATAGAAATTTACGTATGAAAAGTATATTTTCAACATTTCTAGTTTAACATCTTGAATATAATTTAAAGTAGGCACCTGGTCTTCTAATCATATTCTTAGAGAAGAGCCTGGTTCATGAGGGACAGTTTGATTGTCTGTAGAATGCAGTTCAGCTGGATTTTGACCTTTGCCATCCTCAAACCTTGAACCCTACAGCGGTGCCCAAGTTCACCCGGGAACCATCAGATGTAGCATTGGACATTGGCTCTGATGTGACGCTGGGGTGCCTTGCTCAAGGGTACCCTGATCCACAGATCACCTGGAGGAGAGAGGATGGACGTCTTCTCTTCAAAAGGCCGCGCACAGAGGGCAGCGTGGCTCAGAGCAAGGGGGGCCTACATATCACCCGTAGGTCTAGCCTTCTTTGGAAATCGCATGCATTAGAAAGGTAAACGGCTCTGGTTTACACATACTGTGTTCTGTTTTTGTTCTTCTATCAGACCTGTGGGTGGACGATGAGGCAGTGTATGTCTGTGAGGCTCAGAACCAATTTGGCAAGATTGAGGCCAAGGCCAGAATCACTGTCACTGGACTGGGTAGGTGAAAATGCCCCGCTCTCATCTTTCTCTTTGTGCAACATCAGATTATCATAAAGCTTTTTGACAGTAATCACTGGGCAGTTGTTTCATTGTAATTTGTTTCTAACATGTCATTATTATCGCAGTACTTTCGTGGGTCGCGCTGTTCCTCCACTTCTGGAGGCAAATTCCAACAGCTCCATTTGTGTCAAAATGTTTTTTTTACCTCAGAATGAAAAGCACATGCACGATAATCAGTTTTAATACATTTTTATGTTGAATCACAGCTTATATTGATGTTCTATGTCCAGTATATTTTTAGAATATATAGCTCGTTTGAGTATCTATTTGTGGTTTCTGTTACTTTCTCTTTTTAAGGCTAATTTAGTCTAATGTGAGTGACTTCTTTAGCCCATTTCAATGTGTGTGTGTGTGTGTGTGTGTGTGTGTGTGTGTGTGTGTGTGTGTGTGTGTGTGTGTGTGTGTGTGTGTGTGTGTGTTAAACATATGCAACTTGTTATTCCCTGTTTCTCGTTGACCGTTTTCTCTGCAGTGGAAACACGCTGAGTTTTATGATCTGGGCCAAAGGTTAGAAGCCATAGACCGATCTAAATGACTTGTATTACTGCCCCACTGCTCCCATTTCCCCATTCCCTCACAAGAAACATGCACCCAAAGTGTCAAAGCTCATGTAAAGTAGCTAAATTAGCTTATATTTGCGTGTGAGCTTATGTTCCCAGATCATTAAATTTAAACCAAACTGGAGAGTCCTAGCACTGTGTGTGTAACCATGTTTTGGCTCACAGATGTACTGCACACTACTTGAGTGTACTTCTTCTAGTGTGAAATAAGCGCTGCTTTTCATGGTCGTCCTCAGTGTCACCCGTCATCGCGAGGAGTCCATCTGTGCTCAATGTGATTGAGGACCAGCAGGTCACTTTGCCATGTGTGCTGCTAGCAGGGAATCCACTACCTGTGAGACAGTGGTTGCACAACTACGGTTTGGTGAGAGCACATATTGAGGGCATTTTTTTGGAGGATGCGACCCCAGCTAACCCTCTTGTGCTTCCAGGTGACCACAGACCAGTATGTGACGGTGCGGAGGGACGGCAGTCTTCATATCGAGTGGGTCCGTCTGGATCATACGGGCGACTACACCTGCTTGGCTGAAAACGTCGCCGGGGTCTACAACCACACCACCACTCTCAACGTCTACGGTAGTGTATGAAGACGTGCAATCGAAACTAGCCAACTATTGTCTGGGAAAATGTTTGGGAATAATCACTGCAATAAAAGGTTCTGATCCTGATTTACTACCACACAACAGTCACAGACTGCCTGCGTGCGATTTGGAAACAATTACCAGCTAAAAAACATTGACGTCTAAGTCAACCTCCCCACTTTAAACATTTATGTGCATACTGCATGTTGCTAAAGCAACGTGTGAGACATTCTGTACCCTGCATTGGCAAAGTTATGTGCATGTACTGTGGGTTGCGTGTAGCTAAAAACATATTCCTGCGTGATGATATGAGACACAAAAACATTCCTCTTCCATTTCTCACTGCTCCCACTAAGTGGCTCCAGAAGGCCCAAAAAGACCCACAAACAGGATTATCAGTGAGGATTCATTAAAACCAGGAGCAGCAGTGGCATAATGGAGCCCAGCCTGAGGAGGAAATGTGTTCTCTATTAATACTGAAATCAATCATGGCGCTATTTAATAAAATTACGGATCATCTGGAGCGCGTATAAAAACCTCAGCTCTTGAACTAAGCCCAGTCTTTCTCAGATGAACAGACATCCAAGACAGCAAGTTGTGTTAGTCTTTTTTTTATCATTTTGCCATAAATGGTAACACAGTTTCCATAGACTTAATCTGATATTAGCATCACATAAGGGTGCAGCTATAGGTCCACCATACAGTGCAGGGTAGCGTGATGTCTCCTGACTGCTGCATATTAAGCTGTGATACAGGAGGACCAAAATCTTGAGGCTCAACCATTAGACTTAGTCGGGAACTGAGTCAGGTTCTTGCATTGATTTCATATTGATTTGATCTTTATCTGGTTGCCAGTTATTCCCACCATTCAGCACGGCCCTCAGGTGTTCAACACGATAGAGGGCACGCCCGTAACGTTGCCTTGCCGGGCCATTGGAGTGCCCCCCCCGGAGGTCACCTGGACAAAGGTGAGGATTTACATTACAACAGCGTCACAGTGGCCACATCTGGCACATGAGTGTCTCTAAAGGGTTCCACCCTGACATTTACTTTGCTTAAAAATGAAGTCAGCTTCTCTTTTGAGCGCTGGCCAGCAGAGCCTTTTGTGTGTCGGCGTGCATCTTAACACAGTGTGTGCATGTGCAAGGCCCCTCCTTCTTTTCCATCTTTTACGCTGTGTCTCTGCGTTGTAAAAGTGATGCTGTAAAAGTGAACAGATTTACAGGGACGTATGAAACGAGACCCTGCTAAGTTGTTCAGCAGCTGTTAAAATGTGATTCCTTCATACTAATTTGCTGGTCTTTACTATATCAGCCAGATCACAGCGGGTTTTTCTCGTAAAACACTAAAGGCTAACGTCATTTACACTCCCTGATGGTTCTTAATACATTAAACTGCAGTTTTATTATTTATCATCACAGCAAACACATTATGTGTAATCTGAACTCTTTTTTTGTCAATAAAGTTTTACCTCTTAAAAAACCCCTGTTGTAATATACTTTGTAGGATGGAGAGCTGCTGTATTTGGGTGGTCCAGACTTCTCCCTGGATTCTGACGGCGGCCTCTACATCAACTCTCCTTCTGGGCATGAGAGTGGCGAGTTCATCTGCATGGCGACCAACGCCGCTGGCCACGCCTCCAGGAGGGTCCAGCTCACCGTTTATGGTAAACCCGCGTCACACTGGAAGCTACAAAAACCAACCAGCTGCACACCAAATTCCACCCACCATCCACGCCTTTGGTTCAGCACTTTCACTGACTCGCTCGTTGGTCTGCTGCCTGTGTCTGCAGTGCGTCCCAGATCCAACGCCGGAGGTGCTGGAAGCTCGGCAGAGCCAATCAGAATGTCAGCGATTGAGGGGGAGGATGCCGTCCTGCCATGTGAGGTCCACAGCGTCCCACCGCCCACCGTCAGCTGGGCCAGGGAGAGGCACCTTATCTCCCCATTCTCCCCCAGGTAAAACAGAAGCAGGGTAGTTTGGGCAACAAAATTGTTGAAATTGCTTTTATTCCTTAAGCGCAGGAAAAGATCTCAGCCGAAACTTATTCCAGGCTTGTTTTTGTTTGTGCGCTCTTCCCAGACATCATCAGCTTCCATCAGGCTCTATGAAGATCTTGGAGACCAAAGTGTCGGACAGCGGACTTTATGTGTGTGTCGCCTCTAATATTGCTGGAAACCTCACCCAATACATCCTGCTGAGTGTTCTGGGTGAGTTTTAGGTTTGATAGCCAGCATCACTTAAGGCAATGAGCCGTAGTAACTCTGGGTCTCTGCTGCCCTGCAGTGCCCCCACGTATTCAGCCGGGCCCCAGGGTGATGAAGGTACAAGTGGGTCATCCTGTGGAGCTTCCATGTATGGCGAGGGGGGTCCCAGAGCCCACCCTGACCTGGACCAGGGATGGAAAGAGGTATCCGGTATCAGCTGATGGCAGTCTGGTATTGAGAGACGTGGGCCTGGATGATGAGGGGACCTACACGTGTACGGCCACCAACACTGCAGGCACAGATGAAGCTGGACTTCAGCTTCTCGTGCAAGGTCGGTGGTCCTGATGCGACATTAGTTTCTGCTCTCACAGTGTTTGATGACTTCTCATTGCTCGCGTCTGTCTTTAGTGCCTCCTGTGGTTGAGGTGCTGGAGCCTCCCTTCAATAGTCCTCTACAAGAGAGAGTTGCAAACCAGCGTATTGCGTTTCCCTGCCCTGCTAAAGGTAAGATGGCAGCTTACCTAAATGCTGTTCCTCATCCGAGGGGCTTCACACTGTCTCCTGGATCCTTCAGGTCTCCCTAAGCCAGTGATTCGATGGTTGCGTAACGGCCAGGAACTGACTGGGAGTGAGCCTGGAGTGTCCATCCTGGAGGACGGAACGCTGCTGCTCCTGTCCTCCGTCTCACCGCTGGACAGCGGAGAGTACACGTGCGCCGCTGCCAATGATGCCGGATCTACCGAGAGGAAGTACCAGCTCAAAGTCAACGGTAAGTTGGGGTCTGTGTGCTGACACTTCACAAAACCATCAAAATGATTATTTCTGGTTTTGCATACTGGTGCAATAAAATACGTTTTTCTCTAAACCCACTTGTGACTTGTTTAACCTCTACAGTGCCTCCAGATTTCACGGACAATGAAGCGTCGCGTAACGTGTCGCTGGTGTTGAGCCAATCCACAAGTCTGGTGTGTGATGTCACAGGAAGTCCCACCCCTGTTATCACCTGGTACAAGGAAGAAACGCCCGTACGTCAAAGTTTGCGTAAATTCTTATTCATGTCGCACAAAAAAATAATCATTTCTTTCAAAGTGATATTACAATAGGAACATGATGCTTTGAAATTCACAGTGGTCTAGTGAGACAACCCCCATGATAATAAGACATTATAAAAGGCCCTTTTCATTCAATAAATAAGTGTGCCTGATCTGTAATTGTGAGGTACAGTGTCCAAGAGGACAGACTAACCACTGAGGATCCTGTGTGTGCTCATGTTTGTGTACAACAGCCAACTTGTAGAACCAAACATGGTTAAAGATGAGAGGAAGGAATGATGATGATGGTGTAATGACAGGGAAACTGGATTGAAGAAGATTGCTAATAAATGCTTTGCTCTAACGTTCCTGTTAGCTGAGTTTTCCAACAAGCCCCAGATGTGAAAATCAAAGCAATTATCCTAATCCCATAATTTAGTGACATCTTACTACACAAGTGAGGTCCGATCGAGCATTTTCTAAGGGAATAAATTGAAATACTGAGGGAATATTGGTCTTTTTGATGAATTTAGATTTATCAGTCCGTTTGCTTCATAATTCTGTTTTATTTTGATTGACAGGTAGTTGCTAGTGACAATATCCAGATTCTCGACATGGGAAAAACCCTGAGATTACTGAGAGCAGACACATCCGATGCAGGCAGCTACAGCTGCCAAGCCATCAACATCGCAGGCAGCTCGGAGAAAGACTTTTTTGTGGACGTTCTCGGTGAGTAAGGACAGTGAGAAGAATCCACACTGGAAACTGAGTGGATTTGCAGGACCAGTTTCATGCCCACAGGAAAACAAGACTTGAAATTTATACCACGTAAATTAAAAACGGCTCTAAAACCTCAAATAATTGGGTTATTTGATTTGTACCGCAGTTCCACCGACTATTGAAGGGTCGGGGTCTTCTCACGACATCAGAGCCTTCGTCACACAGGAGATCAGTCTGGAGTGCAAGGTAGAAGGTCTACCCTTTCCCACAATCCACTGGTACAAAGACAGAAAGTAAGTGCTTCAAAGCCCCATTGTTTAACAGTCAATCGTTAAGAGATGAGCGACCGTGTTGTGGTTTGGTTAGGTTGGTGTTTCTTGGTGATCCCAACCTGGAAGTTACAGACAGGGGCCAGGTTTTGAGGATAAAAAGTGCCCGTCTTGGGGACAAGGCCCGCTACCAGTGCAGTGTCATGAATACAGCTGGCAAAGAATCCAAGGACTTCACCCTAAGTGTCCACGGTGAGCGAAGCTTTTGCACTAACCGCTTCAACGCCCACCTCAGTTCAAATTTGGTGACATTTGACATTATTTTGTCCAGTCCCTCCCTCCATCAAAGGCGGGAACACGTCCACGGACGTCACAGCCCTGCTGGACACAGTGGTAACGCTGGAGTGTGAAGGACGTGGCGTCCCACCTCCCACCGTCACCTGGTACAGAAACGGACAGGCCATCCTGTCCAACCCGCAGACTCAGTACGTTGAGCGAGGCCACTTCTTGAAGATCCTTCAAGTGCAGGCGTCGGATGCTGGCAGATACACGTGCAAAGTATCTAGCGTGGCGGGGAGCACCGAGAAGACCTTTGAGCTGGACGTGTATTGTAAGAATCTGGCTCTGTGTTTAAAAAGCTTCATTTTTCACTGACTTTGTCCCTTTCTGGAAAGGCGCTGAAAGAGCATAATGAGACTAAATTGTAGGAAATGAGCAACTCTGAACTAGGGACTCTGTGTTTCCTTCTCATACGCGCAGCTTATTATTCTATTAATCACAGCTCACACTCATGACTAATTTAAAACAGCTGTCGATAGTTGGCAAGCTCTTCAATTTAGAACAATTCTTGACTGATGGAAAGCCTGGATGCAGACAGACATTCCAGCAAAAATGGTGCGAAAGCTCTTTTAATTCTCTTTTATTTTTTCTTTGCTTCCCACAGTGCCTCCTACCATAATAGGGGGTGATGACGGACCAACTGAGAAGAAAGTGGTCCTCAGCAAGCCGCTCGTCCTAGAGTGTGAAGCTGGTGGACACCCTCCTCCCTCTCTCACATGGCTCAAGGATGGCGTTCCTGTGCATCACGGTGAAATTGTTCGTGTTCTGGAGCTCGGGGGTAAAATAGAAATCCTGTCAGCCACCTTGTCCGACTCGGGACAGTACATCTGCGTGGCCACAAGCATCGCCGGGGAGAAGGAGGTCAAATATGATGTCAGAGTTTTAGGTATGCAGGCACACAACTCGCTTGATTATTGTTCTATTCTTCAGATTTAATCTATTCAACAGCTGTTCTTTCCATTTATTCTAACCCCTCATTGACCATAATCAACAGTAATTTAGCGATCAGAGTCAAAAGTTAGATGCAAGATGACGCTTTTTTGTTATTTTTATTGATTGATGCAAAAGAAAATTTCCACCTGTTTTTGGTGTTTATCACGGAGGTTTGGATTTTAACTACTCACTTTAAGTGCAGCTTTCATCATAAGAACAAAAATGAACTTGCGTTGTCGGCAGGATTCGAACCTGCGCGGGGAGACCCCAATGGATTTCTAGTCCATCGCCTTAACCACTCGGCCACGACAACCGTGTCGCCTGAAGCTGCAGCTGTCAGATTCTGTTACATATTTTAGCCTGTATTTTATGCTGTTTACCAAAGATTTTAAAGTTCTCTCATAATTATCTGATTTATTCTACATTTGCATAGATCTAAATATAAAGCATGTATATCTGTTCTGCAGTCATATTCACTGACATAATATTGTTCTTTTTCCCACGCTAGTTCCTCCTTTCATCGAGGGAGCTGATGTGATAACACACAGTACAGTGATAATCAACAGCCCTTTGGAACTGGAGTGTCAGGCCTCTGGAACACCCACGCCTGTCGTCACGTAAGTTACCTGTTATGATGGTCCTGACTGCGTGCTGAGCACTACAGGTGTGCTTTTATGCACGCAAACATAGCTTCACTGTCAAACCTGTTTCATTTCCAGGTGGTATAAAGATGGAAAGCCAATTAACCAGGGTGAGGGGCTGCGGGTGGCAGCCAACGGTCAACGGCTGCTTGTTTCCCGCGCTCAGGTCTCTGACACGGCTCGCTTTCAGTGTGTGGCGGTTAATGAAGCTGGCGATAATCAGAGAGACTTCACTGTAGTTGTTCATGGTAAAATATTAAAGTTCTCAGTCATTTCTTTTATTCTGACAAAGGATTTCCTGTGGATAGTTTTCATCCTGTAATGTGTATTGTGATTTATTCTTTTTTGGGCTAAAATTTCTTTCTTCAAACCCTTCTCATCTTTCCAGTTCCTCCATCCATTCGCACCTCTGGACCTGCTGAACGTACAGTTGTTCTCCACAAACCCATCAGTTTGGAATGCTTCACCAATGCCATCCCAGCCCCGAGTCTGACCTGGCTTAAAGATGGCCGGCCTGTCGACACATCACGTGGTAACCTTAAGGTGTGGCTCTTGAATCACTAACTATTGATTTCTTACATTATATTTAGAATCTTAAAAAGACCTGGGAACCTTCTAAATATTTGGCATGTCTTCTCCTGAATGTTCTTCATTGTTACAGCTGGAGTCTGCAGGCAGGGTCCTGAAGGTAACAGAGGCAAAGTTAGAGGATTCTGGGAAATACACCTGCCTGGCCACCAATGCGGCCGGTGAAGCTCAGCAGCACATACGGCTCAGTGTTTATGGTAAAGATGCACGAAGCATTTGTGTTTCTTCATATTTCTCCCTATTATCTTAGTTTTCGAGAATACAGCTTCTGCATTCTGCACCAGGGGCCTAGTTACAATAATCTCAGCTATTTGCATTTGTGATTTTCCCGCAGAGCCTCCCAACATCCCACACGCTGGAGACATCATCAACCAGACCATCCTGATAGGTTTTTCCACTGAGCTTGAATGCAAGGCCACAGGAAGTCCATTACCTGGTAATATGGCTAGAATCAATGACACCCCCTCAAACACCTGACATACAATTCTAATAATGACAGTGTTTTTTAATTTTAATGAGTTATATTTGGTGCAGCTATCACTTGGTACAAAGATGGCCGACCACTGACAAGTGCCGCGGGGCTGACCATACTGAAGCGTGGACAGCTGCTGGAGATCGAGCGGGCTCAGTTATCTGATGCTGGCGAATACAGATGTGTAGCCGTGAACATGGCTGGCGTTGCAGAGATGTCCCACCATCTTGAGGTGTTCAGTGAGTGACAGTATTCCCTGTGTTTGGGCTGATCACTTCTGAATTCAGATAGACAGGACCATGTAATATTCCCTGTTTCCTGTTGTGTTGCGGCAGTTCCTCCAGTCATCGCCAGCCGAGGTGGCACCGTAACAGTTTTGGTGAATGAACCTGCCAGACTGGAGTGTGAGGCCACGGGGGTTCCTTTACCAAGCCTCACCTGGCTGAAAGACGGCAGCCCCGTGGCCAGTGTCTTGCACGGCCTGCAGGTTGTCATCAGTTCTCATTTCACACAGATGTATCATGTGATGTGGGTGCTCTGACCTCATAACATGGTGACCCTTTCGAATGTTGCGCACGAGAATCAACTCATTCTGGAACATTTCTGATATTTGTGCCAACACGTGTGGTTTCCATCCCACTCTCAGGTGCTGTCTGAAGGGAGAGCGCTGTCTCTCCACAGCGCCCTGGTCACCGATACAGGGACGTACACGTGTGTGGCTGTCAACGCCGGGGGAGAGCAGCAAAGACAGTATGACCTGAGGGTTTATGGTGAGTTCAGCTAAAGCTGCTAAACTTTGTTCAATCAAACTCAGTCACTTGTTTGGCTCAGAAATGATGAAAACCCTGTTTTTTGGCTCCAATAATGCGTGTGTGAATTAATGGTGCATGTGATCTGTCTGGTGTGTATTCCTGCCTCTTGAATACTTTTGTCTCCCCAGTACAGCCTAGAAAATACATTTCAGCACTACTTTAAAAATGATTCCAGGCATTTTCTGTAAAAGGGTTTTCAAGCTGCCATATTTTGCACATTTGAGTGTGTGAATTTGAATTTTAAGTAGGTGTAAAGCTCTCGTTGATCATTCTGTTGGCAGGTACAAGTCTGAAGGACACTTCTGACATTTCTTTATTTATTATGATGTGTTTTTTATGTCTCCCATGGATGCTCTGACACGAACGCGGTTTGACCGAGGTTGTGATGAATATATATGCATGTACATGAAATATGACTTGGCAAGTGTAAGGAGTGTTAGAGTCCCACCAGTGCTTCCTCACAAAGATTTAAACATTCTGTCTACAGGAATAAATGGAATGATTGTGATGATGATTTCTACGACTCCTTAGCTGAGCTTTTATTGCCC